>NC_092867.1:27887025-28015524 GCF_032062135.1 Pyxicephalus adspersus
GGCCGGGTTAATGAGCGGAGGTAATTTAAGTTGTTTGGTTAATTAAAGTTGTATTAATGTTTTCATGGACCTGTAAAATAATAACTTATGTTTTAAAATGTTAATATATTGAAAATGGCATAAATAAAGTGGGCTGCTATGGCCAATTTGTAATCCAAAGAAAAAGTTTGTCTAGAGTCTTATTTAACTAGTCCAGGGGAGGGGATAAGTGTTGGTTGGTCTGGGTGGCAGCCAAATGGATCACTCTACTCTACCCTTGTCATGTTCACAGTAACAGTAGTCATATTTAGTGAAGGCCAAGAACATTATTTTTACCCTATACTAACTTTAAACTAATGAATTAAAAAGGTATGGTTGTGGGTTGCTTCACTACTTCAGGTTTTGGCCAGCATGCTATCATTGGACCTGATTTATTTATATATAAACTACAAGGCTGGTGATGATACACTTTCATCAATGAACCTAGGTGGTCCTGCAAACCTGCAATGGATCTGGTCTAAGACTAAAAGCATTTGCTAACAAATAGCAAATTACTTTTAAGAAATCCATTCCAGGTTTGCTGGATCATTCTGTATGTTCTCCAGTCTTGGAGATCTTTAATACATCCAAGGTTATTTTAACAAAAGATTACTACAGTGTGAAACCAAATGGATCTTCTTACTGAAAGCCAACCAATTTCCAGGATTAAATGAAGTTTACAGCTTCAAATCTTTCTTATAAAAAATCTAATTCAACATCTCAATACCTTTTTGGAGGTATTTCTGTATTTCCCTGAAAAAATGTAACTGTTGATACATTATGAGTGCCTTGCCATATCAGTTTTGGTTTCTGGCAACTTTTTATCTATGATATTGTATGTAAAGCTCATTTTTATACTATGTTTCTGTATTTATGTTCCATTTTTGTGGTTATGGTTATGTATTCCATATATATATAACATTGCATATTATACTGACATAATTTCACTTAATGAACTAAAAGAAAATTATCTTCTAACACACTGTTTGTTACATCTCTCCTGAGTTATAACACACATATTTACATAAGTTAAAATACATACAACATATTCTTATGTACTTCATTAATTATTGTCAATTGTTTCATTATATTTTGCCAGTTTGCATTCTCCCTCTGTTTTTTTATATTCAGTTAAGAAACACAGGAGTACTCTATCTCTCCTCCCCTTTCACAGGCTTTCATTAATTCTATTGGTCAATCCTTCTTCTCTCCGTTCCCACTTCTTTCTCCCTCTGATCCTCCTCGACGACTTACAAGGAAGGGGAGCATCGGGTTTCTCCGATGCCAACAGGCAGTAGCAGGGATTCCCCTGCTCTACTTTCTCGTCCCCTCATATGGACACACACAACATGTGAGTGCCTGCTTTGCCATAGAGACGTCCCATTTGGTGATGCCGTTAGGTGGCAATAAAATGGCGGATTAGCAGGGGGATAACACAGATTTCCTGACGTCACTCGGGGGGCAGATACTAAAATATGTTAAACCTTTAGGTTGCTTTACCACTAAAACTGTCTTTCTTCATCAAGTAATGATTATGATGCCATTATATCACTATTATTTGACATAACAGTATGTTTATATTTACTTACTGATATTGGTTATTCTTTATATATTTATTGTTTTTAGCACCTAATACTGTTCTTTTTATGTGCGAATACCCCCGAAGAAGCCTATGATAGGCAAAACGTGTTGGTTATTACAGTCGCACACTTGCGATATGGTGATTCTTTTCCACATATACTGTACTTATGGGGTTCTGTGATTAACCCACATATTGTTTGTCACAGTTAGTTGTACATTGTCTAGTGCCAATCTCCTTTGGCCTATGCTACAATACTGTATGACATATATAACCTTTTGCATTGCCTGAAGTTGTATTGTATTTTAAGAATTTATGTATTTATGTATTATGTATTTTAAGAATTTAAAACAATACCTCACTTGCCAAAAAAAAGAAAACCCTCTGTCTTATTATTTAATCTGTTGTATATTTGGAGTTGGCATTCACCCTACGAAGGGTAATTGATTATCTAGTTTGTTACTCATTAGTAATCACATATGTCCAGATAACTGTGACTTGGTTGAAGGTCATATTTTTTAATTTTTGCCTACATTCAAACCAACATGAATCATTTTTACACAAACAGCCTGATTGCTTGCATTACTTTGCCTCTGTTAATAATGTAAATAATTAGAACTGGTTGCCTCTACAGTAGCTTTCCTTTTAATGCACTGCAAACTCCTTTTAAAAAATTACAATATTTACCAAATGAAAATAAAAGATGCAAAGGAAATTATAGCTTACATTAAGTGTGCAGAACACAAAACACAGATCTGAATTATTCACACTGCTGATGAATTACTGCAATTAAACCTTTAGCAGAGGAAGAACTGATTATTAACCATGGCAAGCTGAATTAATTGATAAAGTGCTAATCGATGCAAAAAAAGGTCACTTGCCAAGTATACCTAATACTATGAACAAAATCTTTTAAAGACCTACCAAATGGTATAATTTAACTTTGCTGTAAAATATGTTTATCGTCATTTGACATTTCCTGACAATATCAAATCATTAAATAATGCTAGCATATTACATGTTGGTATTGTGTCATAAGTTAAATGTATATGTAATGCAATAATAATGTAAGAGGTCTGGCTGCTTTTATCTAAGCAAAAAAATCTATAGACTTTAACTAAAAAAAGCACCATAAAGTTTCAAAATGCTTGTACACTGCCAAGCCTGTTTCCAAAACTGAGTAGAAGTGCTGCGTAAACACATTTTACAATCCAATTGTCTCACTCATCTGTAATAAAGGCTTCATCAGGGGTCCTACCTAGAGGGTAGATGCCAGGTAAGGACTGAATTGTTATTTGCTGCTTGAGTACAACACATTGAACTTTATTTCTGTACCTTTATTCTCTATTGTCAAAATAATGTTTTTGTTTATTGAGGGCATTTAAGGAAAATTGTGAGCACTTTATCTCACTGCTTAGAGCTTGCACTAGACAGGAACACACCATGGAACATGATCACAACACTTTTTTGTTATGCTGAGTTTCCTTCTATGAAAAATATACATTTAATAAAGTTAGTGACATCAGTACTCCTGAATTAGAACTTCCCTATTCTCATGAACTTCCTATAGCTCTATTCTCTTTTTCAGAATCTCTTCCCAGGAATTGCTATGGAAGTTTCTGCAGGTAAATACAGCCAGACTGTATCAATGTCTTTAATCTATAGTATCCTTTATACCTCTGTGGTTAGACAGTTGTTAGATATCTTTTCTTTTTAATTTTAATAAATGACTGCTTGAGTGTGAATCCTGCATTTACTCACACACACGCACACGCACACACACTGTTACATCAGTAAGACGAAAGTCAATCATGGTGCCGGCGGTAAAGATGGCGCTTTCCATGCGTGCAGCCATGACAGGTCTTGAGCCTTGTCATCACTGCGACAACACAAGGTAAGTATATGCCATATTCGATGGTAAATGGTTGGCAAAGGTTATACTAAAAGACACATCATACTTCCAGGTCAAGAGCTAAGAAGTAGGTAAAATCAGAATATAAAAAATGCACAAAAAAATTTGCTACAGCTGTGTAAATGGTAACTTCAGCTTTGACTCCAAAACTGGTATCTTTTAGATAAAGCATTGTTAGATCATTTAAGTTTGTTAGGTAATCCCTTCTCATCTGTAGCCTAAGCCAGTGGTGCCGACCCTTTTTTCATCTGGGGGCCACTGTTGACATTGAAATAAAACCCGTGGGCCACAATGCAAAGAAATAATAAAGATGTATGTTTGAAACTAGAATAGTTTTAATTTAAAATGAAAACATGAAATTAAAATGTTTTTAGTTACCGCAACGAACATGCACTAAATGAAAGAAATGACAAGAATCATCAAGAATAAAGCATCTGCAGATTTGACTCCAGGCGTCAGTGAGTGGTACTGAGCATCTCCCCTCGAGCCAGGGTTCCATGGCACAAGGAAGGGGTAACCACACCGCAACCTCACCGCCAGTCTGATTGCAGTCTTGAAGTTTTGTGAACAAGCAATTATATATTTGGGACACCAAAGCACAAAGCGAATTGACAGTACCCGAACGCTCATTGCCATGAAAGTGGTCCTGGGGCGACCAAGGTCTTGAAATAGCCCCCCTTAACGTAGAAATATCCCTGCTTGTTATTAGGATTTTGTTGTTTGTGACCCCATATCTGGCAACTTGTTGTGTTTAGGGTGCTGAAATTTAGTTTAGTAACAGCTCTCAGGGTTCCCTGTGTACCCTAAAAATATCACATTTCTATGACATTCAGTAAAGGAGATATAAATGTTTACATGGGGATAATGACAGGAGCATGGGCACAGACACAGCTCTCATGCAGCTGCTGCTGCACAAGGTAGGATTATCTCACAGTACAAGGTGGGCGGGGAGCAGCCAAAACTCATTGCCATGTCTATAGTACATGCCAACTCACACTGATCATACTCGGGAAGATCCCTCTCCTAGCAGCACAATCTCGAAAGAGAAACATAGGTGATTCATGCGCCCCATTCCCCACAAGACAATGAGCAGAGAGGGAATCATAGGTTGGTCACCCTTGGTTTAAGCCATTAGCTTTACTGCTGTTGGCTGTGCTCAAAAATGTCTGCTGGAACCCTTTAAAAGCTAGACTGCTACTAGGTTTTGGAGAGGAATTTATTGTCTGTGAACATTAAAATTAATTTTGATAACGGCAGATATAATGGTTGCTAAATGGTAATATTTTCCTTTAGCTAAATAACTAAAAAAAAATATTCAATACTTAAAAATAAATATCTGTCAAATAATATTCCATGTCTCTGCAGTGTTTCTTTATTGTTCTGCTTCTAGATTGAAGGCTGAGACAATTCATTTACATATTGGCAAAAAGCATAAATATTTGAACAACAAATTATCTTCTGAAACTTGACAAAAAGACAAAAGGCTGCAACTGTTTTTTTCAATTCTTTACTATCAATTCAATTCTTTCACTATGTGGCCGTCTTTGCACCCAGAGATGTTTTTAATATTTTATTCAGCACATGAGTCATTTAATGTAAATCAAACTACAAAGTTTTTTTTTTCAACTGCTTATCCAATCAAGACTGCTAAACATACACTAGCTTAAAGTCATTCTACAGGAGGCATTTTCAAAATTAGAATAAGGTATACTGTTTTGCAATAAAGAAATTAAGAATATTTCAGAATGGAATATGCCTGTTACTCTCTACCATTTTAAATTCCCCAAATCCTAAGTACTAGTCTTTGGATTGGATATTAAAATATTCAAATAATGTGGAGAACTTTTTTTTTTTTTTATGAAAAGGTTATAGGCTACAATTTCACAAATAAATATTGTGAGCAGGCAGACTTTGTATTGCAGAATAGACAGGGAATGTAACTTTACATAGTTACATAGTCATCTAGGTTGAAAAAAGACAAAAGTCCATCAAGTTCAACCACTGGGAAATCCCAATCCCAATCCCATATCCCAAACAAAAACCTTATAGACATAGTTGATCCAGAGGAAGGCAAAAAACTTTAAAACCCAGTTGTATAATATGTGCTTCTATAAAAGCATCAAGCTTTTTCTTAAAACAATCTATAGAACTTGCTTAAACTAATTCCTGAGGGAGCCTATTCCACATTTTCAAAGACCTTACTGTGAAGAATCCCTTCTTTTCCTCCAAAATGCAGGGAGAGCCCTCTTGTCCTTTATAATGACCTTAAAATAAATAAATGTGAAGCAGGTTCTCTATATGGACCATGTCTATATTTATATAGGGTAATCATATCCCCTCCTAAATGTCTCTTCTCAAGGGAAAATAAATTCAGTTCATCTAATCTCTCCTCATAGCTGAGCTCCTCTATTCCTTTTATTAGTTCAGTTAAACTTCTGCAAAAAAACATACTTACCTGTCCTTTTACCCATGATACTCTATTCTCCAGTCTTGGACAGCTTTAATAAATAAGACCCATAGTAAACCCAATCTAGGCGAGTTTGCCTATTGTTACTTGTGGCACTGATATCTTCCTGAGTAAATGAAGCCCTGACTAATATAGATACTGAATCAAGATCAATACTCACACAACAGTAGTAAACATGTAATGTAAATCTGCTGACCACTAACTGTTTACTTTTGCTTTGTGAAAAAGACACTTGTCATCTAACTTGCTCATAAATCTGTAACATAAGTGAGCTAGCTGTTTGCAACTAGTAAAGGAGATATGTATATAGGTGGTACATACATTTGATACCCAGTTACTGATAAAACATTACCATGCTGTAACAAGATCAATCTAAGATTAGTCTAGTATATATCCAGTATGTGTTTGCTTCAGAAAAATATTTCAATTCTTGGCTGATTCTACATAAAATTTGTCAGTTCTTGACATTTTAAAGACCAATTTATGCATCCAGATTGGCCAAAATGATTGCAAAATGCAGCATAATGACAAGCAATTGGCAAATATCAAAAATGTATGAGATCTACTGCAGGGAGAGACTCCTAATAATCAACGTAGATGCTCAGAGGGCCAGGTCATTTATGAGGGTTAAAAAGGTTTCTCACTTGGGGACAATATTATTAATACATGGCTCTGACTTACCGAAGGATCATAATCTTCAGCTGTAACTGTAACTATAACTGTGCCTTTTAGGGCATCTGGAGCCACCATTCCCCAGTAGAGTGCTCGACTAAACACAGGCGAGAAATCATTCATATCCTGAAAAAACAAAATTATAAATGATATTTGTTTATTTTTTTCATGGTAAATGTGAAATACCATTACAGACTCAACAATTTAATTTTTCAAGAATATTCTATCACCTTCCTTATTTTTTAAAACCACTTACTGTAGTCAGCCTGCGGCTCTCCCACTCTGATTTATATAGTGTAACAAGAAACACACAAGAAAAATTCCACGATTTTATTACTGATTACATGTGACAATGAGTACAGGAAAGTCCTTTGCACTGTCAAAAAATGAACTTTTCAGGCCAACACATTGTGTGCATACCAATTTTACATACAGGAATACAGGATTTTAAAATTAAACACTAAAATCAAACTAACATGTTAATTTTTTTGCATTAATTATACAGACAATAATGTGCAATTATTATACGCAATGTGTACAAATCTATGACAACCAAACTGATATTTAGTTGTGAAAAATACTGTAAATATAACATTTGGTTGAGTTAGGTTAACATTCAATGCACAGAACTTTAGTGTACACTTTGTACAGTTACTGCTTACATAAAACCAGTTTAATAAATATAAACATTAAAATATATGGTCCTTTGATAGAATAAAAGATTTCCATTACCATTACCTATATAAAGCCAACAGAATTTAGGTGTAAGATTCTTTTTCACTGGATAGTGATCATGTACAATATATGCTGCACAATTTATCTCTTTTCAGCCAAAGCTTTACATACTATAGAAAAGAGCGTATAATCTGTGAACTGTAATAGAAAGATACACGTCTTTCACATGCTGCTAGTTAGGGTAATCTGCAAACTGCTCCCTGTTTTTAGGACATTCCTATAATGGGTGTAGGCCAATGTGGAAAATGAGCATACTATGCATAAGACTAGAGAAATAAATCAAACATAGAAACATCCAATGTGTCACATGATCAAATACTAAGGCATAAGTACATTTTTTTTAAATATATGTCTTGAAAAACACATGCAGAACCATTTTCTGGTTAATAAATCAAATGCACTGAAATCTAAGGATAAGAAAATCCATGTAAAATTGCAAATTAAAAATGTTATCTGAATCACTATTTGCTATTGCTGTCTAGCCCACTTAGACATTACATTAATTTTGTTTCGACCAAAAGTAATGGGAAAAAATCCCTAATGTTAAAACAAACACCAAAAAACCTTTCCTCCGGTGGGTAAAACTAATAAAAAGGTTTGAGTATTGTACGGATGGATCCCCAATAACTGTAATTTACTTTAATTCAGACTATATCATTGCTGGTAAATAAAATCACAATGTAAATAAAAAAATAAAGATTTATATATGCTTATACTCCAAAAACATGCAGTAAAGTTAACAGGCTCCCCCCCTAAATTATCCTTGGTACATGTAGAAAATTAGCAGCAAATAGTGCTGCATGGTTGCGGGCTTAAGGGCACAATATGGATGTGTGATAATATAATTTCTGCTCATTTAAAAGAGCACTCAAACTGGCCTGCCCGTCTGTTTCTGTCTTTTGAAATGCTAACTACTTCCCACCACTACATATCTCCCCTCCTATTGTGTGTTACTTCCCCCACCTGCTAGACTGTAAGCTCTTCGGCCCGTGGTCCTCTCCTCCTCCTGTGTCACTGTCTGTATCTGTCTGTCATTTGCAACCTCAATTTAATGTACAGCGCTGTGTAATATGTTGGTGCTATATAAATCCTGTTTATTATTAATAATAATATTGATAATAATAATAATAAAATAAGATAACAATAACAGCAATAAAGCATTTTGTAGGAGAGAGAACACATTAGTAAATCAAGACTTCTGTATCATTTTGCCACACAGTAATTCATTGAAACATGCAGTTGACTCTACTGCCATAGGAACATTGATTAAGGGCAAAAAGTCCAGCTATCCCTAGTGTGGCATTGCCATTGTTTCATTTCATTTTCTGTGTACAAACATAATAAATCTAATTCATGCCAGATTATGCCTGCAGTTGTTTTTTCAGATTAATATGGAGAGCATATGCAACTCACCTAAATAATCATTTTATAATAATGTGTTCTGGTGTGAATAAAATGAGATTTTAATACTGGTGCAGAGATGAAACCTAGCAACCATCATGTTTTGGAAACTTGCCAGAAAAGCAACATTTAATTTTATTGAACCAAATAACAGTATGATAGTGTTTAAGGATTTTGCCTTATCTGTATCATGCAAACATTCATTTTCACTTGACATTTTTCATGGCAAAAAAAGTTCCTTGGTAATGATAAGTAACAATATGGAAAAGAAATTCACTATAGCGACCTTTGTGTCATTTTAATTAATAAGGATTTATTACAGCTATGCTATTCCCATTCTGTGTCTGAAATATCAGGTGTTCAAAAGAATACTTTTAAAAAAATCATACTTATTCTGACTCGGATAAATTAAACTTGTACCTAGGCCACATATGCTGTACATATATATTTTGTTGCAATAAATAATCGTGCCTATCCAGGCAGTCCATAGTGGATGGAATTACACATAGGCCTGATTTATTAAAGCTCCCCAAAAATGGAGGGAGAAGATACACTTTAATCTGTGAACCTGGGTGATCCAACCAACCCTGGAAGCTCTCCATTATTGGGGAGCTTTAAAAAATCAGGTCTTATGTTTACTTGGAGAAAGAGTTCATTCAAGTTTCTAACCTAACATGCTCTGTTTTAACTGCCCTAAAAACTGTAAACTTTTGGTAACTATTCTCTGTGATGTAGAAACAAAACTACCAACTCTATTTATATATACACAATGAGGACATATATTATTTGTCTTGTGTCACGTCCCAATTACTTCATAGGGAACATATCGCATTTAGGGACTTTAAAGGCACATACCTTCACCACATTCTTTTTTAAAGAATAAAACAGTCTAATAGTACCATACATAAACAGAAACCCATTACAGCAGATACATTTAGTACATTATTTTTTGTCACTATATATCTGCTCTCTTTCTCGATGCATTTCACTTTTCTGCTCCTTTGGTAGAAATCAAAATGGAATTATGGCATCACTACCAGTATCCTATGCAATATGTTTCTAATGGAACAATTTGCTTAGAATAATCATTTACTAATTAACAAAAGATCTTAAACATAATCTTACCCTAAATATACTTTCAATATATAACTAATAACACATCCTCACATTTTTAAGGATACATGTTTAGTATCTAATCACATAAGATATCACATAAGATAAAAGATCTGCATTTTTTTTAATATTTTGAAAATAATTGGAAGTGCGTAAAATAGAAATGATCACGAAAGACATACATGAGACACCAGTTATAGATAAAGAAACACTGTATAAATATGGAAATGTTTTTTAATTCAGGGTTCTGTAGAACATTGGGGTTTCTTTAGTGGTTGTTGGATGTTCTTTAAGCAATAGATATTTTTAACTTCTCAGGACTGACATTAGTTAATTTTTGATCTGTAAAATGCAGCATTCTTTCTGATGAATGCCTTTGTAAGGAGCATTCTTTTTAGTGAGAATAGGAGAATAAGAGATAATGAGATAGGAAGAAGCATTCTTTCTAATGACTGCCAATGCAATGTAAAAACGTCCTTTTCAATGACTACTACTATCTAAGGAGGCACAATCTTGATCACTAGTGTACTTATTGATAACCAATATTTATGAGCCATATTATACAGCTGTACGATTGGCTGATCCCTCATAATGCTAACCTACCAATACAAGGTTGGACTAGATAAGCCAAACTATACCAGACAATGGCAGCATTCAGTCAATCCTTCTGCTGGACAATGACAGCTGTCATGATCGGCTGTAATAATTGTTACCTGTCAATGACAGGTATATGGATGCTTGATTGGATCTTGGATTGCACAAATCTCATACTTCCTTTAAATGAAAAAAAAGAATGGGACTTTTTAAATGGAGACTAAGATGTAGCATCAATAATGTTATCAAGAGGAAACAGGTTGACAATGCTATTAGGTGACCTAGATGTACAGCACATCTTTCACATGGTGGCCAAAAAAATGCAGGATAAGTTAGAAGGGGGTGAGAGACAGGTATAGACAGGATATAGCTTTGCATTGAGCAAGGCATTAAGCGTTCATTTTTTTACTGTTACTTTTTCTTGTGGCTTGGAAAAAAAATGTTTATATGATAATACTGTTTTATTATACAACCACTAGTGTCTATAGCCAATTTTTGTAGAGTAAGGTATGATTTGTTACATTCATACAGCTTGAGCCAAAGAGCCTTATTTGTCATGAGCAGAGCCTTCAATTCTTAGTGCATTGTCCTGCCTTAAATGCTTATCATGCTCTTAAATATTCACAATGCTTGTGCTCATTCTCATAATTTAAAATTATTATTACCAGAATTCCTTTGTTAACAGTTCAGCAAGATTTCATCCACTGCAATAATTCTAAATTGCTTCTAATAGTTTTTTCCAGGTAAAGAGGGAGAAAACAGCAACAACAATGCCATTTATTTTCCTATGACTATTGAAAATGACTCAGGCTTTAGTTGCTGTATTAACATCAATGCATTGCATATTGTACTGTAATTTTCAATACATGTTATATATTGATTGCTGTTACATGTGTTTCAGAAACCAAACTACGGCTTTATTGTAAGTTAACCCAGATTTATCTCTTCATTCATGAAGAAAATTGGCTGCACAAAATTAAGCTGATAAGTGAAGATTGGTTGTAAATAGCACATTTTTGTACTCAATGTTATGTAACATAACATAATAATAGTTTTCAGGCCTAATTTTTCTTTCTTTAAAACTTGATGGCTGACAAGCTCTATAAACAAACCCATGTAATATTCAGATTTTGCTCCTGCAAAAAAGCATGCATTCAATGCTATTACTAAAGCACTGTTAGCACTGTGTTTAGCAACCTAAAAGACATTACCTAGATGGCAAATAATTACAGTTCATGCATTTACCTAAATTAAACACATGACTATATTTTAAATTGCACAATGGGCCTGATTTAGTAAAGCTCTCCATCATGGGAAAAGTATCCTATCATAGGTGAACCTGGGTGATCCAGCAAACCTTCAAATAATTTGCTAATAGTTGGCAAATGTTTTCAATCCTGGACTAAATCCATTCCAGGTGTTATGGATTGCCCAGGTTCACCCACAGTAGTCTATTTTCTGAAATCTTGGAGAGCTTTGATAAATCAGGTCCATTGTATGCTAACTCACCACAGCCAGACTGTAAGCCCTTTGCTTGTGAAAAAATACGACTGTATGTGGGTGTATAATCTACAACACCACAACTCAAAATGCTGCATGCACAGTAAATGATGCTGATGATGGGGTCTTGACAGCTGATTTAATGGCCCCTGTTTTAGGTGAGTTTACTTATCCTTCAACCCTTTCATCTTAAAATCACTGGTATTTGGTGACTGAAATAATGCTGTACATGGGAATGGGGAGGCCACATTCATGTGTAAGCACAAACTAAACCTTACCTTCATTTGACCATAAAATAACTAGCATTATCTCCCTAAAATCCAGCAATTTACTCCCAGCAATAGCTTGACCTTGACCTCTAACCTGACCTACAATTTAATACACAACTTTAAAGCATATATAACCCTCTATTTAAAGCATATATAACCCTCTAACAGCACTGAAAAAGTGCAGATTAGATACCCTTAAATAGGGTGGCTGTATGTTCCCTCTACCTTCACCTGGTAATACAATCACTAGTATGTTGTCTTTTAAAGGCAAAAAGTATGAGAGGTACAAAAAATGAGGGTAAAAAGTATGAGAAGCAATCCCTAGAAAGAATCAATAATGGCCATGATATCAATGATCGGAAGAAAAAAAAACAGATTACATTACAAACACGGTAGGCATAATAATATTGCTGTACAGGGTGATTATCAAGCAATTTGGTACTTTGTGAATGAGGCAGTAAGTTTTTCTTGTGGCGAACTGCAGGATTTAATTCTGGTTTATAGCAATCACAAAAGTCAGATGGAGAAGATAAAAATAGCTCACTTGTGCATGCTGGGTGCATGTGCTTCTTGACAGGTGAATATAAATGAACTGACTGATGCCAAGCTAACACTGGACCTAGCTTTGCAAAATGGAAAAAAAAAGGTATTTGAATATAAAAAAAAGTACATGTTACTCTAACAATTGACATACCTTTATCCAGCCTCTTTCTAAAATAAAATAAGGCAGTGCATTTACATTTAAAAGAGCTTAAATGTTTCAAATAGTCAATAAGGACTAATTTACAGTAGCACTTTCACCTTGGGGACACCAACTCAAATTCAGCCACCACCACCAGAGTAACTGGGAATAGCCCATTTGATTACTCCAAATGTTAAGTGCAATGAAATTGCTGCTCTGAGACCTGTTTATGTAGTAGTAAATAGTTAAAGGTTTCATTTGAAAAGTGTTTAGGGCTGAAAAGATGGTTTAGCTATAAATGTTCATGCTGCCAAACGTAACATTTCCTATTCTAAGTGTTGGAAAACATACTCTCTTCCCTCTATGGAAGGTGAACATCAACATCATTGATAATTTAACAATGGTAATGACACATTTCTGTTAACACACAGAAGCATTTTGTTCTAAAATGGCTAACATATTGTAAAAATATAGTTCCTTTTGACCTGGCTCTGGTCCTTGTTCTGACAGCCCACTGTTTATCAGATTCATATATGTCATACCAATGTTTTTGTTTTAGATTACCCTTATATACTTATGACTAATAAGGTGGTTTGTAAACCTCTCACCTAAAACCTATATATATATATATATATATATATATATATATATATATATATATATATTGGAATATACATATACATATATATTGAAGTTTCTGTACAGTACTACTAGGCTTACTAGTACTACGGATTGGATTGTAAACATTCATTCATTTGAATTTTGCATAAAAAAGTCAATGAGCCTTTTATCTTACTAAAAGTAGTCTGTGGTACTCGCTGCTATTTTATTGTAGAAATAAATGAAAGAATGGTTATGAATAATTACAATAGGCCATACTAGTGAGCAATTATGCATAGTGGGCAGCACTGATTAAAAAAAAGAGATAACTTCAGTTGGCTTGGATGTCAATGTTTGGTTCAAGCAGGACTAAAAAGAATCATGGATGTTGGGATTAGTTTAAAGCAACATGAGGTTAGGAAACATTATCCCATTGGACAGGGTATACTGTGGGCACACTTCTATTGGCTGGTGATTGTACCAAAGTAGTAAAAGGTGAAATTGTAATATATGACATTGACACAATTTTGATACTTTGTAGTGCACATCTCAGTATATTCACTGATTTACGGTTTGATTTATTTTATATAAATATAGGGCTTTTTCAGATTTGTATTCTATGTTGATTGATATGTCTATTCTATTAACTGAAATTAATGCCACTGGGTTTTATTGTGAATTTTGTTTTTTATTGCTTTGTTAATATAATTAATGATATACAATGGGTTTTCAATCATTTCTTTGGAAAATGTTGTACTCCAAATGTATTTAAGACGTAGGTGTGCCAGTAATTAAGTAAAAATCTGTTGGTCTCTACTCTTTTTAGCCTAAAGCAAATGTTTTACACACTGTAAACACCAATTAGTTGAACATTTTATGATGACAAATTATTTAAATCAGAAAGTTTGGTTACAATGCCAGAAAAAGACTTAAAATGGAACAGCAGTACTTTGTAGCTACTCTTGTAAGTTTAAACTCCTGATCTATTTTTTCTCACCCAGCATATTCATTTACCACATATGTATAATTAAAGCTAATAATCCTTTTAGGGTTATGTTGATATAATATTTATTTTTATATATTTTATATTATATTTTTGATATAATATGCAGAAATAAAGGGGACTTAATTGGCACATGTATAAAATCAAATAACAAAAACTTTTTTATTTACAAAATATTAAAACACCAATAAAAAATTATGCCATTTGTCTTAACATGCACGGCACGATCTGAACATCAATATTGCTCATAGATTGGCCCATAGTATATCAAATGACTTTACAGCTAACAGTATAGCATCTCACAACATTAGAGGGTGTCTCAACGCGTTTCACGGTCAATGCCGCTTCATCAGGGTAATAACGTTGAGAGATAATTTCTCATAGCATATATTATACATTACAGTATCTTGTCATCTTCATTCTAATGTATATAGGGCCTCAAAGCAAACCAAGAGCTCATGATGAGGGTAAGTGCAAACTGATAGGCGATGCCAGAGAGGAATTCCTGTATAGATGTAGATGAATTGCCACTTCAAAAATGAAGAGATAGACCACAGGTCCCAGCTCTAATAGCTCCTGCCGTCAGCCTCTAAGCAGGTGATCAACTCATCATACCAATTTCAATAACTTTTAGTGTTAAAGCACTAGTTTACAGTGGTTTGTGAACCCCTTAAAACTTTCTATATTTTTAAATAGACATTATCTGATTTTTAGTCCTAAAAATTGATGAAGAAAACATAATTAAACAAATGAAACAAAATTATTATATTTGTGCTGTTATAAATTATTCAATAACATATCTGCTTGTGGCAAAAGTAAGTGAATCATGCTCTCAGTATTAGATGTGACCCCCCTTGTTCAGTAACAACTCTAACTAAACATTTGCAGTTAACTGCACATCAAATAGATTTTAGCCCATTCCTTCATACAGAACAGCTTCAGCTCTTGGATGTTGGTGAGTTTCCTCAAATGAATTGCTTACATTAGGTCTTTCAATAAAATTTCAATTAGATTATGGACTTTGTCTTGGCCATTCCAGAACATGTCACAACCCATAAACTGTACTACTGGTGACTGTTAACATATGCAGCAACATCGCTAAGCATTCCTAATAAATAATAAAAATTGTATTTATTACTATATCAATTAAATCTGTAAATATATCCTGGTATAGACTGATAGAATTGAACTAGCAGTTAAAGCAGCTTCAAAACCATCAGCTAGTGCTCCTGCCAAAGGCTGACAGCGAACTTCAGCAAGTCACCATCTGCTGTTGGATATTCTTTTTAGCCATTGTTTCTGTCACCTGTAAACATGTCATTGATTTAGCCATACAAGATTTACATCTTTGCAGACTTTTTTTTCTTTTAACATAATTTTGCATTATTAATGTGTATAGGGAATTAGATATACAGCCTGATTATAACAGATTCTGATGATAACGATTGAAATGATATGTCAAGAACTATTAACATGATGAAGGACGTTTTGAACAAATCAACACTTCATCTCGCCTACAGCTGGATCTCAGTATCAAGTATGTTTTACTTAAGCTAAAGTTTAATTTGCATTTGAATTTTGGGAATTACATCTTTGGTTGGGTCAACACTTCCAAATATGTACTTCAGTACCAATTCCTTTGAATGTAATAAAATTCCAGGGGCAACAACTTTGCTTTTATCAGCATTCACTGTCAGGTAATAAAGCCAGAAACAGTTTAAAGTGAAAGGGTCAATAGTTGTACATTCAATTATAGGCTGCAAGTTTGTTATACTTAATAAGAAACTAAACTCAAAAACTGCCAAAACAAAAAAATACACTTTCCTTCAATCCTGCAGTGCAGTCGATCGGTCCGGAGGTCTCTTCCATCGGGTCCCGTGTTGTCCCGGTATCCGTCTTTAGGCCGGCAATCCAGGTGCCGCCATCTTCTCTTCTACTTCTGGGTTCTTCTGGCTACGTCACCCGACCCAGGCGCAAGATCAGGTGAGGTAGTTGGAAAACAAAAATTGCTTATCTCACTGCCAATGTGTGAGATTGGCTTTTTTTTCTGCTTTTGACGAAAGGGCTCCTTCTGCACATGTCCGAGGTGCACACAAGAGCCTCCCAGGATGTGTGGCGTAGGTATCCCGGGAGGCTTTGTGCTCCCATTCATTCAAATAGCAGGGGGTGCTGCATTTTTTTTTTTTTTAAAAAGGGTGTTGCACTTAAAAAAGAAACAAACACACATTTTTACTTAGCATAAAAGGGTTGACTACCCTTTATTTTTTATTATTATTATTAAACAGGATTTATATAGCGCCAACATATTACGCAGCGCTGTACATTAAATAGGGGTTGCAAATGACGGACTGGTACAGACAGTGATACAGGAGGAGAAGACTCTGCCCCGAAGAGCTTACAATCTAGTAGGTTGAATGAGAGATATGTAATGGTGGGAAGTAGTGATGGTTTCAAAAGACAGAAGAAGATGGGTAGCCAAGTTTGAAAAAATGGGTTTTGAGTGCTCTTTTAAATGAGCAGAAAGTAGGAGCAAGCCGAATAGGACGAGGAAGACCATTCCAGAGAGTTGGGGCTATGAGTATTAGGGGGTATGAGTGAGGAAGTCATTAGTAGGTCATTGGAAGAGCGGAGAGAGTGGCTGGGGGAGTACTTTTTTACCAGGCCAGAAATGTAAGTGGGACAAAAACTGTGGAGGGATTTGAAGGCAAAGCACAGGAGCTTGAATTTGATTCTAAGGTGAAATGGAAACCAGTGTAGAGATCTGCAAAGAGATGCAGCAGAAGAGGAGCGGTGGGAAGAATGGATGAGTCTTGCTGCAGAGTTCATAATAGATTGTAGATAGATTGTAGAGGAGAGAGTTGGGTTAGTGAAATACCAGAGAGGAGAATGTTACAGTAGTCCAGACGAGAGATGATAAGAGCATGTACAAGGAGTTTGGTGGTCTCGGGACAGGTAGGGGCGAATTTTGGAGATGTTGCGTAGCCGAAAGTGACAGGACCTGGAAATGTTCCGAATATTGGGGGTAAATGACAGGGCAGAGTCAAAGGCGACACCAAGACAACGTGCCTGAGGGGAGGGCTGAATAACAGTGTTGTTAACAGTTAGATATATGTCAGGGGGAGATTTGGAGTTTGAGGGGGGGATGATGATGAGTTCTATTTTATCCAGGTTGAGACATCCATGTTTAGGTACGCTTTATTTGAGCTTGCAACTGTATTGTGGTGAGACCTTTAAAAGCTACCTGGAAATTCTTACATTAAATAACAATGTCTTTTTTGAAGGTGAAAGTACAGTTTATTTATATGGTCAATATTAATCATTAAATGTAGTGTTTTGTTTCCAATAGGAAATTTAACCTAGGGTGGGAAAAGGATTAGGTGATCTGACATTTGTCAGCTTTTTTCATGAAACACAATTGATGTCCACATGAAATACCTATACTTCTTCTGATCTACTTCATTTTGTTACGTTTTGTACAGTACACTGCAAGTAAGATTGTTTTTTCATAATAGTGATCAAAACAATTTAAATGGTTTATTGACTGTACTTTTCTGTTATATTTTGAGATACATTTATTTTTTACCATTTACCATTTTCCAAAAAAATTACTAAATTACTAAAATTTCTTTTCCTTCATTTAATACCCTGACATTTTTAAATAACCACATTAGCATGTTGGAGTGTCAACCATTTGTTTTATAATTTTAAAAGCTTACTATTTTGTAATAGCTCATTGTATTTCTTACTAACTACTTTTTTAAGGTGGTAATGTAAGGTTCTCCACAGCATTCACTTAAAAGGATAAGAGTATAACTAGTACACATATTATGCTTGTATCAGTTTTAAATGTAAAAAATAATATTATTATTGATAATAATAGGTGATGCATTAAGTAACTATGTGTCATAGGAGGTCCACTCACCTGTACGTCTAGAAGGTGTGCAATAACATATTTACCTTTAAGGCATTTTTTTTACCTTGTGGGCATAGGCACACAAACCCTAACACATTAGCAAGTGCAAAATTCTAATTATTAGGACACAAGACTTAAGTCAAGGTGCTAGCTGATCTTTATCACATTGTTCCTGGACCTGTTCATGATTATATAGTCCTTCTTCACTGAAGCGTTAACCAAGCTTGGCTCCGATTCTGGCTTTCATAGTTAATCACTTTCTCTTTTCTTCATGTCTGCTTAAAGCTGAAACAAACTATTCACTTATTTCCATCAAATAAAATTACCTAAGGACTTAATGGGAGATCTGTAACCAAAATATGTATTTCTAGGGCGTGGCTTGGGTTTTTTTTCACTTCTACCTGTACTATTAATGTGGAAGTGTCTGACTGATCATCTCTTGATTGATATTTAGATATCAGCTATGCTAGTAAATACCCTCTAATTATGGATGTACTTAGCTACAGCTATTTCTCTATTACGATCTACTGCAAATGCAACTGCTTGGATGCTATGGGCTACTAAATAATAACTCTAGAACTAAATATTTAAATAGGTTAAAAATAGCTTTATATACAATTTAGTGCCAGTAGATAATTTCCTGAAAGCAAATCAACTTGACCTAAATGGATTCCCTAAAGAAGAGGCCACCTTAGTCTGATCAGCATGTCCATTGATAGCACACTTAGAAATACAAAGCTGCAATAATATGAGGCTTTCATAACTTCCTGGAATTCAGCTTTAATAGATTACAAACAATGATTTAATCTGGGCTTTAGAGCCAAAACAATCTATAAATTACAGATTTTACAACATATTACTAGATCTATTGTACTATTTTTAACATGCAAATATTGGGTGAATCTATATTGAGTGAATCTTTTTTTTGGAATGAATAAATGAATGAATATAATCCTTGATTGGAAATTCAATTATAATTCAAGGTCACTAAAGATGTGGATTTTTTAAAATATTTTTTATATATCTTTGTGTAAGTGTTTTCCTGCTCATTAACTGATCTAAGTTATTTTTCTCTTTTTCTTTGTCATTTTTTTGTAATATGTGTACATTTTGAATGCCATTATATTATACACAATTTCATAGAACTCTTAGACATCAGATGTCAAATAAACTGACAGCTGATGGTTCACGTTTGAAAGCATCCAAGGATATCTAAAGACTTTCTGCCTTCAAGTTCCTATCTCTGTTCAGCACATTTCATGTAGTCATCTGTGTCACTCAGGACTATGAAAAGGTTAGAAAAACTGAAGAGCTATTTCAAGTGTTCTGCAACCCAAGCTACTCTAAGTTGCCAGGACTATAAAGTACATTACAGTACTATATCTATATATAAACTGCAGTGTAATGAATGCGCAACTAATTTGCATGTAAAAAATTCACTGATTGAAAAAGGTAAATTGGTATGATTTTTTTCTTTTTCTGCTAATTTTTAATACGTCATTGTAGATGTAATGCTGACCACATGCAATGTAATGTTTTGTATCCTATAGTGCAAAAGTAAATTATAAACTCAATATTCCAATGCAAGCATTAAAGACATACAGTAAACCAGAAAGAAAACTATAGTAAAAAAAGGAATAATAACAACAGCATATATATAATCTGGAAAACTATAGTGTAAAATACAAAGCATATTTAACATCTATTCTTTACTGTATGACTTTATTGGGAATTCTAAATAGTCTACCTTGCCTCTTCTACTGTGTTTTGGATGAACACGAATACATCTGTGTGCTCAGAAGGTGAATAAACTTCGGAAAAGTTGTGATAGATTTGCCATATATTGAAGATAGCCAAATTTAGCTGACAGGCAACCCAGTCTGTTAGAATCAGTGTATCTAAAAGCTGAGCTCCAGGCAAACAGTAAAATACACAGATTCAATCCTTATGTAAGTTGCTCAGTCTGCAAGTTTGTATTTCTGTGTATCCAGTACTTTCACAAGCCATTCCTATCCTGTAAATGGTCAGTGAAAGAAGAAACAGTAGTCTGAAAAGCTCATCTCTCTATCACTATATTTTCTCCAACTATCAATAAGTTCCTTCCACTGTAGCCAGATTGGTCAACCCTTGCTATCCTTTGCTTCTTAAAACCAGAATGAGATTTTATAAATTGCAGTTGGTAATGCAGTTTAGATGAAAGTGGTATATCTCCTTTAGTGCCCATGTGGGCACTACAGTATGTGTGCAGGACAACGTGGACACTGCAGGGTTGGTAATAAGGAATATTAGAGAAGTTTTATGAAAAACTCATGACACTTTATATCATAAATATTCTTATGATTGAAGGTTGGCTGATGAGCACAAAATTGGAGGGATTAAAATAAGACCAAGGGGAAATTGATTTATTTGTTGGAGACAGTGGAACTAAAATTCCCAGTCAGTACTCTATTTAGGTGCATAGTTTTTAATCACCAACTTGTTTCATTCACTTGTTCATAAATGTTGCGTTATAAAAAGTGCTGATGAGGAAAACAAAAAGAAAAAAATTTAAACCTGGTGAAAATTTATTTGATCACCAACTTTTAATGTTTTATGTCGCACTAGTTAATTTGAAGCAGAACTTTGTTCCAACTAAAAATCTCTAATTTACTCTGCTAACCAATTATTTACTTTACTACTAACTTTTTTTGGTAGTTGGCTACAATTTTAAGTGGCTATAAATTATTGGTATGCTAGGGACATAGCCTGTTGCTTTTGATACATAAGTAAGCATTGAAAGCAAACAATGTTGTAAACACCACATGCTGCAAGATGTAATTGTTTAGCAACTAAGCTGCAAATCATTCAAAACATATCTAAATGAACATCACAATGATTTTAAAATGTTACAAATGAGATGTCTGACAACAAACAGGTAGTGACAAAGTGATTCTATCACCAGTCATAGTGCTAGCATAATACATGTGTGTGACATTTCTGAGGCCGGTTGCCATGCAGCAACTGACATGCGTCTCAGAACAGAGAAGATGTAGTTTGGTAGTGACACTGCAAGACATATAACTGTCTACTATGCAGCCTGGTGAAACTCGGAATAACTGCCTCCATCAAAGTATCTAATCATTGTACAATGCTTGGGATCATGTTCTACTTAAACCCTTTTGAATCTAAAATGATCAAGCTGTATGTTTAAACATATTTTAGAAAACTAAATTCTAAATTTTGTTTATTAAAAGTAGTCTGTTTCAAATTAATTAAACAATGCTGTCATCACAAAACAACATGTATTGATAACTGTTGAAATGTTTATTGTTTTTGACAGACCAAAACATTCAGGGTGTTCCAGATCAGCATGCACAGTGAAAATAAAATACTTTTTTGATCTAAATCATATTTAAAAAAAGAGTAAGTTCATTAATTTCATGCTGTGAGACCGCTATCGTGCAGATCAAACAAATTAGCTTTGCAAATTAGCTGATTGATGTCGCTATATGGAAAGTGACAGATAAAAAGGAAAAAAAAAAAAGGTAAGGAGGTTATGTGTTGAGCTCTAGCAGAGAGGATCAGCTAGAATAGTACAGAAAGTATGACAGTGCCCAGGTGTGTACAACTCTACAAGGGCCTGCCTAATAACCCTGAATAAGGAGCAACAAATCAGATCATGCTGGTAAGTCAATGGTACAATGTTTTGAACAGTTTAAAAAGTTGCCTAGTGAATTAAATCCTTTTATGCCAGTGAAAATGAAAATGTGAAAATACTGGTTTACAGGACTGACCATGCATTAATTAACTTTAAGTATTTGTCCTGTGGCCGGTAAAGCTGTAAGTCAACCTGTGTAACAACACCCACACTACCACAACAGAGGAAATCACAAAACATGCTTCCATCATTGCAGTGCCAATAATTTTAATTTATTTGTAGTGGGTTGTGGTGCAAAAAAAGGTTTTGTAGTATGTTGGGGTGAGCGGCCAACCCATTCTGCCTTGCCAGGTATAGTGTCCTTGTTACTTCCTTGAGCTGAACTAATAATTTCCCCATGGCTCATGTAAAAGATAGACATGTTTGCAGTTCAGCCCGAATGACAACCATGGCTACCTTCAAAAGGTACAGTGAAGGATTGTGTGCTCCCAACCTGGGACAGGAAGTGTGTTCGTCTCTGGATTATCAAATAGTAAACAAAAACAAAAAAAAAGCGTAGATGAAACCACCAAGTCTAAGGACCGATCAGCTGCAATATACTGTGTGTGTATATATATATATTTACAGAATATATATATTTTTATTTTTTTACCTACTATTTACTTTTAACACTTGATCCAAAATATATGGTATGTTATAAATACAAATAGCTTACTGAACAAAAGTTTTTAACGATGAGGAATCCTGTACAACAGAGCCCAGAACACACCAGCATTTTTACACAGAAGCTAAATATATTTTTACATATAATGATACATAGCAATTAAGATAATTAATTGGCTGTGATGTCCAGCAGCAGAGTTATTTTATCCTGTTCAGTTTCCACCACTCTATTCTGGTCTAAAGCACAAATTAGTGCTATACGCTAATGCCTTTAACAGTCTCTTGTGCCATTAAAAAGTGATCAGATAGGGAGGCCCAGGAGCCTGCTACAAGGCAGCTAGGCGGGGGCTAACATGACTGTGGGGGGAAGGCCAAGGAGGGTAGGAGATGGTGTGAGGGGGAGGTCAATTGTTAATGGTTATTGATTGGTGAAAAACATAACAATGGGTGGGGAAAGGAAAGGGGATAAAACAGAAGAGGGGGGAAAAGGGGACGGGCAAATTTCAACAAATTGTGTGAGATTCCTGTCCATCCACCCTTGGGGTTGGTGTTTGAATGAAGTTGTGTTGGCAGTGTGAGGTCCTCGTGGGGACATTTTTTGGTAAAAGGTATGGTACATTCTGATGGGTGTGGAGAGCCGAGCCATGTGTGGTATGGGGTATGGGGACTATTACTTGGCTCTGCTCTATTTTTATAAATACCCCAAATAATATTGCAAAAACAGTAGTCAGAAAAATAAATGAACACTACTGTTCAGTGTGTTATGTATACAGTGAAAATGCATAAATTAAAAAAATATGTAAATGTTCAGAAAGGCACAAAATATTTTTTTTCAGGAAGAGTTTATTACTTCAGTGCACCTGGATACATGGATCACATCCAGGATTACCATTAGTTTGCTTCCAACTTTGATATTAGCTGTGCAAGAAATACATTCAAACTGAATGTAGCATATGCAATTGAAACCAATATCAGAGTCCAGGTACATTAAACCTTGTTGCTACTTTTTGGATTCACAGTGTTCATCCAAGAGTGTGGTTGAAATAAAACTTGAATGTCAAGCACTTTCTTAAGATTTTGAAAATGTTTCCAGACAAGAAAAAAATAATTAGGTAAACTATAGGCAGAAAGTTATCAGTTATAAGAACCTTAACTGATATAAAAAAAAAAGCCTACTAGGTACTTCCTGCAGAAAAATCTGCTCCATAGAATGACAGTGGGAGGGCAGTAATGTACATCCTGATCCCTATCCTGCATAGGGTCTTTTTTTGCTTTCTGTCATACCTAATACATTTAAACTTTGAATGCAGGTTTGAATTAGATTTTATTGATAGATTTTATACCAAGCAACAAATAGGGTGTTTTAGCATCAACAGTTTACAAACAAATAGGAATGAGGTAGACAAGAGATGAATAGCAATGTCTAGATAAAAGACTGAAATAAACAAAGTCATTGTAAAAGCTCTTTGCACGAATATTAAGGTATATATATATATATATATATATATATTTTTTTTTTTTTTTTTATTTTGACTAGGGATTAGCGAGAATGCCTCTGACAATCTCACGCGAAATGTTCCAAACTTCCGATGGGTCCACAAACTTTGGGCGTACCGATTTAGCGAATTCCATTGAAGTGCAGGTTCCTAGGCTCCCTGGGCTGTACTTATTGATAGGTGGGAACCTGTGGTCACAGCTGATTGGAGGCACGCAATCTAGTGCCTCTAATCCGCTGTGACTGCAGGCGAACTCCAGATGAACTCCTTAATGAAGTTTCTCTATTGAGAGTTCATCTGAGTTCAGTTCCCACGGTAATCGGGCTGTACTTATCATTGATAAGTCCGCAAGATCGAAATTTAAAATTTTGCTCGCTCATCCCTAATTTTGACTTAAATGTACCTTTAAGACTTTATTAAAATAATGAAAAAAGTTTTAGAGATAATAGATAGAGAAAATTTTAGAGATAAAAAAAACAATTTCCAAGGAAAAGAATGTATGAGTGCTTAAAGCAATTATAGTTTTCCTTCACATTAAAGTCTGTGTTAGATAAAAGACAACCAAAATATAATTAGTGATATTAGCCAGCACGGAATGTTCTCCTTTCAGAATCAAGGGGTCTGATTTAGGCCAAATTCACACTAGCAATATTTTACTGTGCAATTCACCATCCCTGGATGCCTAACATCTAATTCTAGGTGCCTGAGAGCAGTAACACGTGTTAACCACTAGGTTTTTCCAAGCAAATGCCTGTACAATTAGCTGCAAATGCCTAGATAAGGTGTTCCTTATTGTTTGTATTTTAACTGTTTTAAAATGTTCAAACATTCTTTAGGCATTTGCGACACAAATTCAAGTTTATAGAGGCAGCTAAGGCAGCAAAACCTACATGTTGCAAGCAAAAAAAAAAAGCAACAACACTGCCACCTTTTACTGCCTGTCAAATAGGGGGTTAGAAATGGTCTCATTTGGTCCAATTTTAACCATTTTTGCAAAAAGTAGTGAGTAGGAAAAGCAATTGCAAAAATATGTCTGATTAGGCCTTACTAAATGAATTTAGGCTTTTAACGAAACAAGGTATATTGTCACCTTGCAAGGGATAATTCACTTAGCTTAGTGAGTTTAATGATAAATAATAATGCAAAGAATTCAATCACGTGCATGGAATTCTAAGCAGAATATATTTACCAAGCTAAATAAATTCTTGCAAGTGGATTATTTAAAATGCAATGTAAAAAGTTATATTCTGAAAGGAAATAAACCCCAATATCTGAGTTTATTTCATACAGACACTACACATTTTTAACTTCAACATGCCACTAGGAACTTCCCTTAGAAAGACGAAATTATTTTATGTATGTATGTAAATAAATGATTGTTGGGGAGATTTAAAAAAAAAGTCACATCTACTGTGAGGAAAACAGGCATTCATTTTTGGGACAATTTTGGGACACTTTTTTTTTTGGTTTCTTTATGTCGGAAATCACAAGTCCCTCTTTACCCTATTTATATAAATTACCCTATTTATAATAAATTCTTGGCATCACTGAGGTGGTTTGTCATGGTGTAAAAATATATTTTTTCTATTGGCAAGATATCTGCTGCTAGGTAATGAAGTCTATACACTATCAACAAGGAGGTGGGAAATTGCTGTTTGCTGCTTATATACATATATACTCTAATTACTGCAATATGGTTACATACACTTCATTTATCAAGGAAATATATAATGGTGTCAGGGGATTATCAATTAGAAAGAAAAGGATCTGGAAGACAACCCATTAGTTGTGACAACATGATTGAATAATTAATCAAAATATATTGACAATAAAATGACGTCTGTTATTTTACGTAAATATCTTTACAATTGAATCAATTCCCTTTTAATCAGTATTAGGTTTAAAAAGATGACAACCTATAGCTAGGCATATATGCATACATGCATCTTTAAACACTGACAAAAATACATTAATTAAAACCACTAGCTACTAGCACAAATGAAAAAAATGTAATTAACGCTAAAAGTCTTTAGTCAATACTTAGATAAATGAAGATGATATTGTTTTCTTTTTGTCATAATGATAGAACTGTGGGTCCATTAGCCATCATTAAGGACATAAATATTTTTAACTGATGGATATCACAAAGGCACACTGCCTAATTTTTAATGTAATATCTCATTAAGAAACAATGGATTTTGTCATGGATTAGATGAGTTTTCTTTATATTTTCACTAGCAGGCAAATTAAAAAACAATTAATAATCTTTTAGTTTACATTTTTTAAACTTTATTTTTTAAAGTTCTTTATAACTTTCTATACAATTTAGCTATAACATTTTTATATTACTATTTGTTTGGTAGAGATTGACAGGGATTACAGCTGCAAAAACAGGAAAAAAGTGTCCAAAAACTTAAATGAGAGAGGGCTTTTTTTGCTCTGTCACTCTGGGGGCACTGAACCAAATTTCAATCTAGTGGTAGTGCCAAAATTTGTCAGCAGTGGGCAGTTATGACCACACTTCTGTCCTGCATATCTGCCACCAGATGACATAGGCACACAAATATGCATATCATGTCTAACACCAAAAGAGGGGAAAACAAGCACAAAGGTGAGCCACTGCAGACAACTGCTGTAAATTAATTTACTGGCAAAAATAACTGTGAAATCTAGCTACTCATGTTACTAATATGCATTGTGTTTTATACTAGAAAAGTACATTTAGAATTGTTGGCCCTTCAACTAGAATCTAGTTTGTAGATCTGGCAAATTATTTTGTCCTTTCACCAAACTGTACATTTTCATATGCATATAGGTTGTTGCTGATCAGTGGACAATCATGCATTTTGCCTGGATTTATGAACTTTATGGTGATATTCCACGGGTTGAAAAATAAACTCATGTTCAAGTAAAGCCAAACTGATATGAAAAGTGCAAGATTTGCCTGTTTCTAGAATGCACATAACATTCCATTGGGCATTATTGGTGAAAAGACATAATATACGCTAAACCCTAACAGCTGGGAACACAAGGAGAGATTACTGAACTTTTTAAAGCAAGTGAATGCAAAGCTTTTGATTAGTTAATTGATTATTGATTTGCTGTAGAAGATTGTAAATTAACTTCAAAGATGTAATTTTGCATAAGTTTAAGACATCACAAGCCTTTTCCTCAGGCAGACATGAACAACCTGGCAAATATTTTCATGATCAAACAGTCTATTGGTGCTGCTTCTAATCAAATGGAATAACAGGCAAAATTGTAATGCTATTACAGGAAGTCATCAGCCACTTTGATACAGAAAAGGGATTAAAGAGTGCCTTGAAGAAATACGGACAGTTTTTTAAGCACTGTATTTTGACATGTGCAAGCCATTTAAAGCAGACTTTTCGCTTTGTTTTTCAGTTTAGATTTTTGGACCCACAATTTTTATATCATACATGGATTACTTGTGTGTAGAAATGCTCTTCACCTCACCTATCCGCCAATGATGTTAAAACAGGTGTTACATTTGTGACTTAAATCTAAAGAAGGCAAGGAAGCAACACTGTAAACAGTTGATGTGATAGTTAATGACCAAAAACACTATATTTAAAATTGAACCAGTGCCCAGATAATGCACGATTAAGTACAGGGATATTCTATACAAACAGACTCTCTATTTAGAAACATTGCAAAGAAAATCATTTCTAATTTTTTCAATAACTGTTTTTTTTTTAAGACCTTGACAGTCTTCCAGCCCTCTACTGTAATCAGCCAGTTGCTATTCCTAAACTGTTAGAAACCAACTCTACAGCATTTGATGTGATCTTTGAGGATCTTTAAGATTGAATAACTTTCAAAAAAGCAGCTAAGGAGGTACGGCATAGCTTGTTGTAAATTTATTTATTTATTTAGATTAATGTCAATAGTATTAGACTTGGTGTTTCTTACATCTTTTCATTTCAAGGTCCATTTTTATTTATTTTTTTTGTAGTAGAGATTTAACCATTGTTTAATGTCAATTGGTACTAGGTAACTGTGCAATTTGTCTACACCAGGTACTGAAACCTCAAATGAAACAGTTGAATTGAGTAGAATTAAAAAAAAAAAAAAAGATTATCCAATTTAGAAATTATCATACTAGAAAAATTGCCACTTACATGATATAGCTTTTAAACAGTTGTTGAACACTGTGACATAAAGGAATGTAGCTTTTTGTAACTGGAAAACACCAGAAGACGTGTTCAATATAAATTCTTCAACTACTGAGGCCTGGGAAAAAGGTTTGAAAGGCTGTATGTGGCCCAATGACACTAGTTTGGCATGCTTGGTGTGAAATATGAAAACTCTTACAATTCAGTGGAAAAACAGCACGTCATAAATATTTATTTTGCACGCATATTTCTACCACTAATTTCTATATCATAGAATTTTGTTCAGTGTAAAAAAAACGACTCCTTATTATGCAAGCAATAGAAATAGTATAACCGTAGAAGCAGAATAACAAGAATCATAATACCTCGTTATTTTGCATAGCTGCCAATATGGTTTTAAAATTAAATACTGTAATGACAGTCACAGCAACCATATGCTCTACTTATTGGGCAAATGCAAAAATGTTGTACAAATTAATGTCGTGTTGCAATTCAGTAAAGTCAAATATTATAATAAAAAAACTTGAAAATCTATATATTGTACATACCAAAATTGAAGTACATGATTAAACCTATTCTGCATATAATTGTGGTTTTCCTTTTGATTGCATCTTACAGTTTTCTTTTTCTTTCTTTGCAGCTTTCCAGTAGTATTAAAACAATTTCCGAACAAGAAAGCAGCAAGGAGTTAGAACATGGTGTGAGTTCTGTCTCCTGTAAGTCTTGACACTACACGACATTTCCATGTAACTACCGTAATGATGCAATATAATGATACGAAAGTCTGATCTACTGTTCACCTAGGAAAATCTCTGTATCACTTTCCCACATCTAAGAAAAAGAATCATACTTTGCAATTGTTCAGTTCGTGTGAATGCTGAATTATCTGCTGTTGTCTGAACAAAAAAGCATAATAGCTGTGACAATTTAATCCAATTTAATCTGTTGCATTATTTGTATATGCTGTTAAATTTACTTCAATATAAATTTGCTTGTGTGTTCTTTTTTGTTCTAACTTTTTATTCACCATTTATGAATTTTTTGTCTGTAAATTATAAATACTAAACCACACAGGTTTTTCAGCACATTTATACAAGTGCTTTATTTATCTTCATTTTTACCTATTATAATTGTTGTTTACTGCAGAAAAAAAAACACACCCATCATTGCAATTAAGTGAAATTCATTTCAAAGCCCATTTTTTTAATTCTCTTTTTGGATGTAATAGGAAAGATTTAGAATCAGGGTTTAATTGTTGTCTTAGCTAGTACTGATACATACTTATCTTGGCCAGAGGTCATTTCTACAATAGAAAGGGGAAACCTTTCCAAATTAGGGAATAGGCAGCAATAAAACTGTAACAAACCTTAAAAAGATTTTGACTTAAGTTACAGTGAAAAATCTAGACTTGCTAGCAGGAATCTGACGTGTAACCTTTGGTACACGTACTACTGCTGCAAAGACCAAAATTATTACTAATGCACAGTAATTATATAGTGCTCTTTACAAAGCCCATAGCCAAGTCACTAATTTTTCCTCAAAGAAGCTCACAATCTAATGTCCTTATCATAGTCATATGTTAATCTCTAAAACAGTCTAAGGTACATTTTGGGCGGAAGCCAATTAACCTAACTGCATGTTTTTGAAATGTGGACTGAAACCGGAGTACCCCGAGGAAACCCAAGTAAACATAGGGAGAACCTACAAACTCAGATAACGTGCAGATAGTGTGCTGGCCGAGATTTGAACCTGAGACCTAGCGCTGCAAAAGCCAGAGTACTAACCACTAAGCCACGTGCTATTCTACAATATTGTTGTTCATGTCAAAATTATTAAGTATTCACAAGAGCTCATACCAGCACAATGTAACTACAAAAAACAAAACTGCTTGGCCAGTAAGAACCACTCTTCCGCTGGTCATTTAGAGGTTATGGAAACCTGGATGTTGCAACTGACACATACATACATTACTCCCGTCAGCATGCTCACTGGTGCATCATATATTTTTCAATGCTGAGAACGTCAATAGGTCAAAAGCGGGTGACTTGCACCCTACCTAAAATTTAGGAGGGGTTCTGGGTGGCAGTAGGAAAGACTATCTCATGGCATAAATCTTTATTACATAAAAGACACACCTGGTGAAGAAGCAGAGCCATGCTAGAATGTGGCGTAATAATGATGTATGATATAGGAGTAAGGTGTTACATCACAGGCATGTACAGGTACTACAGTGGAAAATACTGTTCCATTGAACATCATGTGCAGCTGTTTTTTGTTTTTTTCCTTATGTAATATTAATGAACAGTTGAAGCGTCTTTATCACTGCCACATGTTGCTATAGGTAGGTCAGAATGTTTGTTATATGGACTTTAGACACCATTTTCTCAGTGACTTTGTACATAATGTTTAGGAGAAAGGGAAGAAAGGGAGCCTAAGTTACCTTACATATGGATGTCTTTATGCTAAATGCTTTTTTTTTTTTTTTTTTGTTGAATTGCAGTAAAGTTTACCAATGTAATTTATTCAGACATCTATACATACATATAAGCTTTTTTTTCTTACCTTTACTCTGACTGTTACAGTAGCAATGCCAGGGGGCATGCTTCCTGCGGCATCAAAAGCCTCAACAAGAAAGACATACACTGCCTCCTTTCCTGTGAATGATTCGAAGTCGAGAGGTTTTAACAAAGATAGCTCTCCTGTAGATGAGTTCATTGTAAACAGCTGCAAAACTTCCTGCGATCGTATACGATATGTAATATTAGCACCAAGATCAGCATCCTTTGCCTGAAACACAATAAACAGATCAATATTAAAATCAAAGCAGACAAAGCTGGTGAATAAAACAGGTTGAAGGGCAAGAATAATTGAACCATAGAAAATATATGTATTGAGTTTCTGGGAAGTCTCCAAAACAGGTTTGAAGGTTTACAGTTGTTTTTCTCTTTGTTATGGGTCATTTTAATGCATTGATCGGTAGAAAATATAAACAGTTCAGCAGATATTTATCTGAAATTTCTGTCACATTCACAGTAAGCTTGCCTTTTGCAATCTCTCAACTTGATTAGAATTGATCTTTAACTGTTGTATTAACTTTGTCACTGTAAAATTCTAAAGAAATTAAGCGGTGTTATTTGAGGCTATAATGTTGGTAAAAGGGTGCTTAGCATTAACATACTATTTGGCCCGATTCACATCTATGCAGCTATGGTAGCACAGCCACATAAATGTGTATTGTGGTGTTCTGGGATCAACTGCCACATGCCAAATGCACAAAAAATCATGACAGCAGTATTTTTTTTACATTTGTGCTGCAGACCCATCAGCTAGGAGAATTGGGCTGCCATTCAGAATGAAAGGCACCAGAGCACCAACGTTTGTTACCATGCTTTTGATGCTATTTAAAATTTCTTGTAAATAGGACTCTGGAAATATAGTATTCTCCCTGAATGCTATCCCTATTAGCCATTTTAAGCTGAACTGACCAATAACCTTTCCTCTCTTGTTTATGACAAAGTAATAAAAACCTAGTTTTTATTACTTTGTCTCTAAAAGGTAATAAAGGTTAGCTTGTCGCCAAGATTGAAGGAAGATAAGGTCTTCTGTACAAGGATCTAGACAGTAATTAGAAATTTTCTACACACTATGAAAAAAAGTTACGGTTTGTTGTGCAACTTGAATTGGCAACTGGTGTATATTAGCAACGTTTGCCAGTGCTCTCCAGCTTCCAAGGTTAAACTATTGATGTTTAAACACAATGTACAAAGTTATTGTAAGCAAACAAGAATGTTTGTAATCATGGTGATTACTCATTATTATTATTATTATTATTATTAATAATAATAAACAGGATTTATATAGCACCAACATATTACGCAGCACTGTACATTAAATAGGGGTTGCAAATGACAGACGAATACAGACAGTGACACAGAAGGAGAGGACACTGCCCCGAAGAGCTTATTGTGAACTAGGTTTGCATTGAACCATTAGTACCTGCTCAATGCTTTTTTTCACCTGGTAATGCTATGTCTAGTCTAGGGTAGCTCTTTTTTGCATACATGGTAAATGATTAAAAGTTTCAACCACTGGTGTACACAAATCTTTTAATGCTAATAACTTGTAAACTCTTTTTAATGATTTTATTCTTTTTAAACTTCTCTGTAGCACTATATTACAAGCAGAGTATATGACAGACTAAAGCATCTTGCCTTTGAGAACAGGTTTATGACTTTGGAAAGTGATTACTGTCTAATCCTACCATATTTACACAACCATAGTACACACAACCCAAGGCGTCATTACCATTGCTATGTATGCAAAACATGCTCTTTTGAATTCACTGATGAATAGTTGCAATGCTACATGCAAAAAAATGTGTTTGGGAACAAAAGTAATAAATATCTCACAAACAACTATTGTTTTTTACTCTGCAATAGTTTTGCACAAAATGAAAAGTTGCAGAAAATAAAGCAATGTGTGACACACAGCTTTTGGTAAAACTCAACTTTGTAATGAAAAATAAAAACATTTTTGTGAATTGTACACATTCATGGTTTAGCATTTCATATTGCAGAGAATATTGATACATAACCTAAAATGCCCTTTCTCAAACTAAATGCTTAGTTGCAGGAATGTAATTCCTATAATGGTAGTGGCTGCTGATTAAAATGCAAAAGTATTTTTTTTTTAATAGAACATAAAAATTACATTTATTGTTTCCTTATTTTATCCTTATTTCATTTCAAATAGAACTTTCTATTAAGAGCTTACGTACATCAAAATATTGCAACATCTCTCCTAGTTTGCATTAGATAATAAATGGTAACAAGATATCAACATATTCAAAAAAGGGGGTCAAAATCTTAATGGAATTGCTTAGCATTACACAATATACGATATGTTAAAAAAATTTCAAAAAAATTGTTTGCTTCTTATGCGTGGAAGAAACGAATCACAAGAACCTGAAATTGTATTAATGTGTGTGACAATGCTACAATATTGGGATTGCCAAATTAGTCAGATTTGACAAGAAAGTGTGTTCTTCCCAAATAAACTGGCTTTGGGGAATGGTGCATGTGGTTTACATTTTTACATGTTGTTATAAAAAATTCCTGAAACTCATTGGTTTTCAGTAAAATTTTCATAAATCAAAAATGAGTGCCTTAACCAAGTCTGGGATGGATGCAGGCATTTCTCAATCCAAAAGCATAAAGTGCCTATAACTTTCCGATTTCTATTCTACATTGTTGATCGAGCAGTCTGTAATTCCTATTATTTCTGGATTTTTAATTGATTATTCCATGCCTTACCCTAAATAGGTTTTCTGTGTGATTGCATTTTGTAACAACCAGTAAATCAGTTGTGTAATGGGGATTGTGGGTGTGGAACACTATTCAGCATTCAACAAGATCAACATTTACAAAAAGAAGGAAACCCCTTCAAGCATATTTCAATGATTAGTACCTTCATTAAAATACAAGATACCTTTAGGTACCTCAAACTGCAAATACTGAAACAGCAGTTTGCGTTTATCTGTGTAACATAGTTTTTATTACCTCTTCATAATGTCAACAGATATCTTATTATTCCACTTCCTGTAATAGGGTGAAAAACTGTTAATTCTGCAGTCAAATCACACAGCAGCAAAATAAATCTACCAGCAGGATGAACAGGTAATAAAAGTATATCAAAGGGGATACAACTGCATCCCGTGCCAGAAAATGTTGCTAAAGGTTAGATTTACTTTTTTTCCCCAAATAGACTAGTTTGCTTTGCATATTCCACTGGGCCAGGCAAAATTCACTTATAATTCAACAGAAAATGATAGCATTCATTTGCCAAATAGTCTTTAGGTCTGTGTTAATAAGCCTATGTTCCCATCAGAAGGGTTTTACATTCCCATAGACACAAACTCAAGGGGCCGAAATCAGAAAAATAAAATAAAATAAAAATATATAATAATAATGTATCAGTATGAAAATGTGATATAAAATGTATATTTGGTGTGATGAAAGTACATAAAGGTAAAAAATAATCAAATATACTGCATTTGTAATATGTTTAATAATTCATCTTCTGCATTAACTATGTAACAGCCAGTAACACCAGTCATTGCCCTGGGGCAAGAAAAGCAAAAAAACCTGTATCAAAAGACAAAAACATACACAAGTTTTTAAACTATTTTTGACTCTAGTAAAAACCCAAAGAAATACTAAATAAACATTTCATGTACATAGTTACCAATAGGAATTGAACCAGTCTGCTAACCCTGCAAGGTCAATAACAGGAACAAAAAAAAAAAAAATAAAACCCACAGAGAAAATTACCTGCACTTGCAAAAAGACTGTTCCTGGTACCATATTTTCTGGTACAGACACAGAATAAGAGGCATTTGTGAAGACAGGGCTGTTGTCATCGATATCAGTAACTTTGATTGCAAGAGTTATAGTGGACCGACGAGGATCAGTAGGTGCACTGTCTGTTGCCTCCACACTGAGCTCATAATAGTCTCTTACTTCTCTATCCAGTTTTACAGACGTATAAATACTTCCATTGGAGCTTATCCGGAAAACATTATTAAGGTTTGCCAGACTGTAACGAACTTGACCATTGACTCCAGCATCAGGATCTGTGGCCTAAAATGGATAAAAATAATAATATAATAATAATATTAAAGTTAAAATATATTCACTTCTTGAGAATAAATCATTAATATATTTTGGTTTTGGGTTGCAATTATGATAAGTATCAATGCATTAAATTCATTCCCACCAGTCTCTTGTTATAAAATAATCAATCCTTCAACCTTATATAATTAGAAAAAGCAGTAAAAATAAAAGCAAAAGTCAAATATTGTAACAAAACATTAAAAGCTTAGAGACACAAAATACACTTAAGGTAATAAGAATGGTAATGACTACATCAACCTGCTCATATGGGCTTTCCGAAGAAGCATGAGTATTCCTGAAATAGAAGTCTATCCATCATCCATTTATCCGTTAGTCATTATTACATGGAAACTAAAAGTTGGATATTACAGTACATTTCAGATTTGGAAAAAAAAGATCATTCAGATGATTTTGTTACTTAAGAGCATTTCAAATATCAAAATTTGGCATATTCAAAGCATTGTTGTAAAATCTGATTTTAAAAAAATATATGCTTTTCTGAAACTGTAAGAAATAGGGGTGTTTTTTTATAATTGTTATGGTTGTGAAAACTTAAAAAGCCCACATCACTGGTCTATTTTGTGTGAACACACACATGCGCGCACGCACAAAAATCTTTTTTTCCAGTATTAATTTATTGCCATTAAAGCATTTTTTTTGGTTCCAAATGCATGTTAAAATTGGTAAGAGAAAGTGAATGTTTTTGGTGTGGACACTATTTTGTTTGATAGAAATTAGAATTGGAATGCTGCATGCATTGTTAGGCAAATATCTGTATGATATTTTTATACCATAGCTGTTTAGTATAGGGGTATTTTAAGTGGAATTATTGCATATAATTCAATATAACACAATGGTTAAGCTTCACTATTACCTTATTAACAATGCAAGTCTAGTCTTTTTTTCAAAAGTGCAAATTAAAATGTGTTTTGCACTTGTAATTTTTTAATAAAAACAATGTTTTTGTATGGTTGATAACTTTTCTCAACAGTTGTAATTACATTTAGCCACTGGGAGCTCCCTCTTGTAGCTAATGGACACATTTATTATGGCAACAAATTGAATAACAAGTTTGTACAAATGTCGCATAAAAAAATTACTTCAAATTAAACTATGCAAAAATAAGTTCTAGCTATCTATATATACTACTGAATTCTTGTCTACTTATTTCTTTTTTATTGTAAAAAGATATATAGATTCATTGAGGCTGAATTTTATGACCATGACACTTATTTGAAACGAAACAACTATTATGTGCTTAATTGACACACCGTAGAAAAATGTGACCTGTAGAAAAACTATGCACTAAAAAATTAGGCCTCGCTTAGCTCAGCATATTGCTTACGCTACAAAGATGTACTTATAACATACATATTTTGTATTAGTAGTAAATAGTGTATTCCAGAAACTAGGGCTTTCATTTCACTGTTCAGTACTGGCTTTCTACCAAATGACAAAGCCAAAATGTCCTTGTCACATTGGGAAGGCACAATCATTATTTTTCACCAAAGTTTGGAAAGCTTTACTACTCTATTTTGTTCGCTGTGTAGTAATTCCATTTCTCTGTTTGGGGCCTCTAATCAATCCTTAGCTTATAATCATGTAACAAAATAGCTAGAAAACATTGCCAAAGATTTAATTGCCTTTCTCTGAGCAATACATACGTAAATACTAATACAGTGAAACAGCAATTGATTTATATTACTTTTTAGGAAGCAGTTCTTCTCCCTTGGTTCCAAGTATCTGAAACCAAATCATTGCTAAATATGTCTAAGCAGAACTATCCTAATCATTATAGTCATACATGATTGTACTAAATCATGCTGTACTCAAAGAAATAATTTTAATCAGTTTGAATTATAAGTATTTCCTTTTAAAGCCAACTTTTGTAAAAGTCAAAAATGTGTTTGAATTGCTATTCTGGTTTTGACAGTTAAATAACATAATCCCAGTTGCAAAGTACAGAATGTATCAAATCATTTTAAAAGGATATAGTGGACTTGACCTTTTTTAAAACATTTTTAGGATAGTTTATAATGACTAAACCACAATGTACATTGGAACATGCAGGATACAAAGTCACGGCAGAGCTATTTTATTCAAAGTCATTTTGTGCTTTGTCTCTCCTGCAAACATTTTCCTAAATCAAACATACAAGCCATTTCAATTATATTTTATAGTAGTGCAAATTTGTCAGACATTCTGCACCAAATGGATAAAGTGCCAAATAAGGCAGAGAAATATTTGCGGTTTTAGAGGAATCTGAATATTAAGCAAATAAACTGAAAATGGAAGACAGCATCATGTACTCTGTGAATAAAGGCGTGCATTGCTAATGTAAAAGTTTGTGTTGTGTCCCATAAAAAAATTACTTCAAAACAACTTGCAGATCTATGTTTTATAGAGGCCAAATTGAGGGTCATAAATAAAAACACAAGTTTAGTGGCAATAATTATACACATAGATTTAATATCCTTTCTCTAATTTAACCACCTGGGTGGTTAGCCTGCCCTTGGTTCGGGGTAAGAAAACTTGCTACTATCGGTTACCCCGAACCAGGCACGGGGTAGCTAAAAATATAAACACGCGTTACAGTGCAATCCGATTGTCATACAACATTGTATGACAATCGGATTACAACTGAAAAAAAATACTTACCTTGTGTTTGAGTACTACTGCAAGCTCTTACAATTAAACTTTTGACCACATAGTGTTTATATATGTGTAGTGCTAATTGAAACACTTATACATAATTTAAAAACCTAGCTTGTAAAAATACAGACAAGATTTGAGGAATAGACCCCATTTACTAAACCATATGCACATACACTTCTTTATCAATACTTGATCAGGTCAAGAAAACCCAATCATAATTTCACTGTTTACTATGTCCTCACAATGGGCCTGATTTATTAAAGCTCTCCAAGACTGGAGGGGATACTCTTTCATCAGTGAACCTGAGTGATCCAGCAAACCTGGAAAGGATCTGGTCAGGGGTTGAAAATATTTTCCAACAAATAGCAAGTTACTTTTAGGAAATCCATTTCAGGTTTGCTGGTACACTGAATAAAGAGTATCATTTCCAGTCTTAGTGAGGTTTAATAAATCAGGCCCAACGTGTTGACAAGTTTTAACATATGTTCAAATTTTCTATAATGTGCTTAAATAGAGGTGTATCAATATAAATGGCTCATGAACAGAAGAGCAAGTAGCTAAATAATTTAAAAGATAAGGAGACCAAGAATGATGCAAAGAAGCATGTTAGGTTTTTACATGGGAAATCAAGATGAGATGTGAGATAATTGTTAAAAAGTGGGACCACCAAAAGATCTGGTATATTATAAACTGTTATCTGTTATGATCTGTTATGTTTTATAAACTTTAGATTTCAGGCTTCATCAGCTGATTTTATGTGGCAGGGATATGATGTCTATGGTTGCTCTTGGGAACAAGGTTAGCTTTTCCAGCTTTTTTTTTTAAAGTGAAAGAGAGAATGTGGCATTAACCTCCTCAACGGTAACCCGGTGTGTGACTCCGGGTAGAAAAAAGATGCTACGAACAGTAACCCCGAGTAACACTCAGGGTAGGTAAACCTATGAGAAATATTAGTAAATACAGCCTTACCTGATCCGCCGCCGCCCCGCATCCTCCTTCGGGTCTTCTTTTTTCCTCCGGCCGGCGTTCTCTGCATCTGATGAGTTCCCGGTAACGTCGGTATGTGCAGATGTTCCGTTCGGAGAGGGGCGGGAAATTCAAATTCATTTGTATTGCATTCAATACAAAATAACTGTATTGAATGCAATACAGTGGATTTTTATGTGTAAATGCAGTACATTGTCTTTCATGAACATTTATTTTACAGTATAATATAATTTATTTAATATTTTGACATGATTTTGTGTTTCATACTTTATTATACTCATACTATTAAATTATACTGTAAAATAAATTTTCATGAAAAACAATGTACCGCTTTTAGACATATAAAACCGGACAGAAATGAACCGCCCAGAAGGTTAAATATTATCATCTGTAGGTGCATATTTGAGGTACATACATTTGAAATTACATGCAATAACCACATGTGAATGTCACATTCACTGCTTTATAATGTGCTTTAGTCTTTTTTTTTTTATTATTGCCATACTACTGATCCCATCATAAGGCTCTTTTTATAACACAGGGAATCAGATATTCCCTCGGATATGTTTTTGGGGGAATCAATGACTGCCATTGAAACACATGAACCTGGAAGATTTCCACTAGGGATTGTTTAAGGAAATGTCAGATTCCCTGTTTTATAGATAGAGCCCTTAGTGGTTACCAGGACAGGCAGTGAGGTGAAAAAAGACAACAATATAAAGTTGACAGAAGTTGTAAAGATTCTCCAATTTATTCAGTATAATCCAACATTGAAAAACATGTTTTATTGTCGAGGTTTTAGCCATAACTTTTTAAACTCTTTTATTAGATTTTTAGATGCATGAGTGACATAAGGGACAAGTCAGGCAAAAAGAGGTGGACAATATCTACCATAGAAATCTGAAATTAGGCAGCCTTTTTCTGGCCTTATCTAGGCAAAACATTTTAACCAGATTTCTACTGACAAATGTACCACATGGATCGAGTCAATCTGCCACCAATGTTTTGTTACACAACTGTGAAATAATCAAAAAATATTGTGATTATGTTGTCAGGATCCATTTACTAGTGTTTGCAATCTAAAGCTTTTTAAATGGGGTAAAATTGTCTAGCATATTGCCAGCATTGCAATTTCTCATGACTATTTCTGTTTTTTTCATGCAGATAAGATTTAATACAACACTCTTCCAAATGCACAGCATCCTTTTACTATTCAAACTGTGTGTTTGCCCCTTTCAAACTTATCCTTCTTTCTCGTAATTTTTTCATCCTGGCAAACCCTTTATAAGCACTAGCAAAATAAAGCTGCACACATCAACCTGACAATTTGTTGAAATAATCTTTCCGTGTGATGGTAGGAATCAAGTCAAGAGCTCTGCAAGCGAGTAGGCCTGCCTCACTTGTTTACACACATAAATAAAACTGCAAATATTCAGCAGGAAAATGAAATATAATTCTGTGATTATCAGTGAACTGTCAGGAAGTTCCCACTGATGTTTAATTCTCAGCCAAGGTGCTCTGCGTGAGAAGCAATAATGGAACCATTTATCTTCTTAGAAATCAATTTAAACTTAATTAAAATTGTTATAAGTAAATTCACACGTTTCCATCCTCTTGTTGTACATCACAGTAATAAACAGTAATGTCTGCATCCTTGTAATGGTCTTTCTCCAGTTCACACATTCATGTAATCAATGTATTTCTATGTCATTATGATTTGCACTAAATTAATTTAGCAGAGTTAAGTATTTTTTACACCTAAAATATACATTTCAGAAGATTGTAATATCAAGATATGATGCAGTTCATGCTGCAGGGCTATATTATAACAAAACTGTCACCTGAAAATAAAAACTCATCAGATTCAGGAACAGAAGGTGATGGGCTTTTAAATTGGCTTCTCTGTAAAACAGAGCTTTGTTACTTATAGCACACATCATTATGTAGTCAGTGTAAGAAATAATGATAGTCTGAAGAGTGCAACAGTCATATGTCAGATAAGGGAAAGATTAAAACCCAATAGACAACATAACAAGGTTTAACTATTTCAACTTCTGTTACTTTATACCTCCTATGGACCAGAGAAATTTTAACATTTGAACTCTAGGTCCCTTTATTTGGCAATCATTTTGCCTTACTTAGTACAAAGCAAGATATACAATATTCCTTAGACATTGGGTCTGATTTATTAAAGCTTTCCAAGGCTGGAGAAGATACAGTTTCATCTGTAAACCTGAGAGATCCAGCAAACCTGGAATTAATTTCTTCAAAGTCATTTGCTAGCAAATGTTTTCATTCCTGGACCAGATTCATTCCAGGTTTGCTATATCACCAAGCTTCACTGATGAAAGTGTATCCTTTCCAGCCTTGGAGAGCTTGAATAAATTAGGCCCATAGAATCAGCATCTAAAATATGTTTTATATTGACTTAATGTAATTCTACATAATAACATCAGAGTGACATTGAAAACATTTCCAAACAAATAGCAAATTAAATCCATTTGCTGGATCACCCAGGTTCACTAATAAAACTGTATCTTTTCCAGCGTTAGAGAGCTTTATTTTGCCTAAAAAGTGAGAAACTTTATTTTATTTTGGAAAGTGTTTTAGAAAAGCAGCGTGTGAGCATTAAAACAGTGTTTCTGGTACAAAGCATGACATTATTAACAAAAAAACCAGAAGAAAATAATAGCCATGGTAGGTATGATGAGTAGAATTAGATAGCTATGGGGTAGAATGAGTAAATCAGGGTTGAATAGGGTTAAATACAGGTTTTTGAGGGGTTAAAAAAAAATTATGTTTTTAATCACTGTAAACAATGTTTTTCCATTAACTGATATGATATGAAAAGTTTCTAGAACATATCTTTTATGTGAAGTGGGTAAGGTGGGCCTTTCCTCAAAGAGTAAAGATCTGTTTTCCGAAGGGAATAAATAAACAGAGGGGGTAATATTCCCTATGCATTCTGCCTTATCTGAGTTCATCCATATAAATACCGGTTCACTTCTTGACAGACACTACATAGGCATTATTGTTCTGTAGGCTAGTATATTAAGCTCATAAAATGTTTAATGTGTTGGTGTCATTTTCAAACAGTTTTCAATATTTTATATCTGTAACTTTCATTAAAATAATTCCTGCAGATCCTGCTACAATGGTCTTTGTTCAAACAGGTTCTGAGAGAGTGACAACACTACAGGTAACTGCTGGTATAGTCTATTGTTGTCACAGCAGGAAACTTTTCTGTGAAATGCCATGGAGCCATTGCTTGAACAAGTGCTGTAAAAAGCAAATGGCTGGAGACATAAAAGCAAGGAGAACCAAAAACTAAAAGCATGCCCTTTATTTATGTATTTTTAATGGCAGTTGCTTATGATTACAGCTTAGGCTTCGTACACACTTTGGATTTTTGTTGTTGCAAAGGATCTTTCATGATGCATGAACGAGTGCTGTACATACAGCGCTGCTCTTCTCTAAGGACTGGGGAGAATGACAGAGTTGACTTGTATTACGATTGTTCATAGATCCGCCAGAATGGATAGATGAATGATGTGGGACCAGCACTGTAAACACATCAGTATCTGCTGTCTACATGCACTATTAAAGTACATGAGTTTTTCAGCATATTTAGGGCTCAGACAAAATATATACACATATATATACTATATGTGAGCTATTTAGGAGTAATTACCCCTTTCCACCTATTCTGTTTATTATAATTCATTTGGTGTTTTTTTTTCTCCTACTGTTACAGTGTGGTGCATTTATATCAGGTACATTAAAGCAGTTGGTAGATGAGATTTGCACACAGACAGATGCCATAGTGGAGAGTATATAACCTAAACTATAGCTAACCATAATTAAAAGTGAATCATGTTGCACAAGAACAGTTCCTCTCCAACTCTAATCAGCTTAATGACAGTTACGGATTCGAGAATGACTCCCAATTCAACTTCAATTTGTAAAAACTACTGTTACTGCATGACTAGTATTGCTATATTATGAATGTATTTTTATTACAAACATGTTTGTATGCAAAACACAACATCAGAAACATGTTTTTTCACTGTTTGTTTTGTCACTGACAACCTGCAAGACCTGAATCAAGGAAAGAGCGTAAGCATGGGGAACATAGGACAAGGAAAGATACAAGATAGAGGACGGAGCTCAGAATATTGAAGAAGAAACACTGCACTGCTGTATATTGTACAGTTCCTATATAGTGTACCTGTCAGAAAGCCAGTTGCAAGTGCAAGCTGTTGTTAAGCTTGTCGGATACTTGTTCAACTTTACATGAGGCAAAATAGTAAAAATATCAATAAACAGACCAAACATTAGAAGAAAAACTAGTGTCCTACTGCATTGGAGTCTTGATAAAAATGAGTGGGGGGGACCAAGGAAAACATAACTGTCAACCACAGGGCTATGACAAATACTTGCTGAAATTGATCAAAAAACCTATCCAGCTGTTGAAGCTTTGTGTTTTCCTACGCAAGCATTTCATTCTAATGATGGCCATTATCAATACCCTTTTGGCTTTCTCTGCCCTTGTTGTAGTAATAACAGGGCCATTATCACTAACAATTATTTCTGCATTAAGGTTTACCATGAACTCTGCTACTATTTTATGCAATCAATGTCTTTCTCTCCAGCTCTCTTGCAACATTTTTCAAACATATCTAGTGCACTTAGAAGCTTTAAGAAGGCCACAAAAGGCATTGTTGCTTTTACCACCCTGATAATTATTTGTTGATGCTATAGATCATGTGTTTTAGAATAAACAGAAATGGTGGTTTCTGTTCACCAAAATTATGCATAGTCTTGTATAAAATATTTGGCCAAATGAATAGTTCATTCTACTTAATCTTGCAAAAAAAACTGCCACTGTATTTCTTTGTAGTTGCAACCTTAATTTACACTTAGGGCTGTATTTATAAAACAGGGAATCAGATATTCCCTCCAGGGAATTTTCCAGGTCCATGTGTTTCAATTGCAATATTTGATTCCCACCGGGAAATGTTTGGGGAATTGTCAGATTCCCTATTCTATAAATAGGAAAAATGAAATTAGCTTGTTTCCCCCAGGAGTTGTTAGAGGCTCACTGGACGCCTAAGATTTTTAAGCTGATAATACCCCTAGTTTTTATATACATATATTGCAGTTATTCAGAGCTTTATGTTAAATCGATGTTAATCATAAACAATCTAAAAAAATGACTGTGGATGCCTAAACAGAGGGTTGCTATTTAAAGAGAATTGCTTTATTTTAAATTCCTACTGTAATATAATCTATTTGAATGTCATAATTCAGATTTCGACATTACAAAGCCAATTCTGTTGCAATTTAACAAGCCAACAGTTAAGAGGGAGAGGTGTTGGCTAGCTTTACATACCAACATATGCAACTAGCCTCCTTCAATAGAGTTGACTGGATTTAATGGAAGTGATAGATTGTTATAGAACTGCCATATTACCTCTTCCTTCCTTAAAAAGAAAATAAAAATGTTGTAATTATAGCAAGTTTAAATCGTGCACCATAATGAAAAGTTTATATTCCTAAAAAATTGAATTGGCTGAAAACTCTGAACTTTGATCTGACTGTGTTCTAAAGTACTTTTAACAGCATGGTGTATGTACTTTGTGATTAATATGCAAATCAAACATAGAAGGATTGACAGCCTAAGTTATTACTTCTTTCTGTTCACATATACATAGTGTAAACCTCTTTTGTGGATTAGAAGTCAGATAAATCAGAGCAGCTGTGACTTTGCATGGGAGAGCATTTGCTAGTTATTGAAAACAAGACACGGATAATGAATCAGACATTCTTTTACAGAAGTTGCTTCATTCGCATGTTCATTTTATTAGAATTAAAGAGATACTCCAGACATTTTGTATTTATTGCACCAGTACTTTTTTTCCATTGCTCCACATAAACGGTTCATAACTGTGCATAGTGGTGCCCTAACTTACAAGTGAAAAAGCAGAACTCTGTTCTTAACAAAATGTTCTATATTTCCTAATTTAACCTGATAAAAATGCTGCTCTCTGTTTTTAAAGCTGTGAGGGCTGCCAATATGCTAATAAACAGATTACATTAACCAAACCATCAGAATACTCTGTTGCCTGTGCCAACATCTGCACTTTTAACAACTGATGCACAGTTTTTAATGCTTTATAATGGATATTTGAGTTTTTTGAATGTTAGGACAGTTAGAAGTATGCTGTAATAATTTATGTTTTCAAAATAGAATCAAGCACAAAAGAAATATTGAAGTGCAATGTTAAGTAACTCACAGCACCCAATCAAAAGTTTGCTACAAAAGCTGAGTAAAATATTATTCTGTTTGTTTGTTAGAACTTATGTCAACAATATCTTTGTCTTTTAAAATAAAACTGCAAATCAGATTTTTCTTTGTCCTGTAACTTAGGTCAGCTATGGTGGAGCAGGAGCAGAAATGGTCAAATATTTAGTATAGTAAAAAAAAATAACAACATTGCTTTTCAAGTGCTACAAAAAAAAAACATCGAGAGGCTTCACTGATTTAAAGTTTAACCAAAACCACTGGGAGATGGGTGTGGCATTTGTCCACGTTACTTTTGTTCACTTTTTTTTTTCATGCTTGATGAAGCAGCTTGGTGTTCAGCTTGGTGTTTGTGTCAAGTTTGACCTAAACATTGATTTTTTAAATTTTGCCTAAAGCAAATAAAGCTGAACAACATTTTTGGAGATTGGATTCCAAACTTAGAGCAGGTTGACAGGTAAGTGGTACATGTGGTATCATCCACCAGATGGATTCACACAGTCATATGCTATGCTTGTCAAAATGACAACGTGAAGGATAAGTGTCTCCTCCATCTATTCTTCAAAGCACCAAATACCACTCACCTGTAGATTTCTTCGTATGCCATGTATTTCAGAGATTAGAGTGTAAATCAGATTTTTCCACCATTGCCTTTAATAGGGTTTGAATTTGGCTACTAAATTGAAACCAATATTGGTGAACTGTTGGAAAAACTAAACAGAGGCAAACTTGATCAACAATAATAATGAATACATTGATTCATTGATTGATACATTTTATTATTACTTATTATTGGAGATACTCCATCAGAAATCAAATTTCAACTTTTAATCAAGTTTTCAAAATGGGATTGTAATATTTTTTTTTATGGTATAAGAGTTTTGCATAAGAGTGATGTTATCAAGAACCTCTCTTTTCCTACCAAGCAAAGTCTGTTTTTATCATACCCCCAAAAATGCTGTAGTTAATTGAAAAGTTTTTTTTGCCTTAGCTTGGCTTCCCTACTTCAGGGGTGACATCACCCTCCCATATATATTGCGACTGAAACCAAGGTAAGATAAGCATATTTTCCATTTTTTTCCCCAAATTAGATTTTTCTTTTTAGTATTTTAGTATTTTTAAATTTAACACTGGGGTCATGAATAAATGACTGGGCTTGTTTTTTGGCGCAAGCTACTACTTTTATAGTTCTGTTTAAAAAATGTTTAATGTAAATAACTTTGTTTAAACCAATGTATTTAGTTTTTATTATTAGTGAGTATATTTTAATTATGTTTATCTCAGCATGCCTGGTATTTCTTATAAATGCTATAAAAACAGCTGAACAAGTGTTGAACGGCTATTTTAGTTTTATTCTTTGATATAAAACAAATATTCTTGTATTACAATGTGGATTACTGCAATTTTTCTAGCTATCACAAAGAAAGCTGCTTACACGTGGGCACTGATGCATAAATGCTTTTGAAATGAAGCTATCATAGTTTAACAAGATTATATCTGGAGAACAACCAAAATACATTAAGCAAAGGGAAATTAAAACACAGAGGCAACTAATCAGCTTTGAGTTTGACTCTTCAAATATTGTTATAATTCTACATAAGTAGGCTAATCCACAATTTAAAAATGTCTGTAAAATTTCAGTGTAGCTTCAAAACAATCTGATATGAGTTGGGTCATAAAATGTGAATTAAAGGGACTGTGTGATGTTTTTTCTTTAAATAAATGTTAAATGTTTGTATAAAATAAAGAGCTACAAAATGTAATCAATCACATCTGTGTGAATGTGTAAAATATATGTATATTTATTTTTTACAATTTATTGTTTGTAGCAATCTACGTAACTGGTAAAAGCCTTTTATCTCACTGCCAGTTGAAAACATAAGACTTAATGATTGGTAGCCAAAATTTACAGGCAAAGTTTTAGGATTTCATAGACTATACCAGCTAAAATTTGTACCTAAGCAAACAATTTCATTTTGATTTTATAACTGATGTTATTGTCTTCTGATATTAGAATACATTTTACAATAAAATCACATCTAATCCCAGTAACAAAAATCAAATAGATTCATGCTTACTGGTCTATATACGTAACAGCTGCATTAATTTTCTCATCTCAGGATTTTTGTCCTTCTGGTGACCCTGTCCTAGAATATTAATGCCTCACACATCCCACTTTATCTATGGAGCAGCGTTGTCACCCTTGGACTATACTAAAGAGCATCTCCCGGTTTTCTATATTACTGAAAGGTGAGAGCTTTTGAACTCTTCAGAGATGGCTGGAATCAATGCAACTGATAGGAGTAAAGCACAGGCAGACAGGAAGTTGTCCCATGACAAGACACCTAAAGCATCATGCATTTTTTCCACCTATCAAACATATGTATACCAGACCAAAGGAGATCAAATTATAAAAGTTTTTTTTTAAAGATTTGCATATCTTAAAAAGAGGAATTTGAAGTTAAAATGCAAGGCCCATTTCTTGTGTTTACCCTCCTCCACCCCAAAAAAATGAAGGGTAAAAATGTACTTTTAGGAAAAATGGTAAAATAAATATTTACCTAACTATTGTTTTCTGAATTGCTGGGCATGCCATCATGCTCCTTCCAGCACTTTTTCTTAGGAATAGTAAGTAATTCAAATCTTAGGGGAAAGTACCAGACTAATGCAAGCACAACCCATAAGGTTAAGGTGCTTTATTATTCACAGGTCCTAACCTAAAAGATTGTGACTTCACCCCTACCTAGGTATTGTGGTTAAGGTAAGTATGTATCTTCAGTTTTTACCTTGCATGTACAGTTTTACATTTGTATATGGTGATTTTGTACAGGTGGGAGGCTTTATCTAAGTGGACTTTGCAAAAGTATAAAAAGTTTTTTTTTAGCCTTTTATAAATCTATGTATCCCTTCTTACATATTATCAATACTGACTTTTCTGATAATTGTATGTCTTATTAAAATTACTTATGTGAATTATTATTGCAAATATATGTAAATTGTATTCATTTGCAAATGAAAGGCTTTTGCTTGGGAGCTATGTATCTTAGTAATTGCTGTTTTAGATGAAGGGACTTTGTGAAACTTCAGAGACCAAAATAGTTTTGAGCAATCTGCCAAATTATTATGTGATGCAAATGCACCCTGTATGCAAGACTATAAATCCTTCAAGTTGTTTGTAACCATTACATATAAATTCATGATAACCTAAAAGCATAGTTTAAAGATAATTACAATGACTCATTTTTTCTTGGACATCATTAATAATTCTGTTTCCTATTACCTTTGAGGTCATAGTGCACTAGTAAAACTGCTACATTTATCATACATAAGATATATATATATATATATATATATATATATATATATATATATAAACCTGCTGTCGGGAATAGCTTGTAGTAACAGGATTTAGTTACATGTTTAGTTCTGCAAAATAAATTTCAGGGTTCTTGATTTCCACTAGAAGAAACACTAAGATTTCCAGAAGAAAACAGAATTCAAACAAATAATAGGTTTCCTGGGCAACTAAATATCTCTTGGGGTAGTTTCCCTACTAACTACCTGAAAACAGAAATGTAAACAGTTCATTTAGACATAATACCTGGCCAACTTACAGGCAGCTATGTTTCTCCTAGAGCTCCTATCTCCTCCAATTTTTGAAAACCACTGAGCTCCCAGCAGTCGGCAGCTTATCACCTAAATAGAGCACCTGTTTTCTCTATGTCCCAGTGAAGACTAAAAAATGGAAAACCAATAAACCTGCTGAAATCTGTCAATATGTACAAAGCAATCCTGACCCCCATAAGTGCAAATTAGGTTTAGCTTAAGGAGTATAAAAATGTTTCTCATTATCAAGGTATCACACAAGGAGCATCTCATGAGCGGTAAAAGCAAAGAGATCTCTCAAGACATTCACAACCTTATTGCAAATCATACTGATGGCATTGGTTACAGACATATTTCTAAGCTTCCGAATGTTCCAGTGAGCACTGTTCCAGAAATGGAAAGAACACAATTTTTTCCTCAAACAAGCCTCAATCGGGTACTCCTCACAATATTTCTGACAGAAGAGTCCATAGAATAATCAGAAGAATTGTCTAACCGCCAAAGTCATGGAGGGCTTTAGAATGACCTGGAATTAGCAGGTACTTTGGGACAAGCCAGTGAAATACTGGAAGAATTTAGTCTGATCAAATGATACCAAATTTGAAGTCTTTGGATGTCATTGTACACACCATATTTGGAGGAGTATTGGCATTGCAAAAAAACACCATACCAAAGTAACGTCTAGAGGTGGGAACATTGTGGTGTGGGACTTTTTTTCAGAATTTGGTGCTGGCAGACTTCATATGATTGAATAAAGTATGAAGAAATGTACCTGGGCATTCTTGATGAGAATTTACTGCCTTTTACTAAGATGCTAAAGATGAAACAAGGGAGGACATTTCAGCAAGACAATGATCCAAAACACACAGCCAAGGAAACTCTCAATTGGTTTCAGAGAAAGAAATAAAACTGCTAGAATGGCCCAGTCAATCACCCGACTTGAATCCAATTGAAAATATATGGAAAGAACTGAAGATCAAAGTTCATAGAAGATGCCTCAGTACCCCTTCAAGATTTGAAGACCATTTGTGTGGGAGAATGAGACAAAATCACACCTGAGCAATGCATGTGACTGGTTTCTTCATACAGACAACATCTTGAAGCTGCCAGTACTAACAAAAACTTTTCTACGAAGTATTGAATACATTTCTGTAAGCGTGTTTAATACCCATTATACCCATAATGCCATTCCACTATATTACACATACTTTATGGAAGTTTCTTTTTTGTCTTTGTATGTGTGGATTACATGGGGCAGCACAGTGGCTCAGAGATTAGCACTTAATATTATTAATTACTTGGGATGTTACCGACATCCGGTGTAAATTTCATGTCAGTAGCCCCATTAGAAATGTATTTACTGAGAAAAGTGTTGACGTGTTAAACTTATTTACCATTTATAAAAGTTTATTTATAAACATACTTTTTTATTTAAAAGAGGTCTCCTTATGGAAGTACAAGTTAAGTCAACTCAAAGAGACTAAATAAATACCACATCATTAATAAAGTTTAATGTCTGATGGTTAGAATGCTGATTTTTATTTAAAAGAGGTCTCCTTATGGAAGTACAAGTTAAGTCAACTCAAAGAGACTAAATAAATACCACATCATTAATAAAGTTTAATGTCTGATGGCTAGAATCTGATTGTTTCCTGTAGTACATAGTTTGCTGCAGAAGTGCAATTGATTTCTGTAAATCATTTAACATTAAAGCAGACCTAAACAAAAAAAAAAAAAAAAACTAAACTGTACAGTGCATGCAATAAAGCATATATCATTAGAATTAAATAATGCATTTTGGTAATGTCTACATTTTTCAAACAATTTATATGATTTGTCTGATGATACTGAAAGATCAGTAGTTTTTTTTTCTTTTTATAATCTGATATATTTATTGGTTTAGGAGAAAGTTCGACCTAATGTATAATTCATTTCTAATATATAATCTACATTAAATTATTCAGACATGAATGCCAAGTAAAACTCGTGTCACCATCATTTTGTTGTAGCCCCAGGAGTGTATATTTTCATTTTGAATAAAACCATGGCAACATATGCTAAAATTTTCTATAATGCCAAAAAAATCAAGTTTTCTACACATTTACCCTGTTATATTTCAAATTGTTCACTTCTTGTCAGTACAAACTTTTTTTTATTTTATTTATTTGAATGATAACTTTGACAACAACAAACAGTTTCATACCATAAAGTAAAAGATGTAAGATTCCCTAAACACAGAGCGTTTGTGCCCCTTCCCCTATTATATAAAAGATCTTTTGGAACTTGGTTTTCCCCCCAAAAATAGCAAAAAGTGTGTAGCCCCCTCCCCTTTTGAAAAAAAATCAGACCCCCCATCTGTTACTTTATTTTAAAAAAAATTGCAGCAGAAGCTTTAGCTTCTACAGCTATATAAAGACAATTAATCACTGAAGAGACAGGTTTATTACTGGCATATTCATCAAGAGATGATTGCAAGCTACAAAATCTTGTGGTTTGATCAGTATGTTAGATGCTGGCTTTATCATCCTCACTAATACTCAAATCAATATACAGCATTATTAGGATCAATAATTACTGCCTATACCATTCATTAAGGCATTGATGGTGTCACATAGTAAAAACACAAACATACTGCAGCTTGTATCCCGCCCTAACAAGCATTTATCTTGCATTGCCCTTGTACGATTATGAGGTATCCATCTTAATCAACTGTTGGCTTCTCTTTGCAGATCTAAATGAGTTAGAACCACCGATTTTTACTGCAGCTTTGAATGGCATAAAATAAGCTAATGTACAATTTAACATTCTATGCAATAAAACATAGATCTTTGGAATCACGTAAAAGGAAAACTTTTCAACATAATTTACCAAGAATACAGACCAGCAAGGGAACGAGTCAGATATTAAATTACTTTTGTTTTGTTTTTTGGTTTAATTGATTTCCAATATATAAAAATCTATTGTCTGGGGTATGGGATCATGCAGGTGCATATCCACCTCAATTTCATATTCAGAATCTTAGGACCCAGTTACCAGGCTGTCATGTCATCTAGGAAACTGCAGTATACATAAACCCATGCAAAGGCTAATTTTGGGGAAGTGGCCATTCAGGTTTGGCCTTCTGAGGATTTGGTGAGGCTTTATAAGGATTCCTGGAATACTGAAATTATGTTCCTGTGTGCTATGAGGCTTGCTTTACATTTCATCATGTAGTACTAAATTAGTGCTAACAAAATGCTGGTTCGGTAAAGAGCTGATTGAATATGGCATTATTAGTGAATTCGAATCAGTGAAGTTATTTCCTTTCATTTGATCTGACATTTCTATAGTGAAAATTGATATTTCGTTGGTTGCTTTGGTGTACTGTGTCCATAACTACTGCCGTTTGCAGTTAATAAATGTGTTTTGAAAATGTACAATCTCAAAATAAGTACTTAAGAAAATAGGTTGATAATTCTCAAAGAGAACCTGCTATGTTTTTACACTGGTACTCTATTCTGTACTTTCTGTATTACCTCAACAAACTTATATTGAATGCATATAACACCCAAATCCCACTCTGACTTCTCCTCCCCTATCCAAGCCTTTTTAAACTTTAATAACATGAAATTTGAATTTTTCTTTAGTTGGAAGATTGTCACGCCTATAGCCAAAACATTCACTAATGTCACTTCAATTGACCTGAGAATCCAAAAATTGCTTAAGTAACCCCAGGCAACCTCTGGAGGAACCCCAGCTGAGAAATACTGCATTATTCTGATGGTTATTTTAAACTCAGCTTTGATTAAACTGTACTATCCACTGACTTTTAAAGTCGGTCTTTCACAAAACTGGGGAAAGGGAAATATCCCCTGCAAAGACATATTTCACTTTGCTCAGTTAACAACCTACACCAGGGTTCCTTCAGAGCAATTCAACCTGGGGGTTCCTTAAACAATTTCTGCCTCACAGGTCAGTTTAAATGACACCAATGATCTTTTTGGTTGTAAGGGTAACATTATTCCCACTGACCTCCACACTAATGTATTGTGAGCTGTGCATATAGTAATTATAGCAGGGGTTTCCCAAAGACCTTGAAGTTATTTCAAGGGATCCCCTATGTTAAAAATCTTGAGAAAGGCTGCTCTAAACTCCTTTAGTAAGTCACCAAATTGTGAAGTTTATTTTAAAATTCTATCTTTAAAAATAAGGAAACCCAATGCTTTTATAAGCCAGCATTTAAACCAAAAATGCTGAAAAAAAACTTCACTTACCTTTAACAACACAGATCTTTCAATCCCACCGAAGATGTCTTCGATTGGGTCCTGCGACGTTCTGGAATCCTCTGTCCTATCGCCGAAAAAGCTCCGGGAGCTGCTATCTTTGTCGGTCTTCTTCCTTCTTTTGGCTACATCACCCAATCTCACACTGCGCAGGCACGAGATCAGGTGATGTAGCCTGCTGTAAAGGAAAAAAAAGGTGCAGATCTCATGCGTAGTAAAGAGATCCTTCCAGGGCATGTGCAGAAGGAGCAGCCAAGAGCCTTCTGGGACGTAGGTATCCTAAAAGGCTCTGCGTTCTCATTCTGTAGGTATCCCAGAAGCCTCTGCGCTCCCATTCTGTCTTGATCACTGCAGAGTTAAATTAAAAAACACGGGGTGTTAAAGAAGAAAATAAAGAAAAACATAGTTAGTGCTTTACCTAAAATGTTTGTCTATGCTTTTATATAAAGAAAAAAAAATGTGGTGATAGGTCTGCTTTAATACCTAACCAATCTGTGATCTTTGACTATTTGGGATTGCATATCTGCATAAATCCATGGGTATACGTTTATGTTTGTGGCAATTATCTACTATAAAAATGTATTTTAGGGCACCTGCCTGTTAAGCTGGTCACATACACTGCCAGATCTTGTTTTAAATGAAATCTTTCAGATTATTAGGTACACAACTGTGTAGTGCAAGGTTTTACCCCACAACCTGAAGTTTAAAAGAAATAGGTAAGTAAAGCCTTGCTTTGCATTACTGCTGGACAATGGTCAAATTTGACCTTACAGTCTCAAGCTGAAAAAATGTGACATAAGCTAGACAGATGTTTTAGGATTGCTTTGATATTTGAGCTGAATATCATATGGTGAGGGTTATAAGACTTCCTAAACATTTACTTTACAGATCTTCGTCTTTATTTAGGAAATGTTCACCTTCTGTGCTCAACCCCATTCTCCTGTAATCTAAGTAGCAACTCAAAATCTGCCTAATGATTATTTAAACAATGGCTAGATATTGGCTTTTTTATTGTGTCAATAAACAATCTAAAAGGAAATGGCCATCCATTTGTCATTTGATTGCATATTAAAACAGAAAATGACAGGTGGCTTTCAGCTTAGTTGAAAATGTCAAGCCATTTCACTGTCAGAAAAAAATGCTTTTTTATTTTTCTTTTCTTCTCCAAGATAAAGAAAGGTAAAGCAAATTTAGACCTTCCCTGGTTTCATAAAAATCAATGAAAAACAAAATTCTCTACAAAGCAATAACTGCTAAACATATTCACCTTCTTCTGCTTCTTCTGAAATGACGGAAATAGTTTAATATTTTTGCTGACAAAGACCTCAGTCGCATATACTGAAGTAATAAAATGCTTTTTGCCCTCACCTATATGAAAATCATGCATCATAGACCTCAACTGAATGTCATCTTGAAGGTTTTCAGAGTGTGATCTTTGTAGAAAATCGAGCTGAAAATAAGAAATAGACCCTAGTGTTTTAGTTTACTAGGCAAAGACTACCTGGGCCCTCTAATTTGTGCCAGAATGCTCATCTATGTAGAGCTAATAGAACATTAGTTCATGAAATATATATATACCTGTATTAAACTTTAAATAAAATATCTTGGTCCCAAGAGAAAGGGAAAGGGGCACCAAAGATTTCTTCCCTTATCATGTCCCTAACTCTCTCACTACCACACTCAGCTGAAGTCAGTGCTGAAATATAGCTGCAGTTTGGCAGGCCCTAGGTGTGATAGCTGCTATTGACTTTTTTCAACTTCTACTTGCTTTACTTTTTACCTGGTGATCCTACCACATCCGGTCCTATATACAGAACCTCTCCCCTGCTTCTTGAGGTAGTACACCAAGGATCTGCAAATAACATACCTTATACACTTTATTTTGTGAGTTAAAAATGTAATGTACATAGAACTGCAATGCATTTCTGGCAGGATTCATTGGTTCTTGTTTCACTTATTGAACAAATATCAGAAACACTAAATTCAGCAAGCCAAAAGGGACAAAAAGAGAAATGTATTTTTATTATTACAGTATATACATTTTAATATCTAAGCAATGGACTAGCCAGGATGGCACCATTATGAGGTTATGTTTAGGACCTCATTTGGCCTAAAGTTCCAGTTTCGAGTTTGTAATTGATGTATTTAAAAGTAGCTGAGTATAAGTAAAGGTATGAACATTTGTAGTAAGCCATGGCTTATATTTGCTGAAACATGATTTCATACTAGTTGTCAATACAAAGTTTATTCGCTAAAGCGGTAAAAACATATACACACATTAGATTTTCGGAAGCTGTAACCTTTTATTTATAGTCAGTTTATTCATCAATACTTTCATATTTTATATTAAAACACCTTGACCTTTTGGTAGATTTCAGCTTCAACATCATTAAATACATTTTTTGCTAATATAGGACAAATTAGAATGCATATACAACTACAGAAGTAAGCAGTCTAGAATTAAAAAAAAAAAATCGAACTTTTTAGGAGAATAGTTTGATTACATAAATGGGTACCCTGTTCACTTGAACAAATGTATTGACAAATTTGCCTGTTTCAAAGAAAGTGATTGCCATGCAAACACAACATCAGCAATTTAGTGTACTTTGGTATACAAAAAACTACACTAAAATGTTTGCTGCCTTACATTGTAGTCAAATAATCTGCCTTGTATGTGACTAGAATCAATCATGCATGCACTCTGCAATAAACAACATCTCTTTGACACCCATACTTCTAGAGGCTGAGCTTACCCATCTGGGCTAGTAAACATTTATTCATTATTGCTATTTAAGATCACAAATGCATCTTGGTTATGTAGTTTAGCTTTGGAAAACATTGACTTCAGGATACTATAGGACAAAAAAAATAATAAAACACAGGTACACGAATAAAAAAAAAAAGATCCTCTTGTAGTTTATGTGCAGTCAACATCCTGCACTTTAGGACTATTGTAAACTTTGTACTGAAATAACAAAAGCTTGATGCTTAACACCCATCCAGCATTCATGTGCATATAGCAAAAAAAAAAAAAAAAAAAGCAAAACAATTTCTACAAATGTATCTGCCAAGCATACTGGAAAAAAGCACTTAGGTGAGGTGGAAAAGAAACAAGACAACAAGATGAAAGCCTAAATTATTTCTGCCCAGAGAAGAATAATTAAATAATGGTGCACTCACCCTGACTTGACCCACAAAAGCATTCACTTCTTCCTCTTGGACTGAGAGATTTCTAGGCAAGTAAAGATCAAAGACTGGGTTGTTGTCATTCACATCCGTCACCAGCACATTAACAGTTGCAGTTGATGTCTGCAAGAAATTTATGTTAGTTTTAGTGCTTGGAGTACATATTTCACACAGATGAAAATGGATTGCTGAGATGCACTCTGTTTACAATTCCTTAGTAAAGAGTACAATATTTGTTTTCACGTCATTGCTTAAAGCTTCTCCTGCAATAGAGTACCTTAAAAAGCTGTCATACAATCTGTCATTCAAACAATGAACTAATGCATTTGACAGACGTGAAAAAGTCCTAATATGGCAGTTGTTCATTTGTATACACACTTATTATTTCCACTGGAGAGCAATTATGCCAGAAATTGTTTCTAAAGATAGACTTATGTAAAAAATTCTTTGCATGCAAGTAATGTGAAAAAAATAAGTCAATACTTGACATTCTCAAAATGTGTTATAGTTCACTTTGTTTTTATAATGCACTGCAGCACACATTTCTGTTTCTCCATAAAGCCCAATTTAATGCAGGGGACAGAATCATTGTCACAATGGACAACAGTGAAGATGACCATGTTTTTCGTATAAAGCATGGCAGTGGGTGTTACATTATAAATGTAGGCCGAATAAATCTCCAAACTTAAAACTTGCAACATTATTGAGGGCTTCAGGCAATGACCTGTGCGATTCAGCTTTTAAAATTCACCATGGACAGTTTATCTAAAATGATTACATTCAAACTACATTTACAGTTTTGTTGACAGTATAAGAAAAAAATGTGCCTGTATACACCAGCTGAGAAGAGGAAAATTATAAAACCATTTTCCATTTTTACAAGTGATTGCTTTGTTCCGGACAATGGGCAAGAGAAAAAGTGACCGACAGTGATTGTACAAACAAGCAGCATTTCCAGTGAAACGTTTTAAATTATGTTATAGGCGATTTACACATTTTTTCTGTGATGATTTCAGAGGTTGTTCTTTCAGGAAACATTCAGTGTGTTCTTTTAAGTCTTTTAAGGACTGTTTATGTGTTTTATATATGTCTGGTGATAGCTTTTGTTGCTAAATCTCACTGTGGTTATCATGTGAATGTTTCTTAACTGAAAAAGAGAATAATACTCCCATCCTTTTGTGCATTTAATGTGGAAGCCTTTTTAATAGCAGATTACCTGCAATGAAACATACCTAGGCTTCTGACACTGGTTTTAATTCAATCAGGAATATTAACGTTTTTAAGGTTTTTATTGGCAAATTGCTGTAAGCAAGGATCAATATTTTCATGGTATATCCTCACAGTGACTTGTCGGAATAGCTCAGACCAAGTCAAAATCAACTCACCTGGCCTCCACCAGTAATCAAATTCATGTAACAGAATGAAAACACAAAAACTAAATTTGAAGACAGATGTCACCTTATACCATGAAATGCCTAAAAAAGGACCTTCATAGTAAAATCAAAAAGTACTTTCATGAAACTCACATATGTAAAAAGATTGAAAATGAATTTTGGAATATCAGTAACAGGATATTTTAGTGATTAGGTTTAAATCCACTTTAACGTTCCAGAACGCCAGGAAAACTTTGTGGTACGCATTTGAACTACATACATGTATAGGGTGGTGTATTTTTGGCACCACTTTTAGTAGACATTTCACATTTCAATAACCTCTCTGTGGGTAACTACAGAATATGAATGAATGATATTCCCCCAGTTAAGGCCTGTAACTATTATTGAGTGAGGAGTCACACATTAAATAAAGGAGGAAATTAAAAAAACATATTTTGTGTCAAATATTCATGACACTCTTTATAAGGAACCAATATTTTTTCTTCAATAGTTTTTCAGCAACAACATTTAGGTTATTTTATGTTCATATATATTTTTCTTTTTTTTAGTGTTGCAATGATCATTTTGTCATACTGTAGTCTGAGAAAGTATAAATATATTTGCCTCATTTTGTTGAAATATTGCAATATTCTGTGAAATCAGTCTACATTTGTGTAAAATATATTGAGATTTTCTTTTCTATTCTAAATGAAATAAGACTTTTAGAAATGGCAGGACATACTTGAACAGTTTTTAGCTTCCAGTGATATACCATGACATGTGCAAAACGTGGTGCCTAAAAAAATATGCAGTGTAATTGGAAATTTGCTGTAAGCAGTCAGGCAAGTCCACAGGGAACAGGCAAGAACTCCAAGGTTTCAAAAGTAATAAGAACCTTTGAGGTTTCAAAGCAGACTACTGATCCTTGTTGCATACATTTTTTTCTAGGCTTCTACAATTAATAAAGGTGTCATCCAGTCATAAATTGGAACATAACTTTAACAGTTCTGGCTGTAACTAGTGTGAAAAAAAAAGATGAAAAGACTGTAAAAAAAACATGAAAATGATTTTCTGATGTGCCATCAAAAAACTTTACAGTTTAACAATGTTACAAATTTGTAAACAAATAATTTTCAACTGAATTACTAGGTTAACAAACCAGTTTACAGTCTGATACAAGATAGATGCAAAAATGGAAGTAACCTGAAAATAAAAAAAAATTGCATTTATCTTTTCCTTCTTCCTGGCTACCTCACCTGATCACGCACTGCGCAGGTTAAGTGTTGTCCACCCAGCAAATATTTGCCGCTAGGATGGGGGTCTATACAAAATCACAAGTTATATCACCTACTGCTCTGCACTTTGCTTTGGGGGAAGGGGAGCAATACTTGGTGCAGCACTCAAACTCTGCAATCAAAAACGGTCTGGATGCTACATGTACCTAAATATTGAAGTAAATTACTACTAAAAGTGCAGTAAAAAATACTCCTTCTGTCCTATCCCTGTGTGTGGGTGTATATATATAGTCCCAAAACCTTATGGGGAAAGTCCTGGATTGTTTCCCTGGTCCACTAGACTCATGTCAGGAATTTTACCTGTGGTTACCTGTACTTTAGTTAGTCAGCGACTTGAGTGAGCCAGTGAATTGCTCAGCCATGAAACCATTTGTTGTAACTACCCTGTTTCCCCGATGATAAGGCACTGTCTTATATTTTTTGAAATGCCAAAATATGCCCTAGGTCTTATTTTCAGGGGGATGTCTTATTTTTCCATGAAGAAGACTACAGTACACATTTATTGTTGAAAATCACTCATGATCACTCATGCCATTGATTGTCCCCTTCTGATCACTCTGTGCCATTGATTGTCCCCTTCTGATCACTCTGTGCCATTCATTGTCCCCTTCTGATCTTTCTGTGCCATTCATTGTCCCCTTCTGTTCACTGACTCTCTTTTTTTGGCTTCTACGGCCGAGTAACAGACTCCGTTAGGGCACGGATCAGCAGCTTGCTTGTCCTTTCTGGCGCGGAGTCGTGGGCGCGTGCCTTTGAAGTCACTTTCAGTTTTGCTCTGCACTGCAGCCAGCACCGACGCAGTCACACAGAGGCACACAGTTACCCACCGTACCACCCGAATGGGAGATTCGGGCAGGCGCAGGTATCGGTGGGTGTCTTATTTGCAGGGGGTGCTTTATTTTAATGTTTTGGGCAAAAATCGGGGGTGGCTTATTTGATGGGGATGGCTTATAATCGGGGAAACACGGTAAGAGACAGATATTGAAAATGGGTAAACTCTTGTGGATCATGTACATTTAGGTAGTAACATAAATAGAGAACCAGTAGTTCAGGGTGTCCAACAGGTGGATTGTGATCTACAGGTAGATCGCAAAGGCAACAAGAGTAGATTGCGGAGCCCTGCCTTTCAAAATAATAACTCCTGTGTGCATTAGTGCTTAAGTCCAAGTTTTTATTGTTGGTAGATCAATTTGGCTTGGTAATTTTAAAAGTAGCTTGCAAGCCAAAAAAGGCTTTTTGAGCCTTAGAGGGCTGTGGTCAGCATAATATGTGTTTCCCCCTTAGGGTACTGACGTTCCTTAGCTTATCCTCCTACTGCTTTCTAGGCACAGAGTGAACTCGTAAATGGCAATTTTCCTACAGGCTGACATTTTATTGCTTTCTTTACATAAGAGTTGGTGGGGGAACTGAAGCCAACATTTTACCAGAGCCTATGGATGTTAGCTATATACTTTATTTCAAGCCTTGGTGGGGTTTTTCATTTAGCATCCCCTTCTTTGCCACTTAGGGGAGATGCAAGTTCTGTAATAGCGGCAAGAAGATGAAGGAATTGCATTATATTTTACTTTTATATGTTTTTTTTTAATATTTGTTATCATAATGATTATTGAATATGATGTGGAACATGTTGATGCATTTTTGTCTTCTTGGCCTATATTGTCTATGTCACAAAATGATCTTGGCTTGGGTTACTATATTAGTATTTGTACACTTACATTACATTACATTCAAGAAAATTTGAAAAAATGAAAAACAAATGCATCCCATTCCTATTTTATTTTTTTCATATTTATAAATCCCATTTCAAAACCATGGGTAATAATATGAAGTTCAATTTCCCCTCTGTAAGGCCTAAACTGGGAATTTTAGAATTTGTCTGGAGCAAATTTGTAGAAATTTAGTCAAAATTACATTTGCAAGGTTAGGTGCTGAGGTTTTATGTTAAGGCCTGGGTTTCATCGGCACTCCAGTTCATTACAAAGGTTTCATTGAAAATACTTTAATTCAATAATTTGGAGAGTTGTTCACATACTATTTGCAAATTTACATATATATATCTATACAGTATGTTCTCTGTTTATATATACGTAGACTATATTTAATAGAAGATAATTTCTTGGAATGTGTAAATTACTGACAAGATTGGAAATCTGAAAATATGCTCATGAATAAAATGATTTGGCAGATACAGAAGCATATTATTTCTATCTGGCTATTAATATATAGATATAGTAACAATTCACAGTAATAACACTTTTATTTTAGACAAGCAAAAGTCTATTTAAGTCATTGTTCTTTTTCAAGTTGATTGATTCTGCTAAAACTAGTTGAAAGATAAAATGTAATTTGTCTCTAAATGCAGCAGCAAGGACAGTCTCCTAACAAATCCTGGTAATAGTTTTCTAATGTTCACTTTACAAGTTCATTTTAAGGAAAAACCTGCAATGGATTAAGGGATTGACAATTCAGAGGTTCTGCATTAGAAAAACATTTTCTACATAATAAAGAATAAAACCTAAAATAGAGCAGAGACTTTGGTTTTTATGATATTAAACTTTTCTTTCCTATTTTATGGGCGATTTGGACACTCAGTAAGATAACTGTTGAAAACAGTCACAGAACGAACAAATATGGTGGGACAATTGAAACATATGAGAAGAAAGATTCTAAAAATGTTATTTCCTATGTCCAATATATATTAACATGATTTGAGCAGCATATCTCGGAGAAACTATTTGGACTTAAAAGTGAAAATACGAATCCACTTTTTCCAAACTATTGGATGATATGTTTGCTATTTAAGTTTAAAGGATATAGTGCATAATGGATCATTGTAAAATTAATCAATGGTAATAACCTATGGTAAGCTTTAGTAACTGGTTCCAATATTTCATTAGAACATGTTGTTGGTTCTATATACACCAATCAAGGTAAAATTGTGGGTTAAACAGGTAAAGGGACACAATTTATATGCTGATTTTCACCCAGAAATTCACATTGTTTGTCTGTTTAGTAATAAGTGAATAAACACCACAAACTTAAAAAAGTCTTATTAGCATACCACAAAAATAAAAAAGGTAAAGAAGTAGAAACCTCAAAATACAACACCTGAAACAAATGCATTTTTTTAAAGAAAAGTTTTGAAGCAAAAAAAAAAAAATGAAAAACAAAACACAAAAACAAATGGATGCTTCTTACAAAGTGATTTTTAGTACATTCATTAAGAAAGGAAAATTATTCCTCGCAGAGTAAAAATTCATTTTGGTAACAGCTACACCCCCTACTAAATCAATGTTAATAGTAAAGATGTTGAATTGATGTATAATTTGAGTTTGTTTGAAAGTAAATAGGCATTATTGATACAGTCAGAGCATACTTGTTTTAATATCTAATTTGATCCTCAAATTGCAGGAAATTGTTTTTGAGGCATTACAACGAATATTTGTCCTAAATCCATGTTTGTACTTTTGATTGTGTTTTTGTTTATCATGTTATAGTATTTATCCCATTCAGTGCCAGAATTAGATAATAAACAATGCCGCTGAGCACATTATATTGTTTGCTTGAATTTACTGTTATAAAATGACAGCTGTAGCTGCATGTGAATATCAATGCCATCATAAAAGCATGTCTCTAGTAATCATGCTAAGTTGTTAAACATAAAAAGCAAGCCAACAAAGTACATCATTGTCGAAATATTCCAGGTCACAGAAACACGGTACATAAAACCTGTTACGGTTCACTTTGTGCACAATTAAATGTGAGCCGCTTCCTATTTCCTCAAAGAGAAATGGAAACAAGGGTGTGAAGTGACCTAAACAAACATTGGCACAATACCAATGCACTGAGCATGCTGTTTTGCGCTTTAAAATGTTATTTACAGATAAAAGTATATTTATTTAGGATAGGTGTTGATGGATGTTTTTTTAATGCTAATATGTTACTTTTGTCTATTTAGCATGTGCTGGACAAGAGGCCTGTAGGTTTTATTGAAGGTATACATAGTAAGAGAATGAAGCATTAAAACAATATTAAATGGAACCTTTAGTTGTGTATGACAGTGGTGGTCAGTGTACCTTGAGGGGGTCAGATATGGGGGGACTGATCTGCAGTCTCTGAGATCATCAGAGGGCCACACATAAAATTCATGAATGTATTGCTACATACAGCTGTCAGAGACTGCATACACCCAATAGAAAATTTTATAAAAGCTCACTGGGCACATGCATCAGGAGACAGCCATAGACAGGAAAAACATATTCTATGAGATTGCTAGATTCATGTAATTACAACCTTTTAACAAATTAGTTGTTCCAAATCTGTGCTCCCTTGTCACCTCACACCTTACATTTATTTTGATATCTCTTATAGCCATGATCAGAGAAAACACATAACATATTTTTTTTTTTTTAAAAGGAAAAAGTATATATAAGCCAGTCTAAAAAAGATGTTTTCCCTTACTGTAATAATTTTCACTTAAAAAAATAAGCTTTGGTCTGCAGGGCCCTAAAGGCTGCTCTATGGTATGGTTATGGTAGTGAGGTTGCAGTGCAGTTAGCATTCCCTCATGCCAGTAAACTGCTAGCCAATAGATAATAAATGGGGGTGGGAGTGAGGAGTTCAGCTTGTGCTGTGAGTGACTAAGCGGCAAGGTGCCAAGCCACCAGGAGCTATGCGGGATCGCTTGATCCCACTGCAGAACTGTACCTGCCCTAAGTGAAAAGGAAACTTCTGTGAATCTGGGACACAGACAATAAAATAAATCATACTAAGGTTAAAATTCCTTTTTAAGTAATCCCAAATCAAAAATAAATCCCTAGAAATAAACCATTGAATGTACCACCACTGTAAATTGTAATCAAACATTGTAAAGATTGTTCTAAGCAGTTGTTCAAACAACACAAATCATTTTTTGAGCATGCAACTATAGATTACATTTTTTATACTTAAGCATATACGCTGTAAACCTGAAAACTGTTATTGTTTGTGTATTTAAAAATTACAATAGAATGTATAAACCTTCACATAATACATTTTAAAAATTAAAAAACAGTTGTACACATTACAACACATTGCACATACAACTACATTGAAACATGTGACATTTTATTTCAAGGAAAAATTGTTTTAGGAATTTTTTACAGATAGAATAACATAAAACACATTAACATAACTACCCAAAGAAAAACACATACTTACTCCATCAGGCCGGCCATCTGAAGCTGTAATTATCAAAATGTAGCGGTCTGTACTCTCTCTGTCCAGTGGTTTTGCCAACAGTAAGAGTCCAGAGCTAAATAAAAAAAAATAATGCAAAGCATTGGTGACAAGAATATGCAATTATATTACATGTGGTTTTTTATATGTTTCCCTATAAACAATACCCAGGACAATATTTAGCAGGTGAAACTCTAGACTACTTTCTTATTTTTTGACTTTTTCCTGTAAAGAGCTGGTGTATGTGTATAAGAGCATGGCAATTGATCATAGAACATCAAGAGAGGAAAAAAAGCTAAATGCTAATCTGGGACTGAAGGAGTTGATCAGGGCCATGAACAAACCGTCATTCTCCTGTCCTTAGTGAGTGATACGACCTGGCATGAGGTTTGTGCAAAATATGCATTGGCAGATGTAAATAATCATGATAGAGCTGGTAAATGTCAGATTCATTATTCTAAACATTGGGAGAAAACCCTATTATGACTCCAGATATGAGCTTTAACTTCTTTCCTTGTTTACAATACCAAGCTGATATTTATTTTTAGGATGTTTTGTATTTTGTAAATGCAAGCAAGTGCCCAAATTTGACCTGGAATATTTTATTGTTTTGCTACTGTACAGCAGGACTGGAATGAGTGCAGAAGCATCAATACAATGAGCGAACCAGTTCATGTGCTGATGGCAAAATGTGCTGATCTGATAGGCAAAATGCTCATTGGAAGAGAAAAAAGAGAGTCAGATAAACGAAATCTTGTGCTGTATCTCCTTTCACTTTCCATTCACAAGGCAGACCCAGGATGACCTGTATTTGAAAAATTAGGTTGAATTATTGTGGTCAGCAGAAATCTACTGATATTAATATTATAGGCTCTTTTTGTTATGTTTTTTTTGAACAGGTTATTTTTGGCTGATGTTGAGAGAAAGGAGGGAAACCACTATTAGGAACTCTGTTTATTCATTATACATATCGACTATTCAATCTATGCTGGATGATTTCCCCATTAAATCATTCTATTTTTTCAATAGGTTGTGTAAAAGTGCTGACATGGATGCTGATCTTGAGTGTTACACCAATACAAATCTTTAAGCTTTATACATGGAACTAAGCTAGTCCATACCTGCAAGTAAAAAAATTGCAACAGGCAGCTCTTTCAATAGAACAAACTTACCTGATGTTTGACAAACTTCTGAATTTTCAAGTTAGTGTACAATCCCAGCATACTTAGGTGAAGGTAATTATTAAACTCCCATGCATCTATGTGGTAAGTTACTTCATTCTGACCTGATGAATCAGGATGACTACAAATACCAAACCCAGAAAAAGGCTTAGTTAAGATGTGAACACTAGTGAAGGATCTAGATTAGATAAGTTTTGTTCTGCCTTAAGAAGACTTCTTTACCATTGCATAAAAATCATTTGGTTGGGCTACTTATTAAACTGACCGCATATTTCAGTGTGGCTATACTCAATCAGTTTGCTAATGTTAGCTTTGCAGTGAGTTACAACATGCCAACCTACCTGACCAATATGTTAGGAATATACAAACAATGTGACTTAAAAGTGCACTAGAAATTAGTATCTTCACAGATTATATTTGCAGTTAAGTGTAGAGAAAGAAGACTAGCAGAGCAATCTGCAACTGATACTGTAGCTAAGTATAACACCAAAAGCAATTGACATCACTTTTCATGTTTTCTTCTTTTTGGTTAAATCAGCCAGTGGTTCAACATGTAGTAAATAGTTAAACATGCTTTGTAGTTAAGTATGGAAAAAAGGTAAAGCAGCTGAGTAACCAATTGACATTTTTTTAAATAGTGCTGACACTGCAGTAACTTGTGAATATCTGAGGTGCAAACCTGCCTGCAATTTTAACTAGAAAGGATATTGAGGCAATTAGAAATGGCAGTAAAGCTGTAGGGTAGCAGTGGTCCATTTTTTCTCTATATAGTGCAACAGAGCTGAACTGTCCTAACTTACTGGTATAAGGAGGTATAGTTGTTGACTGACCTCACTTGGCGATTGATACAGCACATACTTTGCAATCCCCACTCAACCTGTTACTCACACCTCAGTATTTAGTCAGGCTCAAAACAAATGCTCACTACCTGTGATAGTGCTCAGTTCCAGTTCTGCTCTGTATGTGAAATTGTCTGATACTGGTTCCCAACCTTTGCTACACCCAACTCTCCATATGTTTGCTGCCTGCACCAACCTCCACCTGTATTATGTGACCTCAAGCTTTTTCGGCCCTTTGTATACCTTACCTAACTTATCACTTTTTTTGTATAACCTCAGCCCTGTTCTCTGACCTACTCTTGCTATAGACTATGAATATCACCCTCATTGTCACTTTGGATCTGTCTTCCTTGTAGGCTCCACAGTCATTTACCAACTGTTCTTCCCCCAGATGGCACACCTAGCCACCTGAGCCTGAGCGGTAGCTTGTCTATAGATGAAGACATAGATAGAATAGGAAATCATGTCTTGTAAAGCATTGATATTTTACTCCGGGGACTTACAGTACTGCTACATTTCAGAGGCAGTCAGTAGGAAAAACATGCCCTATATTGGGAAGTTTTGAATGAAAAGGGTAAGGGTACAGTCTTTTCCACATTTGGACTTCTCAATCCCTCTGTGTGGATATTAGACTGGTGTTATTACTTCGATCCAGGTTAACATTATCATCTGGGCAGAAAGTAAAGTAAAATCTTCCGAATGTGAAAACCTTGGCTATAATACTCCAGTTTTACTTGAAATAATACTACAAAAACACACCTTATATTTTCACCATGATTATGCATTTAAATGTTTTGTTTTTTTCAAAATACAGATCAACATAAAACATGGTATTATAACAGGAACATGTTGTGCTTCTCATTCATTAGGCACCACTGTGATTATTTCACTGTAACAAACCTAAAGTGTTAAGGACGTGTGGGAGCTCATTAATGACACATTGTGTCACAAGGTCAAACTCTAGAACAGAAGATTCCAAAGCATTTAGTACATCAAAACCATTGGCATGTAAACTAGCAAAATATAAAGCTAAACTAGTGTTTACTACTTAAAGAACAACTGCAGTCAACAGCTAATAATAAGTGAACTATGTATGCAATAAAAGAAGCAACAGGGCTATGTAAAGTTGAGAAAAATTGCTCGGTTTACCCTCATTTGTATTTTAAGCTTGTTCTTAAATGTAGATGGAAAAAGGCAGGAAGATTCTTAATGATTAACATTGTACACAATTATAGGACTAAGAGCAGAACCCCACTAATGTATGTTACTGCATTACCTACTACTAGGGTAATCCTTGGGGTTTGTATAGAGCGAAAATTTCCTCGAACTTCGGATGGGTCCGCAAAATTTCGGCGAACCGATTTCGTGGACCCATCTGAAGTTCCAGGAAATCATTACAGGGGGTTCCCAGGGCTGCATTCATTCATGCAGCCCTGGGAATCCTCCTGTGTGGGATGCCCAACACTAGAGGTTATTTAACCCCCTAGTGCCCGGGGATCGCAGTGAATTTTATACAGGAGAGGAATTGAAAAAAAAAATGGCACATAAATGACAAACAATACAATGTTTTATCCTCAGAATGCTCCGTTTCCTGCTTTCCAAAAATACATGGTTTGAGGGGTCTTCAGAAACAATGAAAGTTGATTTTAAAGCAATGTGATTTTTTTCAAGGTTGCCATGTTATTTAAATGTTTCTAAGTACTTTATTTTTTCATTCTGAATGTGTACAAACACAAGAAAATAATATGCATTTTATTTTAGTAAAGTTTTTTTAGTAAAGTTTTTAGTTGCTATTTCTGTACTAGTTTCCTATCTTAACAACAACATCATCAATTATCAAGCAATAAAAGGAAGGATTTTTTAAAGACTATTCTACTGGGTTGTTAAATGTACTTAGTTTTTATTTCATAATGCATATTCAGTGATCAGTAACCATGAGTATGCATGATGTGATTAAAAATAATAAATATAGTAAACAACTGTAACTACATTTTTGTCACTTGCTGCAATGCATTTTTGGTTACTTTTTTATGCTTTTTGCAGGTTTTTAGGTTTTATTGTTTAGTTTTTAATTTTAGTTTTTTACTTTATATTTTTTATTAAATAAATATTTTATTTTCAGCTGTATTTATCTATACTGTACATATATGTTAGCCAATTTTTATTCAGTCACATAGTGTGTCTTACCTTACTGTTAAATTAAATACTTTTTGTGGGTCTCCATTCTGTATTAAATATGTAATAGGATCTCCTTCTCGATCTGTAGCCTTTAATGAAAGAAAATATTGACATGCATATTTATTGTAAAATAAACATTTCTCATTAGATTTGAGTACTGTAAATAACAAGTGACATAATTATGAAAAGAAATTTGTGAACTTGGTTATGCTCTGCATAACAAATAAGGGTGATTCTGAGTACCAGAGGAATGAGGATATAAGCCTAGTCACAGCTGTCACTGATGTAACCATGGTCCATATGTTGTATACATTCTGAAATATTGTACTTAAAAGTATGAAAGTTTATACTTAGAGCCTTTTTACAACTCTATGGTGCATTATCACATACAAAAGATGCCACACTTTACCTTTATCATGCATGTATTACGGGATTTTTACCAGAATTTTTAATACATGAAAACACATGTAAAAGGTGTATGTGTGTTATTCAAAATAAGTAGCATTACATCCTACCTTGGCACATAAGCCAGAGTGTGAATGGGTCATTCATCTGTATTTCGTAAATAAGGGTAATCTAGTTTTAATATGGATGTGTCCATGAAACTAGTGAATGATGGAAAAAAAAAAAACACAAGACATTCTTGCAACTCAGGATCTAGGTAATTAAGGATTATGTTATTTACTGGGAATGGACAAATGAGCTTTTATGTAATGGAATTGAAATGATTTACATGACTTGAAAATCAATTTGCTGTTAGGGCTTGTTCACACCGATGGATAGACATTTATAGGACAGTTGCACTACCTGCCAGCTGCCAAAGACTACACCATACAATTTTTTAGACTGGTAATGATAAGCAGTGGTAGACAGTGATAAAAATTCATGGTAGATTGATTCCACAGGCATTCACCATGGATCCAATATTCACAGACACTACCTTCACTGGCTGGCAGTAAGTTGTCCCATTCACCCACTGTCTCAACTAATTCTTCTGCCTATCCACTGCTAGGGCAAAAGGTATTGTGGTAAACACACCATTTTGAAACAATATGTGTGAACAAGTCACTAATCTTATATTACTTTTTGGCGATTGTGAAGTTCCAAAAGTGATCACGTTTATCCTGTGCTTTTCAATATTATCTTTATTTTTCTTTTGTTTAAGGAAAAATGGCTAGAAAACAGCAGCACAGTGGCTCAGGGGTTAGTACTCTGGCTTTTGCAGGGCTAGGTCCCAGGTTTGAAACTCGGCCAGGGCCCTATATTCATGGAGTTTGCAGGTTCTCCCCGTGTTTGTGTAGGTTTCCTCCGGTTACCTTCCACATTCCAAAAACGTGCAATTAGGTTAAGTGACTTCCCCCCAAATTGACCTTAGCGTTAATGACAAATGACTGTAATATCAACAACTAGTGACATGACTGTGGACTTTTCAAAGCGCTGCATAATATGACGGCGCTATATAAATTCTGCATAATTATAAATAAAAAAAATCAACATTTTGTAAAGAAATGTGAGTCCATACAAACAAGAACATTTATACATTTTCTGAACTGTAGTAACAAAATGTTTTAAAAACCTTAATTTCCTCTTGATTGTTTTTTCATATTTATAGTGAGAAATTTCAATGCCTTTAAAATGAGCATCTTTTCTTTAAACTCTTCTAAATTCAAAATAAATATGTGACAGGAACAGCATGTATTCTGTTATAATTGGCTTGTTCTGATAAATACAAAGAACAGTGCAAGTTGCTTAGTTCCTATAAGTTGCTGTCATAGTAAGAGCAATTTGCAAAAGGCTATTTCCATCAAGAGTTTTAAATGGAATAAAAACATTATAGTACTTATAAATAAATTATACTTATAAAAATAGTTAATATAAAAATAGATACTCAGCAGGTAGTCTTTAAAAATTTCAATCGTACTAAGGGAAAAAAACAGACTCCTGAATTATGGTATTGATATGTTGCATATTTATATTATTAATGTGCTGATTTAATTGTGAGTGCCTGAAACGTACTTATACACATCAGTCATTTAAACATCACAATTATTTACATGGTCACATGTCATGTATTATTTCTGTATAGCTCTCAAAAACTGGAGAAGATAGACTTATGCAGTGCTTTAAAAATTCCATAGTCATATCTCTAGCTGTCCCTGAGAGGGGCTCACAATCCAATCTCCCTACCATAGTCATATGTCATTAATACCGTCTAAGGTCAATTTGGGGGAAGCCAATAACTGCATGTTTTTGTCATGTGAGAACATGGGTCATCCAACAAACCTGAAATGGATCTGGTCCAGCATTTAAAGCATTCACCAACTAATAAATTATTTTTAAGAAATGCAATTCAGGTTTTCTGGATTACCCAGTATATACAACATTTTAGTTAAATTTAGGTTTTTTTAAATACTAAAGAAAAACAAAAACAATCAGATTATTTTCTGATAAGAAAAAATAAACATGCATATTATCTGGAACATATGTTTTTAAAAAGATTTTGGTTAGAATATTTCTCATATTCAATAATAGTATAACCAATACCTGAAGATTTAAAAGATTAGCACCTATACGCATGGCTTCACTGATTTCAAGGTTGTACATCAATTGTGGAAAACGTGGAGGACTCTGGTTGTTTGGTGGTAGTACTTCAATATAAACAGTAGTGATGGAACTCCTAAAATAATGCAGACAGAATCCAAATAAGAAGGATATTTCAACTGTAGAAATAGTCTTAACTTAAATTTAAAATTTTTAGAAGAATATCAGCAGTCATTTACAGCCTGATGAAACCAAAACAACAGATTTGAGTGGTGTTGGCAATGACAGAGCTGTGAAGAAATTCCAAATAAAATGGCTCAACAGCCATTTTAAAAACATAAAGACCTTATTCAGTGTCATATTGTAAAGCAATTGATGCACTTTACATGGAGTATTAAGACCTTATAAGGTCTTTTCCATTGTCTTTTTATCCTAAAGCTATGTTCAATGATTGGTTTAGGTAAATATTATCTAGTGATTTACTGCTTTGTAAATACCATAGCACTGCCAAGACCCCTGATTAACATTAAAATTAATTAAATGAGTTAAAATCTTTGAGCAGTCACAGTCCCCTTAAATAGGTCAGATTTCCTCCTATTTCCTGCTGTGTATATATCTAGTAAAATGTTTAAGATGGGACACAGAGGCAAAAAAAAAAAAAAAAACACAAGGGTCTTAACTATTTAATTTTTTATCTAAAATTTGAAAAAATAAAAATAAAACATAAAAGCCCAAAACATTCTGTAGATTGTTGCAACAGTTTTGAAATACAGTAGATATGTTCTAAAAAGTGAAAGAAAAGGAAAGAATGGCTGTGAAATTATATTTTTTTCCACAATTACCAGTAGTGTTACTATGTATCTTTTAGAATCAGAATGCTCATTAATAAGTTTTATACATACCTTCGTTGATCAATTGGGGCATTATCAGAAGCTTTAACCGTCAAAGCATAGGACTCCCCAACTGTCAGTGTGACTCCTGGACTGATGCTGATGACACCAGACTTGTTATTGATGACAAATTGCCCCTGAGCTCCAACTAGGATTTCATATGTGATCTGCCCATTCATTCCTTCATCTGCATCCACAGCTGTAAGCTGCAAGTAAAACATCAGAGGAAATCACAATTAGCTCACAGATTCCAATTATATATCAGTGTTCTGACTTTCCTTCAAACTGCACCATTTGATGTAAATTTTCCTATACCAAAAGAAAAACAGTGTGCGCATTTAAAGACAAATGTATATACTATATTGAAGATAGTATGTTGATTGATTCTGTCCAAACAATAAAGCTTGAATTGTAACGGTATATTCAGTTGCTATATATTGTCTCTGAAATGTTTCAATTTACTGCAGTTTCAACATTCACAGCTTTCTGTGCTATACACAACATAACCATCTGGCAAAATCAAAATACCATTGTTAACATCAGCAGCAGGTAGCTAACAGGATAAACTAACAGCACATGGCTGCAGCTGCATACAGTTTTACCTGAGTTCTACCCAAAAAATCATGATACTGATATGCAAATAGCAGCTTGTTACAAATTGATGTTTGCATATGATTAGGTAAGAGTCTCTGTTTTCTACATAACAACTTCTCAATTTGTTGATATAGATGAAATAAAACACTGGGCATTGTATTTGAAGATAGTAATAGGGAAAGGTGTGATTTAGAGGCTTATCTCCAAAAGCTACTATCAGAAAACAGAAAAAGTGAAGTAGACTCAGAAAAGCTCATAGGTGAAAAATCCAGCTGCTGCCTATGCTACCAACTACTTTTGTTAGGTTTGTTAGCCAAGTGCTCATGTTGTAATGGAACCATATGTCCTCTGAGATAAATGCCTATACAGATAAATGTCTATATTTTCATTCATTTAGTAGACATTTACCCACATTATTACCTCTCTACTTGCCATGAAAACCTGATATAAAATGGGAAACATATTGGCAAAAATGCGATAAACACTGTATGCATTTCTTTAACTTCCCAAACTGCAGACGGTATTTACCAGGGGTCAAGCCCAAGCAAACCTTTTCTTTTTCCCTATGCAATGTGCTTTCTGTAATTTGTTAAATATAGCTTCCAATTACATATTTCTTTTTTAGTTTGTCCCACTTCTTCAAATTTGTCTAAGCAAAGCAATAGCTGTTTATCCACATGGCAACCTTGACAATAACCTAGGAGCTGATGGAAGTCTAGGGGGCCCAACTACAACCTATATGCAGCTAAAGTAAAACAGATAATGCAATCCATCAAAACTGTTTGCCACTTCAGAGGAGAGAATACAAAAAATGTGCCAGTGCAAACCATGGACCGGACTTTCCTGTGCCTACTGCAGTCCATTTTAGTGCCACTCAGATAGATTGCCTAGGGTCCCATTCATGGCCCTCAATCCATTTTTGAAGAGAACATTAACACCAATAAAACAAACCCATACATTTTTAATAGTCACTCCCAATGGCTTTATGCATTCTGCAGTCCCCCTAGCTTTGTTGGGAGCCTGCCATCTTTTGAGAAAGGTATATGGGGGCTGTGCAAGCTAAGAGGCATTTTGTTCCATCAGCAATGGAGAAATAAATTGTACATTGACTTATAAGCTTATACAGTGATCTCTGCCATAGGGCATTGCACTCAATTCCCATTATTCACCAGGATGGACTGAAAAATATAATATAAAATGCCTTTAGAAAGAACAATGTGCTGATTTTTGATTAAACAAGAAAATGTTTTATATAGAGATGTGTACTATATGTACAAAAAATGCCATATTTCAGTAAAAAAAAATAAACTCCTACCTAGGTATACTAACTGCAAATATAGGCTAAACTAAAAAATTAATGATAACATAATTTTACAAAAATATATGTTTTTTACAGAAATTTGGTGCAAATTTGTAGAAAACACAGTTCATCATTTGACTATATGTAATTTTTTTTTGTTAGTTGTGTTTTTTCTATTTGTTTTTTTTTTTACTATATACATGTTTTAAAAGTTCAAATATATATACACTGAAAACAAAAGTCAGGGCACGGTCAGTAAAACACATGTTTTTTTGAGTTAATGACAAAGTGCCTAAACATGGTATTGTGACCATGATTGCTGGAGGGGGTGGGGGGTTATGGGAACATGTGGAATTAAGTCAGCAGAGGCTTTAAAAATTAAAATTGTGTTTTCCTGTATAGACTTCAACCTTGGTTTACATAAAAGTTACAAGCTATTTCTATAAACAAAAAAAATATATAAAAAACTTGTTCCCACATGCCCTTCTGACCTCTTTCTACCGCTGAAAATGTTGGTGACTATTTAGGATAGTTGACATTTTACAAAATTGCAAACCTTTCGCAAAAAAAATAACCTTATCCCTAAACAAAAGAACTAAACAACCTATTAAAATGCTCACCACTAATGCCATTGCAAATAAAACAATTATTTTATTTAACAGGCTCTACCACTCTCAAACAACAATATACTTTTTTAAAAGGATGATGTTCCACGGCACACTTAACCTTTTTCTTTGGAATGTAACTCATCCAATTATTTCTCAGCTCACCTTGATGAAGAATAGAAGCTGAGAACTCTGCCTTTTGGCAGAGAGCTAAATCCTGTCAGATAACATAATAGTAATAGTTAATAGTTATAGATAATAGATAATAGTTTTTATCTATGAACTGGTATTTTCAGTTCTGTTTACAATACCAATGGCAATCGCACTGGTAAATTATTGATAGCTGTTGATTTTAGGAAAAGGTAGGTTTTCTGGTCTGTGGATCAAATTACCAGTAAACAGTTTTTAAACCCTTTTTATTGTGTTTCTGGAAGTTTTTAATTTAAAACAATAAAGGTTGCAGAGATTTTAAAGGTTGTTCATTTTCATTTTCCTGTTTATATGTAGTTTTTTTATTCCTACAGATGTATGTATCAGATTGTCATTTTCAGCAAAGGGAATCTGATCAAATCTACATCCAATGAAGGCATAAGGATGAGCAGGATATCTCTGTGACAGAGAAATTTACTAATGTTATCTATTAGTACTTCATTTTAATTTTACTTGTATGAAATTAGTATTTAGTACTACATATTCAAAAATAGCAAAACATAAACATGCATTAATTTTGAGCATGGATTATTAATAAATCATGTCACAGTAGAACTGAGAACTTTAATTTAGTAGCTGTGGATACATTATACTCAGTGAATTATTGAAATTTCAGTTCAATCTCTCTAACGTTATTAGAGGTTACTCTGTACTGTTATTTCAACACTTCAGTCAGCACTAGATCTAACATGTAGTTATTGCTGTTCTAGTTTCTTTATTCTTAATACTGCAGTTCACCGTAATGTTGAACTCTGCTATCTTACTTTGGAATATATTTAAAATGATATAGGAACTTATTCATTTCCCTGGAAAATGAGTGTGCCAGAAAAAAATAATATTTCAACACATTTCATAAAAATACAAATTGTTTAGGATGCTGCAAACCACTGAATAAAACGCAGCATTAAAAATGAATACATTCCAAAAGATTCACATGTCCATCATCTTTTGTATTGCAGTAGTATAGGTGCTTAATATCCCTTCTGAATTCCTTTATAGATTTAAAAGAAAATCAATGACCCTAAAATATAGGTTGGATTCTTTAAACAGGTACAGACCACAGTTCATAACATCAGAGCTGTACTGTTAGGAATCAGTTAGGACTAGCAAACGTGCACCCATTTGTTCGAGGAGTACACACTGGTTCTGAGACAAGCTCTAAGGCATGTGTTGGTGCTGTGGCAGAAGTTGCGGACATGTAGAGGAGGCAGTAAGAGTAAGTGGGTAAGGTTGGAGGGCACTTTCAGTGGTGAGAGGAGGGGTTGGTGTGTGGTGTTAGCAGAGGACAATGTGGTGGTGGGGGGGGGGGTCAACTGGTGTATTGAGAGCACAGATGAGTTTGCATAAAGGTAATGTGATTTGGAGATTTTAGACATCATGGTGAGAAGAGGAATGCAGACAAAGTAGTGATGGCAGATGCCCAAGAGATGGTCAGGAGGTGGTTGCAGGCATGGTGATGACTGGTGCATCCACAAGGGTCTGCCAGCTGTAACTCTAGATTATTTACACCTTGGCCTATATGGACATGTCAAAGCTGATGTGTATTTGATGTAGCATTACAATTTTATGATTTTCCTGACAGTACCAGGCACTGGTCATCGAAAAGGCTCTACTCTACAGTGATCTTCAGAGATACTGGCAATCACTTCCCAGCACAGAATGTCTCTAGTTCAACATAACTCATTAGTGGCACCTATATATCACATAATCTACTGGTTATTTAGCATCTAAAACATGTCAGTTTCCTAAACATATATTGAAATCACATGCTGCTGAATACTTTAGAAACCTTGCTGCTAAAATCTTATAGTTTACATATCATATGGCCTGCACTGCAGATTAAAAAAAATGCCCCACTTCCAACTATTGCAGCTACTTCATACATGTTAAAATGTGTTGTATTAAAGCAGCCTTTTCTTTAGAAATAGGCTGTCAATGCATGGCAACAGAAAAAAATTGTGCAGCAAACCACATATGTTTAGGGAGTGATTTGGTCCCAGAGCCTAAAATATAATGGCTAGTGCTCAGACACTCCCCTGCAAGCTAGTAGACTGCTTTTGTATTTTGCCGTATAAGTACTCAGAGCCTGGAACACTGTACTCTGACACTGCATAGACTATTATACAGCATCCCAGACTCTGAATTTTCCAGGCTCTAAGTACCTCTGATAATGTCCCAGATACTGTACCTTTCTGGTAGGAACGCTGCTTACCTATATTAGAACATGTACAGAGGAGGAGAGGCTGAACTCAGCATTTTCTTTTCTCACTGGTGATATAGATATCAGGAAGTGCTCTGGTATTACTGTTAACATTGTGTGTGTTTCCAGAGGAAGCAGGAAGAGGTCTAAGCTAAAGGGCAAATAGAAGCCAGACATGGAACACTATGTCCATTACTACAAAAACACTAATATGTAGCAAGTGATTTTTTCAAGTTCATTTTATTCTTTATTTATTTACTTTGAATGTGTTTTTTATGTAAAATACAACACGTTTTTTTAAACATCCCAAAAACATATTGGTTAGTTCATTGGCTTCACCCTAAGTTTGCCTTAGGCCAATGACATGACTATATCAAGAACATCATATAATTATGTTGTGTTTCTGTTTCTAAAAAAAATATTTTTCCTGTAAAGCCCAACAACGGCAAGGAGTTCAGTAATACACAAACCAAAACACTCAAAGGATATATGGGCAAAAAACCAACAAATATCTGAAGAATATAAGCTAAATATCACCCTTGGAGTTCCATAAAAATATTTTGTTTTGCTTGCGCTTGTTTAAGATTTTACGTTTACGTTTCCACGTTTAAACGCTGCTTTTAGATACCTTTAATGACCCTCCTCTTTTTTAAACTATTCAATTTCCAGGATGAATACTAGGGAGGCAATATATCAATCTCTGTTAGTACAGGAGCTACAAAATGCTGAATATTTGTACATTGTTTTTTAAATTTGTAAGCAATAAACAACTACTAGCAAAATGTTCTAAATTCTTAAACTTTAAATAAATGGTTAATAGTACAAAAAACATTGGATGATAATTTAAAATACACAAAAGCATATGTAAAGGTACTTAAACTTTCCTTGCTGCCTTTTTGGCACACATACTGCTAAATTATCAAAGTAAGCGAGACATCTGTCCCACTTGTGAGAGCTAATAATATGCTTTTATGCGCTAGTTAGACACTAAATTAGCACATTATATTAGGATCCACTTTGTTTTACCACCCTGCCATTTAAAACCATCAGATATACATGAATATAGACAACGCAGTCTATCAAGTTAAATGAATGATATTAACATCTTGCTTGCAGAGTAGCTCAAAATCTGGAATTGTAGCAAATAAAATACTAACAATGGGTGATCCCATAAGTAATTATAAAACAGGGAATCTGAAATTCCCTTAATGGTGGAAATTGGTAATTGGTTCCCACAAGGGAATGTCAGATTCCCTGTTTTATAATTAAAACATGTATATCTGGGCAGGAAAAAAACATATACAGGTCATTTGTGAAATAGATGCATATTTCCCCATTATTCATTCATTCATTGCGGGGCCTGACAAGGAAGAAGAAATTTTGATACCACATTGATGGGCTTCCACATCATGCCAACAGATTTCATGTAATGCATGTGATGTAAATCCAGCCTTAAAGTAAAAGTACACCACAAAAATGAACATCTCTTGTTTACTGCTGTTTGGTCATTAAGTGCAAAATTATCTGTCCTGATTCTCTAAGAAATCGATCATTTGACAGACCTTTGGTCTGTGCTTTTGTGGTGCTAACATTTCAAGCAGTAATACCAGCTCTGCGTAGTTCAGTTTTTGTGAACTGCAAAACAACCCTACTATTTTTCGGTGATGTGGAAAGGAGAGCTTGTTTTAAACACCTAACACATTTTAATGTCCTAGCGTGACAACAGTACTCCTCCAAAAACATGATACAGAGACCATACCCAATGGAAAAACGTGCAGTTTTGGAAAGGTAAAAAACAAGTGTAAAAATACAAAAATGCATGATTAAAAAATTCAGCCACCACATCTATGGACTAGCATTGTTCAATGTATTAAATATTTTTTCTTGTGTTTAGACATACTTTAAATTTGCTGGACCTCTGTAAATAAAACATGAATTCAAATTGGTTGCTCTGGGTTAATACATCTTGCATATTGCATTTTGTCTTGCCTAATAATTCAGTTTATGTATTAACATTTATTCTTGGAAATAATTACTTGTAGGCTAATGCCTATACTTTTCTTTATAAATGTAAGACATTCAAAACATACAAATATGAGCATGTAGTGCTGTAATTCATCAGAAATTTTAGCAGTGAAATATTACCCTTCAGAAATTTATATTTTGGAACCCTGTTTAAAATATAGCAGTAATAACCAGGAGAGCAAGGTTGCCAAAGACAGAGCAATAGATTCATCATAAAAGTCGTGTGCATGTTGTAATATTTTTAAATAACAAGTCAAGGTTAAAGAAGCCTATAATGCATGAATATGTATTAGAAAAGAATTTGTTCTCGAGGACAAACTTAAAAGCAATGCAAACTAATACTAACAGAAGCTTCTGTGTAATTCTATGTATATCCCAGAAGAATTATACTAATTTAACCGTGCTGTTTCTTGAAAAGGGTGACCAGTATATTAACCCTATTTGTCACTGTTAAAATCTTCATTGTATTTTACTCAAAAGAAATAGCAAACAAAAAATAAGCAAAGCTGGGCAATATCCAAGTTTTCTGTATATATACATCCACTATTTACAACAAGTGGTAGTGCTGCTTGTTTAAAATAATTTCTGTATATATGTAAATGTTTTACTTTAACAGAGATAACCCAGACCCCTTTCTTTCAGTTAGAGAATTTCAATATGAAAGCAAAACAAGGCACCGTTAACTATCCTTTAATTCTAATTTACCAGTAGTACAAGTTGTACCACTGCCCAGAGGTAAGATGCCAGAGGTGAGGTGATGTTTCCAAGTTTCAGTATCCTTTTCAGATATTAAAGACAATATAATGAACTAATGTGCAGTCATACTAATGGTTGGTAGGTTCTTTAATTAAACCAAATACTCTTGATCCCGCATAGGCCACCACCATATCGATTTTGTCAAAAATTGCAGCAGGCAGGTACTATGTCCCTTCTGCACTAAAACAAGCTTACCTGCCTGTTCTCCGTCTTCTGTATATAAAGCTGTGCAGATCAGTGTATGATACTGGTATAACTGGCTTCCAGGGATGAATGAACTTTCATGTGTATGTGCAGGAGTTATGTCATTCCGGCCTGGCTAATCAAGATGACCAAAGATCCCCAACCCAGAAGGAAACCAGGTGAAGATGCTAGAGCCCACAATGGAGCAAGGAGAGATCAGTTTAACGAAGAAATATTGCTCATTCTGTAATAAACCAGCATGCTTGCAATTTTGTTCAAATTTTAGTCTCTTTATATTGCTCTCTACACCTTCTGATCAATAGATCAGTCTAAAACTAAATAATAAGTAAACCTAGGGGTTGATTTACTAAAGGAGTTTAAGCGTGTCACTTACTAAGCAAAATACATTTACTAAAACATCAGTGTATAATATACTGAAGTATTAAAGTTAAACAAAATGTTAAAATTGAGTCAAACCAATATAGATTTATGTTTATATACAATATTTCTTAAACAACAAATGCTAATTATTTATATGATTTAGAATACTAAAGCTTGTTAAACAACAATTAAATAAATTGAATTCGTTTTTAAACATCATTTAATATGTTTTTAAACATCATTTCTGCAGGTTCAATAAAGCCACAAAGTGCTAAATTTGTTGATGATTTGCTTGTGTAAAGCATAAAAGGTCTCTTGTAGGTTATCAATATACTACATTGATTTTTTTTTTACTAAAAAGTAATGAAAGCAAAATGTGGTTTATCATTAATGGAATCTGTCCTTTTTCTGCCATTGTGTAACCACTTTTATTATAATCAACTTGACCCAGATATTTGGCAGTGTATGTATAACATTTGAATGCATTAATAGGTGTATATCCTCAGGCTATTGTTGAAAACTGACTTTTTGTTGTATGTAAGCTGCTACTGAGGCTCTCCATGAGGTAATGGGAAAATGTTTATGGAAACTGAAAGCACAATATTAAGATATTGTCCACAAGAGCAAAATAAATACAAGGCTAACGTACATATCAGAGCACCTAAGTGAAGACTTTGGTTGCTTGTTTTAACAAAATCCTTTTATTATGGGGGACTGAACAAGCATTTCCCAAGCAGGATTGGAAGCCTATTTAGAGCAAATCTGCACATGTAATCCTTGACATTCATTTGCATACCTTTTGCATATATCTGTGCCTAATTTATAAAAATACATTATACAGTTTTGATTTACAGTTGTCACAAATGTCAGAAACATGACTTCTTTGCGGTATTCATCCGTCCCACTGAGGGGTATTTATCACTTCTATATCTGCTTTAAATAATATTGGCAAACACATCTACCCCACTACTTCTCTTGGTATTTTTTTTACTTTACTTTTTTTTTACTATTTATTTATCTTTACCTCAATATACTATATATTTATTGCAATTCTCTGTCTTTATACCTATTGGCTGTGTGGTTATTTTAGGACCTTAAATGTATTTTAGATGTTCCCTGAGTACACACTGAAACATATGTCCAGTGTTTGCCTTTACTAAAATCTAAAAATGAGGTTTTTTCGTTCTCTGTATCCTCACTCCCAACACCTCAGTTTGAGACATAATTGCTGCAGAAGAAAATTGCACCTGCTGTGCTACAGATTGTTAGCAGCATTCTGAAACAGAGGGCTCACAATATGTCAAAGACATTTTCAGATTTACAATTTTGATTTTCTAGTATATACAAAGTATTTTACTGATACATTATGTAAATTCAGAGTCTACAAAAAAAAACAAAAAAACAAGGAGTCAGGTTTTGGTACACTAAATTGGTATATTCAATAAAGCACTGCAAAGATCAATATTATTATGCAAAGTGTAGTAACTAACAATTATAACTGACAATAACTGATCTTTGAATCAACTACATTAAAGACCTCCGTCCCCTCCTGTCACCTGTCTCCATTGAATTTTTCCTTCAGTTTTCCCAGAGTAAATGCACTTCATGCAATATCTAACATGAGTTTATTGAATGCTTTTTTTTACAATTCTGGTTGAGGGGTCTTTTGGCAAATTTTGATGCAATAATATTTATTAAGTCATAGTTCATCCACAGAATCTAGGCAACAGAAAAAGCCCATTACAAGTGAGGCTAAATTAGAACATGTTGAGTTATAGATGGGGACATCAAGAACAGTCCTGGTTTCCCAACACTAAACATGGTTCACCTGTCACAGGGATTTATTAAGTGGTTAAGTTTAATAAGTTTATTTAAGTGGTTTTCCTCAAGTGAATATATGAAAGAAATGTTTTGCCTAGTTGGCTACTTCAGGGGAGTGTAGGCGTGTACGTGCAAGTATTGATGTATCCAGTGATGAGATGAGGAATAAAAAAAGCATGTTGCACCTCAAGATTGTTTATAGATATATGTGGGTAGATATATATGTATATAAATAGATATATGTATATATGGGTGTATATGTGTAGGAGGGTGGTGTTTAAACATTAATCATTTGTGACCTTTGTGAGGTAAGCTTTTATGGGGTACTCTTCTGAAAGAAGTAGGCTCCTGAAGTACCCAATAACCTCTTAGCAGCTAGCTATAAGTTATTCCTGATTGCAGTCTTATGGGTGTCTATATTATTATTGCATTGTTTTGCTATTTTGTAATTACTGTATTGTGTACTAGCCATTGTTAGATTACGATAAGGGAGTTTTACCTACTAACAACCTTATTTTCACGTACTGGATAATGCTGTGCATTTTATGTTTCACCTTGTTTTCCTAATTAAACTATTTGAATGACTAGCTATCATTTGTGTATGAACCTTCCTTTTTTGAGAATATATGTGCATTGAGAGGGGGATATAACATCCATATTTATGCAGATATAGATTCCTAATCAACACATATAATGTAGTTTAACAGGTGAAACAGGTGGATAAGACTGGAAGTTCTGCAGCACAAAAGGTACTTTAATTCCTCCTAGCTGTTTTCTTTAACCCCACTAGCGTTCTAATACTCTCTGTATTTCTATGCAAAAAGTGTTACATTACACTGAAATATGGTTAATATTTAATCAATTTTATAATAAACTTTAAATAAAACACAAATATATGTTAAAAAAATAACAAATACTGAAACATATAGTATAACTGCACAAAAGCATGTATAATATATATATAAATAAATATATATATATATATATATATTATATATATATAGATTTCTTTGTATTGGACTCAATACAGCTATTGTATTGAATATTAAACAACATTTTTTGAATTGCCTGTTGCTCCTCCCGCGGTGCACAGTGTCCACAGACAGTCAGGTGATTTGGACAGGTTTAGTTCTGCTTTAATGTATGCTCCATCTTTAGACCCTCCTTCACAAGTTGTTACTAGGGTTACCTTGAGCAATGAGCAGTTCGTGACTCCTGGGTCAGTTTAACAGATTCCAATGAACTTTTTGACTGTAAGGGTGGCAGCCTTTCCAACGGACAAGAATATAGGAGACATTCTTTGTACTAATCATCACACTAAGTGGTGGATATAGTAACCATAGTAGGGTTCCCCAGGACCTAAACATTATTTCAAGGGGTTCCCTCATGTTGAAAAGGATGAGAAACACTATTACAAATTTAGGCATGAAAGCTATCTTTCCTGTGTTAAAATAACAATTTGTATGTATTTTATATTTTCCATATAAGCAAGATCAAAGAAATGTAGAGATATTGACCTTTTTGTGGAGTTCATCTTACAAAACCAATAATAAATAATAAACTAAAATTTCCTACAAGTGTAAACAACGGAAAGAGTGTGACAGCAATTTCTGATGAAAGCTTGGAAGACACAGACAACTTTGTCTTAGATATAATTGCTAAAGCTAGTAAGCCAAAATAAGAAAAATCTGTAAATTACAGCGCCAACTCTTCAGGCAGCCAGAAATGACAGTCACTGGCATAGATTACAATGCTTATTTCATGATGAGAAACATTAAATATGGTATGTTCTTAGCCAAAAAATGTATTTATAAGCAACAGTGCCTGTGATCCAAGGATTATTGGCCGGATTAGGCTAGTGTTAACATGAAAGGCTTCTATATAATCAAGTTTTACAGAACAATGTTATTAGAGCCAATCATATTTCAGCTTACATACATTTAGAGCATATAAATAATGGTATGGTTACCTTAAATGACAAAACATTGGCACACAGCTTTGTCTTAATACATAAAAAGAAATATGATGTTTTTACCTGTTTTACACACACACACACACACACACACACACACACACACAATATGGAATTTTAGAAAAAATAACAATCACAGTAACATATTTTCAGTTTTTTAACACTTGTTTTCTACCCTATTAATATGCATGTATCCTTTCTCATAATCTCAATACATTTGTCAATATCACATTAGGAATACTACCATTCCTCAGGGTTGCCTGTTTGCCTCTTGAACTATGAAGACATCTATGTTACATCCTTAACTTTTACGATTTACTTTTTTCCCATTAATTAAGTAACTCCATGTAAATGTTATTTTGGAGTGAGATGTCCAAAAAAGCTCATATAGGTGTGATGGGTAGGTATCATTTGGAGTGGTTGATTTAGGTCGTTTACCTTATTGTTTATATAATGATTTATATTTTCCATTTCCCTTGCAGAAAGATAAATTGCTTTGCTAAGTAAACAGAGTAAATTACTTTAGTAAATAAAGCTTATGGTGTATAAAGTAGCTTTTTAACCAAAAAGCAAACATAGGAAAAACTGCAAATATTTCCAAAAGACTCCATTACAAACTCCCCTCACACACAAATAACCAATACAGCAAAGAGGCCTTGCTGGTTAACTTTTGAGGAACAGATAGTATTGAGTAGAAATCCCATTGTTTAAGTCCTAAAATGGCTGTTGATAAAAACTATGATGCCGATTGCTGCTGAATTATTCAATACTTTTAGGAATATTTTCCTTCTTGGTGCCTAGATGTTCAACTGGGCCAGCTTTTCTCAACCCTTTTTTGCATGGAGGAACCCTTTAAAAAACTTAAGGGTTTTAGGGAACCCCTGACAATAATTACAACATCTTCAGGTAATTGTACATTAGCATGGTCACTGTGAGAAATGCCTTACGTTTGCTGACCAGTGGGAACAATGTCACCCTTACAGATAGCCAAAAAGATCATTGGTGTCAGTGGTAACTGACCTGATAGGCAAAACTGCTCCCAGTTCGAGAAACATGGTACTATGCTGTGTAATAGTGGTGTGCAGTTCACACTTAATTCTAAAGGGATCAATATGTATTCACTGCTAAGAAACATACATATTGAAAGTTCATGAAGCCTACAAAAACTTCCAAATTGCAATTGTTATTGAATAATTAGGCTGCTGACTTTAAAAATGTGCATTAATCACTAAAGTGAAATTTCTTATGTGGTTAAGTATGTATTACAGCAAACTAAACAATCATGACCCCCCTCCCCATGTTTTTTCCTTAATCAATGTTGACCTGCCAACAAGTTCTCTTAAACATCCATTTGGCCTAATACCACAATGCCTTCACTGCTCCATAAACCTAGCTAAAGTCATTAGCCCTTACTGGTGGACTACAGAACCCTGCCTCTATCCTCTCTGTCCTACTCCATGGGTATACCTTGGTTTATTACCAGAAAAACAATGCTGCTGAATTAAACCCCATGCACCTGTCCACTACGTGTGTGTGTGTGTGTGTGTGTGTGTGTGTGTGTGTGAAAAGGGCTCTTGGTGAACATATTGCAAATATTTCCAAAAGACGCCATTACAAACTCCCCTCATACACAAAATACAGAACATATGGGGCAGTGCCTACATGGAAAAAGAACTGAACTCTGAACAGATACGCCTGCAAGAAATATAAAGAATAGTTATAATGTACCAGACAATAAAAATCTGTGTCCACCCAGTCCAATGAAAAAACATTCTAAAACCCTGCATATTCCAGATAGAAGCATATAGAAATAATGCTGGAACATGTTCTAGAGGAGGAAAGGGAAGTTTTGGGGTACATCAAGTGAGGACATACTTTAACAGCAAATATGCTTATTTTACATAGAACACTATATAGTTAAATATTGTATGAGGTATTTACTTTGTCAAATGATTACTGACGTATATTTAACTGGATAGCAGAGATTAGTTGCCAAAAATTGGCATGGGATATTGTTTTGTTTTGAAGAATTATGAGTAATTATTAGAGTCCATGAAAAGCACCAGAGCCAATTAGTTTATCCAATAAAGATGCTTTCACTGACAGAGACCATGATACAGAATTATTAGCTAGAAAGAGATTGATCTATATTATCCAATAACATGCTAATATCTGTAGCATTTGTAATACATTTACTGGGCTGAGTTCATTCGGAGTACAATGTAGTAACTTTCAGCTTAAAGCTGCTGCTTCTCTCTGTCATCATCATGACACATTTGTGATTTTATTAGCTGGCAAAGAGTACATTTTTGCCTAAAACTGGTATTATTCCTTGATGAAAACATCTAGTTTACTTAGAAATAGTTCTCGGAGGCTGTATATCAGAGGCATTAGCATGTAGAATTTGGAAATAGTAGTTTAGAAAAACATGGGAAAAACATTCAATCAATTTTTACAATACACAAGTGTTTCACTAATGAAAATTTTCTGCGTACTGAAGAAATAATTAGGTAACACTTTTTTGTTCAAAAAATTTGAAACAATCCTACTCCTATAGAACCCTACAATTTTCCCCAAGTAAATATCTAATACAATTCATTCCCCCACCATTTTGTTAAAAAATAGTTTGCTGGATATAACGAGACCTTCCATATACAAACTTTATTACTTTCCTTTTTTATTCATTTCTTAATTATACAAGGTGCAGTTCAGTGCTGGTCTGCATAACCAGATGATCTAAGAACAAGTATATCTACACTACAAAGACAGTTTAACAAATGCTTCTCATTTAGTAGAATTTTTTGAACTTAGTTCCAAGCATTTAGCCATCCAAATTGAGGATACAAAAGACATTTAATAGAATGAACTAGTATGAGGTGGAGTTAGTGTGTATGAAGTTTGTGCAGCAGGATTATATTTAATTTATCAAATAATACATTTAAAAAGCTACACAAAATGCCAAAATATTCAGTCAATAAAAGTTTGCCAGCTTCAACTGTTCTTTAAACTTAAATAACCCATGTGCTCTAGAAATAAATTAAACAAACTTTGTGGAATTATTATTAAATGCTATCTACAATAAGATAAATTCATACAATTATCCTGATAAAATGCTTGCACAAATGAAAGTACATAACTTTACTTTGATTAGGAAAAAAAACGTTGATTAATTTCCTTATTTTTGGTACTCACTTTTATAACAGTCTCTCCTGGTGCCATATCTGTATAGATCTTGACATTATAGGAGATGTTAGAAAATGTTGGAGCATTGTCATTTGCATCTATAACCAGAATGTTGACATTTACTGGAGTACTTTCTTGGGTTCCATCAGAAGCAACTATCTGTTGAGAGAAATGAAAACATAAATGGAAAATAAATTAAATTATTAGCAATGATATTTTGCAAAGGGAACCTGGCACAAGAGACACAAAGTATTTCTATCATTTTTTTTTACCCAAAATTCAACAACCTTGTATTTAAAATTGACATGTTTCAATTGGACTCAATTAGAAAATGTGTGAACTAACTTTCACTCATGAATCCTACATTTGTTTAAATGAAATCCAATGGAAAAACATGTACACTTTGTTTAAAAGTTTGGTGAATACATTTAAAAAAAAAAAAAAAAACTATGTGTGTGTGTCAGAAAATATGGCTTCTTTACTAATCATTTACCACTTAGTGGTGGGAAAACTGTTGGTTTATTGCCTATAAATCTGAAAAATCACATCTTTGGATGAGAAGTATTTAAAAATATGGTATATGAAAGGTATTCAAGTGAAATTTGGGTCCTGTATATGAGGTAGTGTGTTGGACAAATATATGGAACAACATGCCAGATGCAATACCTCAAGCATAATGTAAAACATATAGGGGTTAGAGTACATAGAAATAATGTCAGAAAATATGGCTTTAGGGAATTTGGTGAATGGCAGGCCATAAAGAGTACTAGAAAAAGTAAATCCAGCACATAGTGAATAGACAATAAGGAAGAGGACTTAAAGTACATTTACAGCCAAAACCTTGTTGGGAAAGGTTAGAAACCCTATTTTACGGTTATCTGTGTCTTCATTTTAGATATTCCTCCTCACTTCTGGTTCTGTTGATGACAGTTTCACCAGGCAGGGTGTGAGGAAAAATCTACAACAAGGATACAGTCCCAAATAAAAAAGCTGTCAGAAGGTAGTTCAAGCCATTTTCTAGCTTATTCTCACTTTCTGTCTTCCAAAATCATTGTCATCAGAACTGGAGTTGAGGAGAAATCTTTCCAATAAAGTCTCAAATAGCAGTACAACCCAACATTGCTTCTAATCTTTCCCACACTATAAAATATTTCTAACACTTTAAGATACATAGATCAGTAAAAATCAGTAAACAGAGACAGAATTGCTTAGAAGTCCAATGATGTTTCATGACTATAGCACCAAGATAGTAGTTTGTAAACAGAGGTTCCTATCACTGGTCAGAATGACTGTTTTTGTTTTCTACATGAACACCAAATGAATAGTCAAAAAATAAATTCCACTGCACAGGTGTAGTATGACCATTTTCTTTGACTTTTCTTTTTCTTTCCATTCCAACACAGGGTCTCTCACCCAAAAAGAGAATGGAAATAAAATGTACTACTTGTAATATCCAAACATTTTCAAGATGTCCTTTTTATATACTTGCAAAGTACAGGAAGCCAAATGTATTTATTTATTTACTCCTTTAAAAAACATAGTCTCTGTACTCTTTTTTTTTTTAAAAATCGCAATAGACGATAAAGTTTTTTTTAAATAAAACATCTGTTTGCTTGTAGTCCATTATATCTTTATTGATAATTTAAAGCATGTTGTCAGTAGGAGGTGAGTTATCACAGAGATTGGAAATATTGAATTTAAAGCAATCGTACTTTGTAGATGGCATTGCAATACTTGTTCGCATATTGTTGAATTTGATTTTTTTTTTTTAATATCTTCCCCATTGTGCCTTTGGCTGTGGACATCAAAGTACATGAATAATTGCTGCATGCCAAATCTTTTATTGCCCACTAGTTTCAGAAAATGTAATTTACAGCAAAATACTAGTGAGTTATATTGATTATAGGATGAAAAATAAATTTGAAACACAACATATTTCAAACATTTGCCATGGGCATTCTAAGCAAAATTTATCATACCAAACAGAGAATAAAAATTTTACATAGCAAATTGTAACATTCAGTCATGTTTATCTTCATCTTTTTTACAATTTATATATTATTATATTCAATAAATTAAATGTATGTTGTATGGTGTCAACCTATGTATGTAAATGCACACACCCCTTGACTGCATACATTTTGGTTTCATACAACATATAATTATATACTATGGTTCATTTTAACCGTATAATATTAGTTTTTCTAACTTGTTTTAAATTTCTATCTGTTTAAACAATTATCCTCACATTTGCAGGGCATTAGTGAAATACACAGGAATTACCAAATGCATTCTGTAGTGTTGTACCAGGAAGAGTGCGGCTTTCTGGTGCTACCACTAGAGAGCCACGTAAGTTAATCTTCCTAAACAAGATAGGAACAAAAACATGTAATACTGAATACATGTATTGTGGATGTACATATGGATTTGTGTAAACTGTCTGGTCTGTTCCCTAGTAAATCTCTTGTGTCCTCCTTCCCACACTTGTTGGGGTGGGAGTGACCTGATAAGAAGAAAGTTGTGGTCCTTATGCCCTGACAGGTCATGAGAAAGAAAGCAACTAATAATTTACAAAATATAATCACGTACTAACAATTTCAAGTTTTTTAAAAAATAATGTAAGGGGAATGTTTGGCCAAAGTTAGCTAATAATGGTCATGGAACAATCTGATCATTAAGATCAGAGCATATTTGTTAACTACAAATATCACAGAGTGCTGACCTATTCTGGATATGAGTAAATAAATTGCAGCTATTATTTCTCCCTGCCTGACTCTTCTAGGTTAAGGGATATGAAACTGGGCACTCCCTGGGTTAAACCAAGTTGTGTGAGCTTGCTGTTGGAATTGCTTCTGTTTTGCACAATTGTACACATCCAATATAGATCAGTACTAACTATTTATTAAAGAGCACCTAAACTCAACATTTTTACCTTACATAGGCAGACAACCCTTATAAATAAAGTAAAAAATGTTATTATTGTTTTGTTTTTTTAAATACAACACCTTTCTTTTATAAAAAAAAAAAAAAGGTGCAGCACTGCCACTAAGTCTTGATCACCGCGGCGATCAAGATTTAATGGGAGTGCAGAGCCTCCTGGGACATCTACGTCATGCATGGTGGGAACAAGAAGACAAAAAGAAGACAGAAGATGGCGGCACCCAACGCTTCCTCTGCGCCAGGACAAACAGGAATTTCAGGATGATAGGGAAGTGGGAAGGGCCAGCACCATCAAGGGATCTGCAGAATTAAAGGTTAAGTGTATGTGTTTTATTTTTAGTTTAATTCGGCTTGAAGCAGTGAGTGTTTTGTGTTGTTCTTATAACCCATCTTCACGCTTCCCATATACTTCCACCTTGGTGTTAACAGAGGTCTTGATCTGAGTGTAACAGACCTTGACATTGTCTCCTGCTTTACTGAACAGCGTAACAGCTCCTTAAACACATTGCTGAAAAAAAAACTAAAAAAAAAAAAAAAAATACATATTTATTATACTGTTCGTAGTTGTCACTGTTAAGTTAGGTTCAGACCCAGCCTAAAATAAGGATAAAGTCCCAGTCTAGGTTTAGACTCGGCACCTTTCCAGCCTCTCTGCCTTTTGCATGGCACTGTTTCAACAGAATTGTGTGTACTTTTGACAGGGGGTGACAGTGAGCAGTACTGAATTACTCACTGCCACGCTTGTTTGTTCTCTATTGGGTTGCCCCAGGTAGATGCTACATGTAGCATCTTTCCCAAGACAATGGATTCAGTAACATGAGGACTGCACTGCCACCTCAGACATTTTGATAAATAGCTGCTGCAAGCTTGTACATTCTGAAAAAAAAGCTTTTTAATAAAACTAGCAATATTGTGTCCATTTATGCAGCATGCAAATAAACAGTCACAGTGACCTAAATAACTTCTGTCTATTAATATGTTAATATTATGATAACTGTTGATTGAACTGATGACATATAGTATTTACCATACTGCATACCATTGAGAATAGGCTATTACAACCATGAAAATGCCTAAGCATGTCAACTTACAATAGTATATATAATTATTAGTGATAATAATACAAATGTTTTTATATATAGTAATTTTCACAATAAAACATAATAAAATAATATAGACACATTACACTTCTCACATTAGGAAATGAGAAGTCTATATTTCTTCTTTTTAGCTTGTAATGCCTTCTTTGTATCATGTTCCTCTACATAGTAATATACTCATATTATATTTTTAGATAATTCACAAGAAAAGCATTTCTGCACAAATATGATAGTTCACTAAATTCCAGGAAAGATTCTGTCAAAATATTACTTTTTATGTTTACAAAAGGACACAATTAGACCTGTTAATTGGCAAGCTTGATTTTTTAGACACCGGTGGCACTTTAAGATGACACATTTTCTGCCACTGCTCTTTAGTATTTCTATCCAAAGAGACACTGCCATGCATTTGATAACGTACTTTTCTTCAGAATTAGCCTTCTGTGACAAATAGACCTGCTCTATGCATGGCCAAGTCCCTTTATTACCAATCTTATTTTGTTTTTTCTTTCATTATAAACTTCATTCATATTCACAGTTTCAAATTTATTGAAAAAAATCTATTTTGGTAGAAACAAGGTATTTTTAAGCATTAGATCACAAGCTCAGAAATAATATTCCATGCCAAGATGCCTATCTGATCAATTTTTAGACTTTTCTAAATGTTCTATTCAAAACCTAGACATTCTGCTCAAGTTAATATAAGTTTGACAGACTTGACATTCCTAGTTGGCAAGTATAGAAGTGCAGCTTAATCTATTTTGGTGTAATGATTTTTTTAGACTATGAAAATGAAGAGGAACAGTCTTTTCAATTTTCCCTAGGGGCATTAGATTTTAAGTGAAATGTTTGTAGCATGAATCAATGCATTAACATTAGGTAAGTGGTGCTGGCATAGATAACAACGTATCAAAGAATTTTAACAAAAATGTTACCACTATCTTCAAATACACAAAATAGATGGATGGTGAATTAAACAGCAAAACGTCACTGCGACCTTAGAAACAAAACAAAGAGAAGATTGTATGCTTTGCTTTTTTTGATAAGATGTATTTTTGTCCACCTCAGTGCAGATATGTTTTGTTACATGTGTTTTTGGTATTGCAGCATTGCTATTTATGATAGTCAGAATAATTTAAGAATCTGTTTCTGTTATGTCACATCCAAACTTACAATAAAAAGGATAAAAAGGGCAGACACAGAAAGTGCTGTGTCTTCCCAGTGTGTGTTAATTTACAAATTTCGAGTTAACCTATTTTAGCAATGTCATGTACTGTAATTGTAAAAGTAAAACTCAATTTAGTGCCACCCTGTATGCCTACTGGGTGTCACTATGATATGCTTATAATATGGATTGCACAATAGTTATCTTACATTTTTGTTCAGTTCTGTGGTACTACTTTTTAAATTTTTCTGAATGTACTGCTCTTTAAATATTTATATTTCACTAGTATATGCCAAAGTAGATAATGCTGATGCAGAGCATACATCCACATATATATTTGGGTTGTACTCTGTAAGTCAAGTACTATTTGTCATTGTCATCAGCGCAAAGGGAAAACCATACAATGCACAATCCTGGCTTGAAAAAAAAAAAAAAATCACTTACAGTAATTAAACCTGTATGTCTTCTTTTAGAGGTGATAAGCACTGATATGTAAACATCTCTATGTGACTGACCTTTTTTCAGATAGAAAGAATATAAAAGTTTAAGACTTGTAGCCACATAGAAGACTGCAATGGATATACCCATGTAAAATATAAATAGACTACTGTTAACGTATAGGCAGATATTTTTTTTATTATGAGCCAATACACAGCATTATAGTGTGTTAATATTATTATTATTATTAAACTGCATTTATTTAGTGCCAACATATTACACACCACTGTACATTAAATAGGGATAACAAATGACAGACAGATACAAACAATGCCACAGGAGGAGGGGACCCTACCCTGAAGACAAAAGAAGAAAGGGTAAGCACGTTTAAAAAGATGGGTTTTAAGTGCTCTTTTAAAGGTGCAGAAAGTAGGAGCAAGTCAAATAGGACAGGGAAGAGTTGAAAAGAGTGGGGATGGCCCTAGATGTCTTTGAGCTGTGCATGTGACAAGGTTATGAGTTAGAAAGTCATTAGTAGGTCATTGGAGGAACAAAGAGAGTGGCTAGGGATGTATTTTTCTATTAGTACAGAAAGGTACTGTGCAAAGCACAGGAGCTTAAATTTGATTCTAGGGGAAATGGAAGCCAGTGTAGACAAATACAAAGAGAGGCAGTAGAAGAGTACTGGTGGGAAGGTTGGATAACTCATCATTTATAATAGATTGTAGAGGAGAGAGTCTAGTTAGTGGAACACCAGAGAGGAGGAGGTTAAAGTAGTCCAGATGAGCAATGATAAAAGCATGTACAAGGATTTTCGTGCTCTCTGGGGCAGATAGGGACATATTTTGGAGATGCTGTGCAGGTGAAAGTGACATGACCTTGAAATATTCTGAATGTGTGAGATGAAGGAGAGGGCAGCATCAAAGTGTGAATGAACTGGTGATGATTTGGTTTATTTAGGAAAAATAAATTACTTTGGTATTGTTTACTTTGTTAGCCTTGTGCATCACATAGTAATTTGGTTTATTAATTATAAGACTGTGATGCAGGAACCTTTAGTTGTAATTTCTGTCACTAGAAAGTGCTTGCTATTGCAATATAGTAGCAGTTCACTTACACTGTCGTACCAATTCACTTAAATAGATGATGAAGATGATGTGGTCTCTTTAAATTATAAACAGCACCTCAAATGATATGCCATCCTTCAAATTACAGCTATAGCAACAGCTCTAATTTCCTTCTGTTTCCGCTTTGAGCAAATGATGATCCTGCAATGATTAACCTTACACAGATGCAATTTGTGCCAGCAGCCACTCATAAATCAAGGAGAGTCAATATACCAATATGATTAGAACTCAGACTATAAATAAGTTATATTCTTAAAGTAATATCTAACATTGAAATGTCTGAACATAGGTTTACAATTCTCTTTGTATAAAAGATGACTTCTGTTAACACAGAATATCCCAACAAATACTAGAACAGACTGCAACACAGGAAGCAGTAATATTATCTGTATGTGCAAACTTACTGTCACACCCTAGTACAAATGTACATTGGCCTGCACTGTTTCATGTACATCTAAAGGTGAAGTAGTAGTGTAGTGATAGTATTAAAGACTACTGTTGATTATACTGTTCAATATAGAGATATGTAAAGGTAATAAGTGGTGGGACAATGGCACTACCATCTAGATAGTAGTGATTCTAAAAACACCAGTGCTTAAAGCTCATGCAAATCTTACACTGCAATTTTTGTTTTTTCTCAAATATAAGCATGCAAATTTCATTTAACCTTTTCAAATAACCGCAGAGTTATTGGTCATTGCCTTTTCCCTAAATTATTTGATTCCTGACGATTACGAGATCAGTTTATTTGCTAGTATCTTTAAAAGTCACAAATTGGTAAACTAGGGATTGTGTTTAAATGATCACCCCTATGGTCCGTATCATAATTTATATTTATCTGCTTCAATCACCTAACAAAAACTGGTTACCTCATCAAGTCCTGAAGTTATAGGGAACCAACCAGCTTTGTGAATGCTTTGCCTTTCCAATTAGCAGTGGGAGTGATATATAACTTTACTGGACTACAAAACTGGAATGCAGCAGTGGCACCACCACATTACCTGGTAATTCCATAGATAAGTAAGTAATTTTAGAAGGCTATACAATGTGTTTTTTTACAACCTAAAACATGTTGTATGCTCCACAGGGAAACATATTAGAATATGTGTTTTCTGGGTTCCTAAAGATCACATGCATAAGGTTTAAGATGATTAAACAGATTTGCAAATCAGGATGTTTGCAGATCTTTTTGATCTTATAAAAATTAAAAGGCACTGGTTAGTAGGATTGTGGACTGTGTGTATGTCACATAGTTTTTCCACACTAGGTAAAGGAGTGAGGAACAGACAACTTTTTGGTTTTCTCAGGATCCTATCATGGCTCAGGATCCTATCATGGTCTGTTCTGGCTCTAGAGCCCGGATGTTTTGTAGAGCCTTAGGTGGGATAAAGCCTCCACTCTTCCACATCTTACCTTGTAGTCACACCTTGTTATTAGTCCCAGCTACATACAGGCCATAGTATCTGTGAGCTGCCTAATTTTCAGGGCATTTGTTTGCTGCGCTGTGAAATGAAACTGCAATTCAATCCTGTTTAGACAGTGCCAGGGTGTCCCTGTCTCATGTATTGCCTAAAATAGATGAGACTAACCCCTTATAATATGCAGAAATCTAAATATAGTAAAAAAAAAATGTAGGGTGTCGGTTTTCCTGATTTGTAATTTGCCCCTCTCTAATATTTTTTTTTTGTTTTCTCACAATATAATAAATAATATATATAAATCAGTGAGAAGCATAAAGGTACTTACTGTGAATTTATAAATCTGCTGACGTTCCCGGTCAACAGGCCGAAGCAACGTAAGATGCCGGGTGATTCCAGATGAGGTTGCTGCAAACACTGTACTGTAGTCTGTTAAATACAGATAGAGCTGAGGATCTTTTGTCTTGAAAAGAAAACAAAATATATTTTGTGTCATTACAACTGAAACTTAGTATGGTATTTACAAATCTTTTTTTTTTACTTAAAGTGTATCAAAAACCATGAATGCACATTTAATATACTGCAGCTTACCATTCCATAAATGCGTGTGTGTGACTACAATAGTTTTCTATTTTTTAAGGCTATTTTACCTTTAAGCTGGTGAACACACTAACACACTTTCTGTAGGGTGTTCTTAACCTAGGCTGCTTGCTCCTGATTTGGAGTACAAAATACCGTCCTCCTCATCTCCTTAACACAAGGAGATTTGCTCAGTAGTTTAGCTCAGTAGAGAAGGGAACTCAGCAAAGATGATAACACTGCTTTTGGTTATTTTGATATACCACAAGGAAAGTCTACAGGAGGTTAGTAGTGCAATGAATGATTGACAGGATCAACAGCTTAAATTCTGTTCTTTTAGTGTTTTAATTAGTCAAAGTATAGGAAATATTTATGCATTTGAGAATGTACTATATGTTTTTTTTTTATTTATTTTTTACTGGAAATACATTGTACATTCCCCAAGGAAGTAACTTGCCCCAGTAGTTGTAAACATTCTGGTTCATGAATCAACTGAATGGTTGCTAACTACATACATAGATAAGTATTAAACATAGCAGTAAATAAATTTGCACATTAAAATGCTCATGCAGCTATTGTTCCTTTTTCTTAAAAGAGAAGGGAAAGACTAGTCAGGTCAAGGGTTTGATGGATTCAAGGGAAAATGTGCAGAAATTCTTGTGTCTGAATATTAATTTGGATATAGGTAGATGCTATATTATAAAAGTTAATAATAAACTTATTTTGTAAAAAAAAAAACAATACAATTGTTAAAAAACAGTAAAATATGGATGCTGTGGGAGCAAAGAATAGTCTGAAATATTTCCCCCAATGGGATTACAAGGAGGTTTCAACCAGTTATTTAGCTCACCAGTAATAATATAAATACATTTTTTTGTATAAATCAAAACAGACTGTTAAAAATCAAAGAGATCAAATAATACATGCACGCAATGCAGCATAAATCAAAAAAATGTAAAGCTTTAACATGTACTCGGTTTTACAGTCAATAGTTTATTTTGCTCTAATTGCTTAGTAGTTGCTCACACAGTTACATTAGAAGAAAATACATAGCTTTATATGTTCTAATTATTATAATGTTTTCAATAAAATAACCATAATGTTTTTGATTTTTCTGAAACTTTTTCTAAACCTAAAAAACTGGATTTCAAGAACAGGCAGTAATATGCATTTTAAAGTACGTGTGGGCTACAACAGAAGAACTATCCTCTGCTATCAAAGACTAGGGATGTGGTTGAGGTTTGCTGCTACCATGGGTTTGAGATTTACAGCAAATGCTTCAAAGCAGATTCACTTAAGATATTTTTTAAAACCATAAGACACTACATGGCTTTTAAACTGTGGCTGGCAGGCATGGAGGGACCAATAAGTGGGCTTTTAGGATATGCCACCCCCCCAATACTATCCACTATATAAAGAGGGCATAGAGCAGCAATAGTGTCCTTGTATTTGAAACTGCTGTAGGCAAAGGGTAAGGGAAGCTGAAAAAAATGGGCTAGGAAGAGATAAGGGTAAAACAAAATCCCACTGCTACCTTTTCTTTCTTATCATTAATTTGTTTTATGTTAACCAATAAAAAGTTACACTTAAGCTACATACACATGTCCAATGGTTCTCACCCGATAATCGGCTCAGGGCCGATATCGGACGAGAATCTGGCATGTATACAGCGCCCGTGGTCCATTGTCTAAATGACCGTCCTGGTGGATCCAAAAACGATGGGAGACAAACGTTTCTAATGCAGGGGAAGGGGGAGACCGTGCAGCAGGGTACCGCTCCGTTATTCTCCCCCTCCCATCTCCATTGAGCAGAATGGTGCTGTATGTACAGCACTTGCTCATGCATCGTGCAGTCCTTTGTCATTGGAAAGGATTGTGAAAGATCCTTTCCAATGACTATAATTGCACGTGTGTATGCAGCTTAAGTCATACAAAGGTTAGCCTATTACACCTGATCTGTGAAAATTGTGTTGTTCCATAACACTACATACAGAATTCTTTAACCATTTAAAGGTTTTGTGTATCTTCGATGTTGTCCTTAAAGATACTGAAAAACGGTAATGTCTCTGATAGCATGCAGCAGTTTGCCTATTATCCGTTAAGATGACCAGAACTTACTATTAAGATTCACCTCCTATAGAGTTTAATGGGATTTTCTTTCAGGTTGAAATTTGCGAAATTACAAAAAGTGATACCAAACCCTTGACAAATCAACCTGGAAGCACTCTGCTTTACTATAACAAAAAGCAGAGTCACAGACTTGCAAAAAAACAATGGTATACTTAATCAATCTTCAGTCACCGTATTGAACAGACATTGGCTAGGAATGCCCTATCCTTAATGGATGTTAGATGCATAAATTCATCAAATCTAACAATCAATAAATTGAAAACCTTGCATAGTGTATTGCTACTGGTGGATGATTTCAACAACTGTGTGTTTGTTGCATGAGTAATGATGGTATCATTTCTACTGAGGCAGAAAGTTCATACCATTGGCGTGAGGTTCCAACCTCTAATGTGCAAAATAGTATAGACAAGATTGATACAACACAAACAATTTTTGTTAAGTATAGGAAAAAAAAACAGATTTGTGTGTGGTAAAAACAAAATAAAAAATATTTAGGTAATGTCTTGGACATTTGTTTCTTTCTCCTTTTCTTAAACAACTATAAGTTATGAATTTATTTTCTGGCCTGGCGATACCAGAACATATAAAGCAGATGAGTTCCAGAAAATATTAAAAAAATAACAAAAAGGGGGGGTTAAAAACACACTTTACCTAACTCTAAAAATACTCAGTCCTTTAAAACCTACTGCATTTACACTTTTGCGTTTGAAAAAGAAAATAGCATTTCCCGTTACTGGTGTGCTAATTACTGTGGGCTTTTACCAAACTTTCAGGTCTTTTATATCTCTGCTAAAAACAGTACGAGACAGAAATGATTTTGCCATACAATGCTTCCATGGGGATAAAATGCTTCATTCTGAATCCAAAATGTTGAACTGTTTATTCCATTTTTGTCACCGGTTAACAAAATTAATTTGTTGAAAATGCAGCAACCAACATGCTATAATTTGCAAAACATAAAATAAAAATAAATATATGAATGACATTTTTTCCAAGAAAGAAAAGCTGTCATCCTGTTTTTTTCACTTCAGCCTATATGTGACAATGTGAATTTTGGAGTTTCTTTTTGGAAATAGTCATAACTTCCCAAATTTTTTCATTCGGTAAATCTATTGGCATTTGTGGCACATAATGTTTTATTATTAGGAACTAGCAAAATGTATTTCATTTCTGTTTATCTACTTTTATGGTAATTCTGTCACTGTTCATCCATCCCTAACTAATCATAGAATGTAGAGCGGATAAAATCAAGAAAATTTATCCAATCATGTATGATGCATCTGATGCAGTTTAGTTGCATGATCCTGCCTTTATGTTTTGCCTTACATTAGGAAAATAAATATTTTTTTACCAGGGGTCGGCAAACTTTTATGGCCACTAGGCCATTTCAGGGGTGGGCGGCAGCACACTCGGCCGGACTCTGAGTCTCACCCTAATGGCTCGGCCCACCACCAGGGAACGCCCCCTGAAGTGAAATCCCTCCCCTCCGTATGGATTGCGGAAGAGAGGCATTTACTTTCAGGGAGTGTTCCCTATTTACCGCGGCAGCGGAAGTATCAGGCCTGTCGGGGTAAATAGGCGAGCCACAGCAAGGAGGCTGCACCATAGGTTGCTGGCCGGCATTAGGCCGGATCGGCCAGGGGGGAGTTAGGCCGGAACGAACTACCGGTTAGGCCATATCTGGCCTAATGGCCGGAGTTTGCCGACCCCTTCTTTATACAGAGAATACTTATACAGGGTATAAGTTACTTTTAGGGGGTAGGCATGTTAAGTGAAGTTTATTTTATTTAGAGGTAAATTTGCAAAACAGTTATTTTGACTTTCAACAAACTGCCACTGTCACCATCACTGTCATTAAAAGCACATGTAGTCAAGAAAACCTATTCACATTTGCAGTACAGTTGTGTAATACAGATTTGTAAATAATGTTAATGGATTGATGTGAATTGTGTTGAGGCAGCCCATTCATTATAAATGGGATCCCAACCCAGCATGATAGATGAAAAAGCCCACAGAGCAGGTTGCGAGTTAAAAAGAAAGTTTTAATGGTTTGGCAACTGTCAGATTCTCTGCATTATAAATATATCCCATTGTGGCCTTAGTATTTCTGTACAGTCAAATTTAGATTTTATTTCTGCTGTTTTCACGGTCAGCTTATTTGTTTGTGAAAAAACATATAAAATTATAAGGCTAATGAGGGGCATGTCTGCCACCAAAACAGGTCCAGGCTAATAAAATGGAGCCATTTAAAGCCAAATGCACTATGTTTGCCAATATGCCTTACTTTTTCCAGTTTCTTAAGAAAATAATTGTTGCAGAGGTCACTTGTTCAGTTCGCCTTGAGTTGAGAAAAGTCCAAAAGCAATGAATGTAGTATGAATGCAATGAAAATGTTGAAACTTTGGAAGGTATTGTATTTCACGTGCTAACAAATTACATTTTAAATGTATTCGTTATCACTTTTTCTTTTGCAGCGCAGGTTTAATAGAGGACAAGAATACCTGGTTGTTCACAATAGACAGCTGTAATTTTTGCCTCTGTTCTAGTTTTCACAAACTATATCTATTGGCAAAGATATAAAGAAAAAACATTAGGAAGCACAGGACTCTAAAACACTGAATGATCTATTGAATCCTACATCATGTTTTTCTTAGTTTTAAATGTATGCTGAATCAATGCTTTGTCCTTTGCTGGTTTTTATTTCTCAGAGATATCATATTCCTTAAAGGATTAGAATATATTGTTCCTATTTATTAACTTTCTCCATTTAATCAGTAACCAAGAGCATTCTTATTTCTCCACTTCATATGATGCCAACTATCCCAATTAATTTTAATGAATTGATTTTGGAGACAAGAAGCTGGTAGAGGATTTGACAAACTTCCAGTAGATGAGTACTTTAAATTTTGCTTCAAATCTCTGCTAATGATCACTGAAGCTGTAATCAAGATGACAGCATTTGAGATCTATTAAGTAATGCAATGGTATAAAATTGCATGGCAAAAAGGTTTTAATGTTTTGCTTATGCCCAATAGTTTACAAAAATACATAATTATGTTAATTACTCTACTATACAGCAATCAAATGAGCACATTTTCCTGTTTTCACACAACATCCTCATTTTCTGTATCATGTCGCAGAAAAACTGGTAATCCAAATGCAATTTAAACTGGTGTTTAAAATTGAAAATAACGAAAACCATACTGATTTACTTAATTAACAACTGTAAAATGTTTTTACTATATTAACATGTTTTAAATTATTTTTGGAAGGGCCTATTTATAAAGATATACTCTTTGTTGAAAGAAAAAAATAAATAAATAAATAAAACACATATATACAGTGAGGAAAAAAAATATTTGATCCCCTGCTGACTTTGTATGTTTGCCCTCTGACAAAGAAATGACCATTCTATAATTGTAATGGTAGATTTATTGTAGGTCTGAGATACAGAATAACAACAAAAGAACCCTCAAGCACCCAGTGCTCCAAAGTCAGAGCTTGATGTGCTTTGTAATGAGTGAAACAAGTATTTGACCCCCTATCAACCAGTCTGGACCTTCACATGCTTCTTCTTGAGCCACTCCTTTGTTGCCTTGGCCATGTGTTTTGGGTCATTGCCATGCTGAAATACCCATCCACAACCCATTTTCAAAGCCCTGGCTGAGGGAGGGAGGTGCTCACTCAAGATTTGACAGTACGTGGCCCGTCCATTGTCCCTTTGATGCGGTAAAGGTGTCCTGTCCCCTTAGCACAAAAACACTCCCAAAGCATAATGGGTCCACCTACATGTTTGACGGTGGGGATGCTGTTCTTGGGGTCATAGGCAGCATTTCTCCTCCTCCAAATAGGGCGAGCTGAATTGATGCCAGAGAGCTCAATTTTGGTCTTATCGACCACAACACTTTCACCTCTGGATCATTCAGATGTTCATTGGCAAATTGCAGAAGGGCCTGTACATGTGCTGTCTTGAGCAGGGGGACCTTGCCGGCTCTGCAAGATTTCAGGCCTTCTCGGCACAGTGTGTTACCAATTGTTTTCTTGGTGACTATGGTCCCAACTGCCCTGAGATCATTGACAAGTCCCCCGTGTAGTTCTGGGTTGCTTCAGCACCGTTCTCATGATCATTGCAGCTCCATGAGGAGAGATTCTGCATGAAGCCCCATACCGAGGGAGATTGACCGCTATTTTGTGTTTCTTCCATTTGCTAATTATCACCCCAAGTGTTGTCACCTTCTCACCAAGCTGTTTGGAGATAGTCTTGTAGCCCAGTCCAGCCTTGTGTAGGTCTACAATCATGTCCCTGACATCCTTAGACAGCTCTTTGGTCTTGGCCATGGTGGCTAGTTTGGAATCTGATTGATTGATTGCTTCCGTGGACAGGTGTCTTTAATACAGGTCCTGTAACAAGCTTGAATTAGGAGCACTCCCTTACAGAGGGTGCTCCTAATCTCAGCTCGTTACCTGCATACAGTGAAGACACCTGAGAGCCTGAAATCTTGCTGGTTGATAGAGATTTAAATACTTATTTCACTCATTACAATGCACATCAAGCTCTGACTTTTGAGCACTGGGTTTTTGTGGGTTCTTTTGTTGTTATTCTGTCTCTCATAGCTTCAATGAACCTACCATTACAATTATAGACTGGTCATTTCTTTGTCAGAGGGCAAACGTACAAAATCAGCAGGGGATCAAATACTTCTTTCCCTCACTGTATATATAATGTCAATAAGTAAACAAAAAAAACTTGTCTGACTGCAATCTCCAATCTATAGCAAGGTACCCTGCCAAGTTGACACAACACATTATTCAGCATATTAGGATTCATATGAATTGATGTTGTGAGGTTAGGGGGATCAGTTCATCACAGGACATTGTAGATTTGGTTTATTTAGACCTAAATAAAATAGTTTCTATTTAGCTTTAAGCAAACACAAAATGGCTTAGTCCAGCAGAACAAAAATAGCTTATGTCACCAAATGGTTAGCAATTGTTTTAAGCTTCATGCTCCATACAACATGGGCTGCTCTGGCCTGCTCCCTTAAGCATTACAGCTTCCACTCAGACTAACACACCCATTGTGGGTATTGGTCCCACAGCTTCATTCAGGCCCTTTCATTTCCGGGTAAAATAGAGGTAGATGATGCCAAATATCCTCTGATATGTGCATTTCTTTATACTACAATCTTTTATTATAAAGTCACTGGAAATCCAGAGGAGTCACTTATCAAGTCCAGTTCTTTGCAATATTTTTATGGATAAATAGTATGAAGGATCCTTGCACTAGTTGGATAGCCCGTAGGAGTGATGCAGCAGTTGGTGGGATAAACCACAGCATTCAGTTGGGACCAGGTATCTGATACACCAAAAACAGTTGGATACCATTGGCAGTTTGAACTAGTCAAGATTCCAGTTGCCACATGAGAGAAAGGTATTTAATATGTGTTTTACAAACTGACAATTAATAATGCCTTACTATTAAACATTTAATTCAGATTTAACGGGCATGGTATCAATAGCTTATCAATAAGGCAATTGTGGTTCCTTTGTTTAAAAATCAATTACCAAAAAGTCATTACCAAGTAACTACAGACTGGTAAGTTTAATGTCCATAGTTAGAAAGGTCCTAGAGAGTTTGATAAAGAACCACATAAAGGAGTTTAGTCAGTATGGATTCAAGAAAGACGGAAATTGCCAAACAAATTTACTCTCTTTTTATGAGGTAAGTAAGTAAGCAGGTAGACAGTGGAGCAGCAGTTGATATAGTGTACTTGGACTTTGCTAAAGCATTTGACACTGTACCCCACAGATGGTTAATATGCAAATTAGGGTCTATAGGTTTAGAAAATTCAATCTGTAAATGGAAAGAGAACTGGCTTAAGGATCTCATTTATAGAGTAGTGATTAATGATTCATACTGTGAATGATCTAAGTCTCTTAGTGGTGTACCCCAGGTTTCAATGTTGGGACATTTACTGTTTATCATCTTTATAAATGATATTGAGTTTGGGAATAATACAGTCCATACAGGTTGTCTAAAATCTACAAGCAGACCTGGATGTACTGTTTGATTGGGTAGCCAAGTGGCAAATTACATTTAATATTAAGAAATGTAAAGTTATGCTCTTGGAGGCTAACAAAATGCATGCCTCCTACTGTTCTAGGAGAAATACATCTGGGGGATTTAAAAATAGAAAACAATCTGGGGGTTTTGGTAGATCATAAACATAATAAAAGCATGCAATGCTAAGCTGCAATATCTAAAGCTAGTCAAGTACTTTCTTGTATTAAAAGAGGAATAAACTGCAGAGATGGAGACATAATCCCGCCCTTGTACAAAGTTTTGGTCAGACCACATCTGGAATATGCAGTCCAGTTTTGGCCACCAGTTCACAAAAAGGACATTTTGGATTTGGAGAGAGTGCAGAGAAGGGTAACTAAACTAATAAAAGGAATGAAGGAGCTCAGCCATGAGGAGAGATTAGCTAAACTGAATCTATTCTCCCTTGAGAAGAGACTGTGAAGGGGGAATATGATCACACTGTACATAAATGGTCCATATAGGTCCCAACTATTCCCTTTAAGATCGTTACAAAGGACAAGAGGGCACTCTTTGAGTCTGGAGAAAAAGAAGTTTAAGCTAAGGAAGGGATTCTTCACAGTAAGGTCTGTGAAAATGTGGAATAGAATCCTTCAGGAATTAGTTTTAGGAACTACTATAGATTGCTTTAAGAAAAATCTGAATGTTTTTTTAGAAGAACAGAATATAACTAGGTATTAAAGCTTTAAAGTAAAGATAAAAGAGACTGTTGATCCAGGGAACATCTGATTGCCTCAGGGAATCAGTAAGGAATTTTGTTCTCGTTAGAACAAATTGTACCAGAATTTTTTTTTTTTTGCCTGGGATATGTTAATTTCCCTAGTGGTTGAACTTTTTCAACCTGAATAACTATGTAACTATGTAAAATATGATATATTAATATAGTATTAATGCCTATACAGCTTTTGTATGAGTTTTTATGTATTTAAAAAAGACATTTTAAACCGAGATATGTGACAGAGAAGAGTTAGATAGGGGAAAACGCCTCCCAAATGCTTTAAAACAAATAAAAACTCCATGTCATTTGCCATCTTTTGGGCATTTGGATTTTTTTGTATTGGATTAAATGGAATTTCAAACATGGGTGTTTGAACACTTAGGTTCAATGGTGGGTAACAGTCCCCGTGTAGAGCTGGCCTAAGTAACTTTTTACTTACCATCTAGCTCTCTAGACCAGTTTTTCTCAATATTTTTAATATGTGGGATCCCCTGCTACAATTACTATTTATTACTAATATAGCCACAGCTTACATTACATTATGCCGCAGTCAGTAGGAAGAATGCCTCTTACATTTGCTAACCAGTGGGAAGAATGTCACCCCTCCAGATAGCCATAAATAATTGGTATCTGGTAAACTGACCTGAGAGATTCAAACTGCTAATTGCTCAAAAAAACCTCTAGCAACCTCCGGAGGAACCCTACTTTTGAAACTCTGCTCTAGGCTAATATTTTTCTGCTGTTTTTGTATTGTTATATTCTAAATATAATGGAAAAGCAATAACAGTATTTGCTTTGTATTTAAGTGTCAGTGTTGCAATGTGCAAAATGTGAAAAATATTAAAAACACACAAACAATCTAAGCACTACTTTGTTATCTCAAGAATTAAAAAAGAAAAGACTGAATAAACAGGCTCACAATAGAAATTTAAACTTGCTCTGGTTCATAAGGTGCATAATAGGTTTATAGGAACGGAGAATAATGTGTAAAAACACTGTTTAAAAACATATGGGCGGATTGGGCCTGTCATAAATTTGGACATATTTGAGCCATAAACCTCTAGTCACTATGAAACTGTGTATAGTAAATCAACAAATGCATCCCTCTGGTTAGAACAATTGATGGACAAACTACTTTTTACGTTTTGCTATGTCATCACCATCAATTACCACAAGTATTTGCTAAGAAAGAAAAATACAGTACTTCAATGTCTGTAGATGTTCCTCTCAAAACCATTTATAGCCGATTTGTTATATGGGCATAACTATAAATAACAAGGGGATCAGAACTGGGGGGTCAGTTAGGTAGATGTAAAAGTGGTCAATAAAAATGCTCATTTTTGAATATTATAACTCATTGGAAATTATAATAATATTCATCAAAGTGGATTGTTCATTAGAGAAAATGTAGGCAAGTTGGTGGCCAGCAGAAAGGTGCCCTATTACATTAGATGTCAGTGAAGTGTAGCTGCTTAAATATAAAAGGTTTATGTTCCCAAGGTACTACAAGGTAATATCCCCCTCCCCCACACACACAAAGTTCAGAAGCCTTCATCTTTCTGCATGTATCAGCAAAAATTGTTTTAGATTCTGCGTTTTTTATCTCAGAAGGACTGAGCACATGCAACAGACAGACTTTTTTCCTCCCGGAAGCAGACTCAGAGCAACTAGTATTGTACAGCTGCTGCCAATGCACCTGTCTCTTTTTTTGGAAGCCATGCAATAGCCTCACAAACTGGCAATAAAAATTGGTGGAATATTTTTTTCCCACAATCCTTAACCTTGTTGCAAAAGGAAGATCTTGGTCAGATTTATGTGAAACCATTCTTACGTCTAGATTATGAGGATATGGAAAATATACTGTATGCCATGACCAAGAGAAAGATGAGCAGCAAGAGGCTGTGATAGTTCCAGCATCTGGTGCTTCCTTCAAATAGCTTTGTTTGGATGAAAACTTTGAGTTCCCCAAACTTTAAAGAGTTCTCACTGAACCCTTGGTGAACTGAACCTATGCAGATTTCCCTATCCCTAGTCATCAGCGAAGAAGTGCAGAATTGTTTCATTACAATAGTGTCAATAATAAGGGTCCCCTATTTCATTGGGGGTAGTCGTAGAAATGCCTCATGACATTGGTTATCAGGCGGTAATGATTTTTTAAAATTTTTTTTAGGTTTAAAGTTTTTTCCCTCCCCAAAAAGATTGGTAAAAGGACAAAACTTGTATTTTTCAACACATGAACTATCAGATGATTGCCATCAATAACAGTGTTGTATAAAGGAGTCTGGAAAAGAGTCTTTGAAAATATTTGGCTTGTGGCATGCTTCCATCTGCCTAAATAGTCTGCCTACCATAATTACTGCTGCCTATAGAGGAGATCATTGTTTTGCCTGATGGCTACCATATTATTGGCAAGAAGCAGGCTTTAGCTGTGCATTTTATCAAGTTAAGCTTTTTATTTACCTACTGTAATTGGTGCCTACAGTTGATACAAAATGTATTCATATTTATATATATATAAATATATATTTATCAGATAACAACTGCAGATAACATATTTTTAATGAAGGGTTGTATTAAAACACATGTAACCAACAAATATAGTACATTATAAGAGGAATGTAAATCAATACAAAAAGAATTTAGTAAAGCAAGATAGGGCTCAAACTCACAGCTAAATGAGTAAAGCCGGGTAAACATATTAAGAGAAAAATTCCCTGAGAATACAGCGAATGGAGCTGCACGTGTAAACTATACCAATAGATAATGCACTAATACCTATATGGCTCTATGCAGTAACTTTGCTTCTGAAAATTAGAACATGTGTTTTAAATACATTGGCATATAACTCCAGAACAAACACCACACAGGAAAATGGACATGAGAGTAGTTTATCTTGTGGAACAGCTTATTTTTAACATAAAAATCTCCTAAAATACATGCGTATTCTTTTTTAATAATAAAAGATGTGAAAACAAACAGGTGATCTTAGTAAGCATCACACTTCAAGCCATGCAAAATGTTTTAAAAAAAAGAATGTCACTCCTGCATACATACTGGAATTGCATCTGGAGCCAGCTAAAAGCAAAACAAAGCATTATGAACATTAAAGAAATACACGCACAAATACAGCATACAGCTCACAAATGTACACAATACACAAACAGTAACAGAGTTATATACAAAGAATACATTATGATCACTAATGGCAGAGTGTACATGGTGCACATTCTAAGATTTTACACTCTGGCTTTGGCACACTACTAAAAGGAAGAAGGAGGAAGCATGAACAAGGTTTGCAGAATTAATGCCATAAGAAATGGTTTAATGGTTGTATGTTGTCACCCAATTTCATTGCTCCTTTCATTTTAAATATATTTCAGGTGATTTGAAACAGTGTAATCAAAGATCTCCACAGAAGATGCCAACATAACACACAATGAAAATGTAGACCATAGATAGAATGGGATTTTAAAGGCATCAGACTAGAGTGATTCAGTGAAGACAAACTTAATGCTCCCTGCCCACCTCCTTCTCTTGTAATGTTTGGTGTCTTATGACCTCTGTGGGGGCACAGCCAAGCGGAAGTAAAGGACCTTACTACGAAGTGATTGTTGTTGTTTTTGTTTTTAAAGCCTTTTGCCTGAATATAGTTCTATGTTTGTCTCAAGCATGTATACATTCAAAGACCAGGCAAAGATGTTGGCATTTTCAAGGGCACTTGTGGATGTCAAATTATTGGAGGATAGGGGCGTATGGCTGACTTTTTTTTATGTTGCTTCAATTGGCCAAGATAATACCAAGAAAACAAAAATAGCAGGTAAATTGTCCCTGGAAAAGCAATGTACTTCAATGCATATTGTCATGTGGCTTTTCCTACCAAACCTGAAGGCCTTTCTGCATAGTACCGTAGAATCATTAGGCAAAACAGCTGATTAGATATCAGATTTGGCAATGTCCCTTCATGGAAACTAACTTTAGTCCTTTATTAAATGATTCTGCTTTCTCTAAGGACTTTTTTGTGTCACTGTGCATAGGTTGCAATATACTATAAGTGGCAAGAACTCCTTGGGTTACTAAACAAAGTAAATACACTTCCTTTAGGTTTGGTTCTTTATTTGTACTGTTTTAACAGATTTTGTTCCAATTAGCAGCTTTGGTCTACCACACTAATGACTTTGGATACATTTTGATCACTGAATTGTAAAGAATACATAAATAAATAAATGGGACCCATATTTATATATTATAGGAGTATTGAAAAATAAGAACATGAAAAGCCCCTCTTTCTTTCTTGATTTTTAACTTTATGAGGTGGCCTACAAGTGAACCTCATTGGTTTAAAATAAATACTTTGAAGAAAACAAGGTTCAATTTTCTGTGTCTGATAATGGTTTTCTTTTCTGCTGAAGGACATTTGTTTTCCAGACAAAGCCAGTGAGCCTCTAAAGGTGTTACTTTAGGAGAGGTTCAGACTTATCATAGCCTTGAGTTACCACAGCAGGAGATCCCTCTACTAGCCACCTCCTGACTTACAAAAGGAAATTGTATTGTCAGCTGTATTTGACATTTTCTTTAAAAATCAGTGTGTTTAGCTGCATAATTTACCAGTTTATACTGCATATTATATTAGTTAATTGGCATTTAAACTTTGCTATTACATTTCCAGTTAATAAGCTTTTAATACATTTCCTTTTATTCTTGCAAATGCTGCAATAAGTCACTTTGTAGCCATGTATACAGTTTGAAAACGCAATTGTAGGCCCAGGGATGCTGAGAGAAACAATATCAACAGCATAAAAAAGAGTCAGAAGCAGGGAGTGGAAGCAGTAGAGCTAAATGAAAAAAAAAATAAAGTCAAGGTATTTGAACAAAGATGCTCTCCATATATGTAAATTAAATATATGTGTTTTTTTACACATAAGCACACAAACTCCACTGTGATATAATTATGCTCAGCAAAATTTTACAAAAAAAACAAGAAAAACAACTTTTACAAGAAAACATTTTTGTCTCAAGGCTCAAGACTCAACCCATAGTTAGGTGTTTTCTATGTAATAGTTTTATCTACTACTTCTTTTCAAACACTGCTAATAGGCTTAAACTATATACTACACTGAGAGAAAGTGAAAAACCCTGACGGCACATAAAGTGGTCGCAATCCTGCCACATAATGTGTAAATAAAAGGATTCCAAATGAATGTTTAATGTGTATATGGGGACAACACAATAACTTAAATACACATCATTTCCCCTTCCTCTGGTAAACTTCAGAATCTGAAAACATTATACATATAGTAGTAGTCATATATATTGTTGGTGTTCGAATTCAGGTTGTCCTTATATTCAACCCGAATATGGCTGTTCGAATTCGGATAGACAGAAACCGAAAAAAGAAGGAGATTCGACGGCAAAAATTTAGATAAAAAAAGTAAAAAAATGTGTTAAAAAAAATAAAAATTAATGTTGATAATTAATTTCAAATAAATTTCAGTGTTTGTGGGAAGTGTTTGTGTTTATTTAATGTGTGTTTGTAGTTCATGACCTATCATCAGCTTGGCAGATGATTCATAGGGGGTAGCAAAATATTCTATATACCCAGAATTATTTGAAAAGATAGTAGTGGATGGCCCAACCCTAAATAATGGGAATGATTATATTGAAGAGGACAGGTTTTATGGTTAAGTATATGTTTAGTCTTAATGATACAGAGTATAGTACAAAGTGTTGCATCAGTACAATAAAATGTATGACATCCAGTAGTAATTCAAAAACATAATTACAGAGCCTAAATATAATAATTGCATCATAGACAAATGTCCCTTACTGGTGGGAGAGGGAAACACTTGTCTATACAAATAATAGGCTGATTTCACAGTCTAATACGGGACTCTTTCTAGTTGCTGGTAGTTATAAAAGTTCACCATATGAAAATGTTCAATATCGTTGGTTAAAAACATCCGACGCGTTTCGCCATGAAAGGCATCCTCAGGGGTATATTTGATAAACATAATATTGTAGATGATAAGAAGTATGAACATATGCGTTAGTAATAAAGTCTTATTTGGATACTGTGCTATGGTTACAGATTTGTACTTATCTGGGAGGCACACTTACTTGATAAGGTATAAGGTGATAACCCACAACAGCTTTTCAGTGTTTCAAAGTGTGAACTGCCCTAGAGCATGCTTGTGTCCACTGCCTTTCTTCATCTTTTTTAGGTAAGACACACAAAGGTGTTGTGATTTCAGTATGGTCAGCTACAAACTGTAGATATCTGGCTCCATAAATAGCCTCTCTCTAGGTTTTTGGTTTATAGTCTTTTCAATGGGCTGGGACCTAATCATTTCATCCTGTAAGTGTCCAAATCTTAAGGGTGCTGCTAACTGTCTCAGCTTAGCAACATAGTGACAAATAGATTCTACTAAAGAAGCTTGGACAGCTATAAAGGTTACAGGACAGGAATAAAGGTTAACTATCCAACAGTAACACAGAAACTAAAATGTTTTTCTTTATTAAGATAGAAGTAGGCTAAAACCCGTATAATATATGTATTTCTATTTGTGTTGCTATTGCATTGTGTTGCTATTGCATATTTTTTCTTACTTCCTGTCCTGTGAAATGTGTGTCAGCAGGACAGAAATTTTAAAAAAAATCCCTGTAATAGGCATCCAGATACCAATTGATATCCAACTAGAAAATTAATCCTTTCCTATTCTATTCAAAACTTGAAAAGAGGTTTTGGCTTTGCATTATTTTTAGGTCAGCAAACGAGTTATAAGTAAATTTTTTCAACAGCGTTGCTTAACTTCTTTGTGGAACCATCCTAGAAGGATGACAAGTATTTTCTGTAACAAAATGTATTAATCTCTTAAAGGTACCAAACTAAAAAAACATAAAATATTTAGTGTGGTCCGAACACTACTACAGTGGTATGTTAGGAGTTTTGCACTGTGGGTCACAATCTGTGGAACTTTATTACAAAATGCATATTGTACACTGACTTAAAATTTAAAGAAACAACCAAAGGAGGTTTACAATGGCTTCCATGGTGCAGGGCATATGTAAGGTATCTATATGTGAGTTTTCTATTTCTTTGCACTTGTTATTTAATAAACAAATCACACATAGCAGAAAAACACACTTGTATTAGCCATTATATTTTGTGATAAAATCAGGAATATTGATTTAAAATTAATGTTTTAAATTGGTAACAGTAAATCTTGGAGATGGTTTTTCACCATACTATTATTTTTAGCTCCCAGGGCAATGTACTCAACCTGCCAGATCTATGAGCTGTATAATTCATATTGCCACAAATCAGGACTAAACTTGAGGACTATGAATCATTAGCTGTTTTCACATTGATTATTCTGCATAAAAACTCTGAATATATGGGTTAATGCACACTGAGAAAATCTTGACTTGTTCTTCTTACTACTGTACTATTTGTTAAAAAAAAAAATATATATATATATATATATATATATATATATATACATACACAAACACACAAATACACCTATTACGGTGCCAAAAAAAGAGATGATATTCATACATGTACATTATATTCCAACCCCTAAATGCACTCTTTTTTTTTTTTATAAACCCTCTTTCTATGCACCCCTTTTTCTGGTATTTTGTAATAAAATGATTTTAATTCAATAATCTTTGATTCAATAGTTTGGAAAGACAGGTCAAACTTACTTCACTGAAAGGAAGGACTAACTACTAATAAATAAAATTTAATTAACACTCTTAAAAAATTATAATTACCTACCAAACAAATTTTACATTAGAATAATGTCCATTGGGTTTCATTATAACATAATGTGTGACTGACAACAGGTAACAGTCACAATGGCTCACCCTCCAAACTAGCATGTACAACAGACAATCTAAAAGAAGATTTGGTAATATCACATTCATATTACAAATCTGATTATTGATTGAAATAATTATAAAACTAACAAATGTGACAAATTTGCAAATATTTATATACTAAATTCTAATTTCCTGCCTCAAGTTTAAATAGAATGTCTTAGGGCTCTATTTATGAAGCAGGGGATGTTTCAGTGAATGTCAGATTCACTGTTTTACAAACAGACCCCTTAATGTCTGATCCTTGAAAATATTTATGCAGGAAAAACTAGGCAGGGCACTAAGTGGCACCCAAATTGTACAAACCAGATAGGATCCTGAAAACAACTGACAGGTGTGAAAGGCAATAGTCACAAGTATCTTTGAGAGTTAAGCTCCTTATAAAATCCCAAAGTGAAATCCAACAAAGCTTCAATAATCTTTGCAGTGAAACAACTACAAACAACAGACTTCCAAAAGCAATCAAGCACCCTTATATTCCCCAAAGTCATAGCGCATATGCCTATGGGACAACTGGATGCCACAGCAGAAAGCATGCCATTGTTCTATGGTGGTAAAAGATTGAATTGTCACATCCCAGCCAGTATATCAAATTCAAGACTGTATAAAATCACATAACAATCTATCTTTACAGATACACCTTGCTGTCTTTATGAAAATCATATTAACCTCCCTGGCGGTATAATTAATTGAGTATTTTTACATGTCAAATCGGTACATTTGACATGTAAAAATGCTACTAATTTTAAATTTCCCGCCAGTCCTGCCCCCCTGACGCATGCATGCCGTCCGCACACACATCGCATACCTGGCCAGCATCTGCAACCCCTAGCCTCGCGTCTCCAACACTCACACACTGGAATGCGAGGCTAGGGAAGGCAGTCCAGGCATCGCCAAGTGGACCAAGATGCCGGGCCTGCATTTATGAAGGACGGCGCGGGCTCATGAGGTCCAGGCTCGGGGTTACTGTTTTCTGTAAAGAAAATTCACCCCGAGCCACACTCAGGAATACCACCAGGGGGGGGGGGGTTAAACAATGCATAAATACACAAACTTTACATTCCTTTAATCCAAGCAATAATCTTTGGAAGACTAAGGGCTAGTTTATTATTGTACCATAAGGCAAATCATTACAGGAAAGAATTACATTTAAGGGATTCATTCAGCCCTGGGACATAAATATAGCAATTGAGCTTTACATTTCAAGACAGCCTCATCAATATTGCTTTTCTTTCATCCAGGTGAATGCAATCCAAGGAAACAAAACTGATGATGTGTCAAAACTATAATTAAGACCAACATGTTGACTATCTGGTGTAGTCAGCTTTCCATTTTTAATAAATGTATATAGGCATTGGTCCATCTAGAAAATGATGACATTTTTACCCACATTGATACTGTATTAAATAATGATACTAATTGCCTGGTGATCAACATAATGGTGTTAAATGTTTACCCATTTGTTAATAAAGAAATGTGGTAATCCAAAAGTCTACAGTGATCACCTTTTTCTATACAGACTTGGCCGAAGAAAATAACCTTCTCTTCCTCTGTTGTACTGTTGTATCAAGGGCAAGTGAATAAAAACTGTTTCTTTCAAAATACAATGTGTAGAGGATTGGGTAGCATTAAGGAGATTGGTGTATAATGCACATGTATAAATATTGCCTCCCCTCTTTCTGTATAATGGGGGTATTTCTTTAATGTGCTTTTGTAAAAACAAAAATAATTACAAATTTATAAAACTAATCTATGCAGTACACAATAGATTGTATTAGAAAGAGATAAATGAATGGAATACTTTTTTTTTTTATTGTTGAGGTCACTTGAATCTAGTTTATTGTATATATTACTAACCTACTGGAAATAGCATTGCCAAAAAATTTAAGCTCACAACAAATCTGAAAGTACTTGCTTCTTGCCCTTAGATTGGAAATATACCTAATTCTTATAATTAGCCAAAAGACAACTTAAAAAGTTTACTTTACAGGGCACACAGCACTCTTCTCTCATGGAGTCCCTCAGCAAAGGACTCTGGTCACCAGAATGAATACTCGCTTGCAGAGGAGGCTATAGGGTCAGGATTCCCTTCTTTGTGACATGCATTAACTTTTACGGTATTTATGATAGTAAAGCAATGCAAATGTGAAGTTAATTAAAAGTGAATCAATGGGCAAAATCAAAAACATGGTATATGATGCAGTTCCTAGTATTAACACAGGAGGTGACCCCCCCCCCGCCCTCCGGTTTTTATACTATAATAATTTTATAATAATAGTAGATATACTATTTTTCTATTACTTTCTCAAATGGTGGCAATGTGTTTTTCTCTACAGTAAGATCCTGAAACAGCATGGTTAGGGTAATATTATGTTGACATATAGTGTAGTTTTAAAAGGATTTATTATTTTTTGAAAATATATTTTTGAAAGTGACAAATAAAGCCAAACTCCAGCTAAACATATAACCCCAATTTATTATTATATGCCACAAGTTTCTTCAAAATGTGTTTAGAGTTCTGCATTACCAGTCATACTGAATTTTTACCAGTTCTAATATAGTGGTAACTAAATATATATTTTAAAATAAGAGAACTTACCTCTTCAATATCATTATCCAAAGCTACAAATTTCAAAGGAGCAGTAAGGTTTGGATTCTCGGAGATAGTTGTTCCCACCGGAGAAGACTCCAGTATGTAGCCTTGATAGGTAGCCAAAGTAAAATAGGGAGCCTGATTGTTCTCATCTATAATATCAATGTGAAGGTTTGCAAATGCTGGAAGGGGATGCCCATTGTCTTGTTCAGCCTAAAAAGAAAATATTTTTTTTTTATAATAAATATTATTGTGAAATAATGGTTCTGACTGTACAGATGAAGGACAGAAGATTATTACCCCCCCCCTGTTTATTAAAAAGATGAGTTAAGAATTTAAGGCATAAATGGGTCAAGACATTACCAGAGAGTAATACAAAAGAAAAACATGTATTCATGTACATGTACATCTGGATCAAACCAATGTCACACATTATTGTAGTGAAAGTACACAATAAAACCTAGGAAAGAACAAAAGGTAAATAGGATATTCCAAAGGGGGGAGAGAAGCACAAGACAGAGAAGGAAGGTGGTGGGGAGATTAAAGAGAGTGGCAGTTGGGGGGTAGGTACAAATAGCTTTTTTTGTGTTAGTGTCCAAGAGACTTAAAGGTTCCCATTATGAAATTAAATACTAAAAGCTCTCCAGTCCTTCGTTATAGATAATTTAGCCGCCATTAAGGTGTGTTGCATAAGAAGGAACGAAATATTTCCAATTTAAAAATGTATTTTTAATCCACAACAGCTTCATGATCTTATATTCAAGTAATTGGGCATACATATATTATAGACCGTGTTGTGCTTACTGCTCAGACCTTGCCTGACCTTGCTCCCTGGATGCTACCTTTTTTTAGAGAATTTGTGCTCTGGTATTGTTTACACATAAGATTATGATATATTGATACATCAGAGTTAAGCTTTTTGGGTGGACGGCATTTGTTCTTATATACCTGTATGGTATCAGTGGGATCATCTCTCTATGTTTCTTTTGAACTCGTAATGTAATGAGGCTTCACTTGAGTTTTCTGACAGAACACACACCTAAAGTGCAGCCCTCTACCTGTAGTTTTAATGCATTAAATTATTAATGAGGGTCAGTGGAGATGTGAGTTTATAGTATGATATTTATAATCCACATGATATTGCTTCCAAATATGTGGCGTGCTATATATTTATTTATTTTTCATGTATACAATAAAAGGAAAAAAAATGTTCTGTGTTCTGGATAAAGCAGAGAGCAATTAGTGTATTCATAAATGTAAATAAAACACAATTAGAAATTTTTGATAGAAACCATTATAAGAAAAAGCAGGTCCTTTTAGTCTATGCTGTTTTATTTTTGCTTTGTTTGTGATTAGCTCACAGTGGGGATTTTATACAGTAACTGACACCACACTGGCTAATATTATGTTGAGAAAAACATCTGTCCTAATTGCATTTATTAAAATAATATACCTGTTCTGACTTACATACAATTTAAGAACAAACCTACAGTCCCTATCTCATATGTCACCCGGGGACTACCTGTACTAGAAAATGTTATGAGAACAAATTGTCATTCTCCAGGTCCCTGGAATGCCTTGTTGTTAACCAGTTGGGGATAGTTTGGTCTTCTAGTGGAGGCATTTTAGGACTCTGAAGAAGTGAATTGATAATTTGTTCCTAACTGGAAATAACTGGAACTAGAGTCCCATTTGATTCCTTGTAATGTGTCTGTAATTAAATGTTCAGTTTGTGCAACTTCCTATATAAATCACTAAATATGTCCGATGTTTAGGTTTGGAAACTTCAAGAGGGCACATCAGAATTTTAGTTTAAATAAGCCTTCGATATGGCTATCAAGTTGGATCTTATTTATACATCAATGAATAGCTACATGTTATCTTTTGCTCTCCTATCTGTTCTCTCCTGTAGCTTTCTTTTCAACGTAAACTTTTAAACTTTAGTTTTATATAAATCAAAAGTTTATAAACTTTTAAACTTATTTAAAAAATAAATTGACCAACCGCCCATTTCCTAACAGAATTAAAATGTCAGTGGCATGATTTTCTTATTAAAAATGACATCCTTTAATTATAAATACACATTAGTGAAGTGATTATTTTAAGGAGCTCTTTAATCGCCCTTCACAAGAAAGATATAGCTTCTTTTCCCTAATCTGCAGATAAATTGACAGTTGTATTTTATTTTTCTCCTTTTGGATTAACAGAATTATCAGAACAGTATTGTAACTGGAATTACAAATATTTAATGTTATCACTTTTCTCTCTAGGCTACAATTTTTTGGAGATTTCAGTAAAATGTTTCTATTTTGGCAACATGCATAAAAATCAATGAATAAAATTAGGTGAAATTAGGTGAAATATTTACATATTTTATTAAACTAAGACCACATGGACTGCTTCCCCATTGTTTAAATGCATCCATTGAAACCAATGGGGGTGTTAATCCTAAATGCTTTTAAAGGCTTCCATTAACCCATAATTTACATATTCGGCTTTTAAACACCTGATTAAAAACAATCCAAAACTTATGAACACTTACAAAAGCTTATAAACACCCACAAATTCTTGTATTAACACTGATAAAAGCATTCAAAAGAAGTATGGGCATTTATAAAGATTTAAAAAGTATGTCTATGTACACTTAACCTTAAAGATGCTTTGGCTACTATGGGTTACAGAATCACCTTTCAAGTGTCCTGGCACCAAATCAGCTCATTATTTTAATTTTTTTTTTCGCAGGAAGAAAAAAACTAAATAAATATACATTTTAGTTAAACATTTTTTGTTAAGAAATTTGAATCAAGAAAATAGAAGAGAACAATGTACAAAGCTTCAGGACTCTTTAATAGGCAAGTTGGGTAAACTAAACAATACATACAAAATGTCTGCAATGAACACATTATATAGTTAGGCTAAATAAAAATTTGCATTATGTATTCCTATATGCAATAAATAAATATAGGTGCCCGCAATAAACAAGTTTAAAATTTATGATGGTTATTTATATTTGTGAATGTTAAAAATTATATAAGTTTAATATTATAATGTATTTATTTTAAGTTTATGTTAATATCTCCTATATCCACATTGCATCAATGTGTTATCTATGAGCTATACTGAGTATGCCTATTATTTGCAAAGGCACCTCAACATTCCTACCTCCTCAAAACCAAGGCTCATAACCCTAAACACAAACTACAAGCATATCCTTGTTGTTTATTGGAAAGAAATAAAGCCAGGTAATAGCACTGTGTCTTTACTGATTTTGTAGAACTGTATCTGCTGTCTTTGCCCTTATAATACTGACTGTGTCTCTGAAAACGTGTTTTTTTTTTTTGCTGGTACAGTACTGGTTGTGCCTGCAGAAATATTTGGTTGTATCAGTGCAGTCTTGTTTCTGGGTGTTGCTATTATTTAGGTTTTATATTTTTTTGCATTTTTATGTGCCTGATGGTGGCCCTAGGTATTCAAATACAAATATAAATTTGGCCTTGCCTCTTATCATGTGATATATAATGTAAGCTTCTATCTTTCCCAAACCTGTTCCTCTACATGCCTGAAGTATTATCTAAGTGAAGAATAAATCAAACCAGAAAATAAGTTGTGTCCATGACAGAGACTGTAAACTTTCCATACTTGTCCAAAATGAAATGGCTTCAGATGCACTTTATACTTGAATCTAGATTTTCACCCAGACATGGACCAATTGGCAATAACAACTTTGGTCTGCAGTTCTTTAAAATCAAAACCTAATATTATGTACACATTGATGCAAATATGTGTTTTACACCTAATGTATGATCACTTTTGTATTTTATGTAGTTACAATGCAAGACACTGTTAAGATTCACAATATTAAGCTCTGCACTTAAAGCCAACTGGTTTGACTTAAAAATGATCCATTCCTCATTTTCACACATTTCCATTTTGATTGCACAGGGTAAAGCTATTCCTTTCTAGGTAGTATATAGAAATTTCACAGATCGCTTCAGGCATTCCTGCATAGTGATTATGCATCCTAAGAACTAGTTTTGCTTCTGTGCCATGATGGCTACTCGATACAAAGTTTATGATTATTTTTTCTAGTGTATACTGAATGAGATTTGGCTCCTGTTATTGGGACTGTGGAAGATGTTTATGATATACTCTATAGATGCAAGGAGAAATTTGATGATGATATTCCATGACCTGTGCTTTAGAAATGTATTGTAAATGAAGATTTCATTTTGCTGTCACCTTTGCTGTCCTCACGTAGGGAAAAATGAACACTGTTCTATTTTGCCATCTCCAAACAAATGATTGATTTTGCACAGCACTTTCCTGTTGAGAAGTGACTGCAAGTATGAGTAACCTTGAAAGTTTTTCTTTCTCAATATATACGTTTTAGTTCTTTCTCAACCCTCCACTCATCCTTTTACTTTTCTAATCCATCTTCTGGCAAATAACAAGGTCTGAGTTTGCAACAAAAATGTTATTAAAATATAGAGAAATACTGAACACATCCTAATACCTGTAAAATATTATTAATATTTATTCTGTAATGGTAGGCAGCCTTGCTTTTGCTGTCTCTGTGGGTAGACTGTCTCAGTAGCAGGCACAAGAATTACTAGTAGACATAGCACAATTAACTACAACCAATTTTATTGCATTTCTAGAGTTACTAAAATAAAACTTTTTGTTATTTTACAGGGCTGGCCTCACCTAAATAAATGTCTAAATTAGGAGCAGTTAGGTCTGCTTGTAAGAGACACAGTAATGAATATACCACTCTCTATAAAATCTCCATATTTAGATCCATTTCCTTTTTATGACCACTTACTTTTTTATGTTTTTTGTTCCTAGTAAATTATAATTAATTTATTTTTCCTTATTTTCTGATAAAAAGATTACAGCATGAAAAAAATAATTGTGCTATATGATGTTTATAAGGTACAGAATAAGGTACAGCATGAGCTGTGTGTTTGGCTTCCCACTGCATTTGAATAGGGCTAATGATTGCCAACAGATTCAGTGACACTTACATTTTGAGTTAAACACTAATATTTACAGGTGTTAAATCCAACCTCCAGTCACAGAATTTTAAAATCCATATTACAATAAAATTGTTATGTTTTATTTCTTCAGAAGTTCTGTTAGCTCCATGCTGCATCTAAATGGGGTCAATGATCAGCACCAATTTCAGTGTGATGCTTAATCCACTTTCCTCCACTGTACCATATACATTTTGTTCTTTTCACGTATGTTATTCAATTAGTAAATAGGTGGTGATATAAACATTATTTCTACAAAACTATCCAACCCTTTTTCCTTAGCTTGACTTAGGACACAGAATATGGTATTGCCATGATAGAATCCTCCAGGTTTGGGATACTATGGAACCCTCAGCACACATAAAAAAAGTAAAGTCGCAACTATGAGCCTAAATTTTAATTTCTGCTTACGGTATAGTAACCCAATAGTAAATATAGATTTACTTAAAATGTATTACAATTTAACAGCATATAGAAGACAAAAATACAATTTTCTGTTCTTACGGTAAATAGAACAAAAATTTGAACCATTGGTGTTATCCTATTAATTGTACTTATAACCCCAAGGTGTATTATCTAGATGATAAAGAAAAGTATGTTTTGATTGAAGTACATTTTTATTCTTTGTGGTGTGATTTGCAGTTACTGTAGTTATATGGTTGAATTACTACATAAAGTAACAAAAAATAATAGTTTTTCTAGCAATAAAAGTAATGAATTGCTCCAAACGAGAAGCCTTTAAAAGCATTTCACGCTGCAGCTGCCATAAAACGTATATTATTGCTTCCTTGAATTAACACTTTGGGAGTACATTATTGACTTTAATATAAATAATTGTCTTCATGTCTCACTGTTGCATCCTCCTTCACATGTTCTGTATCCTATTTTATTGCTAGCTTACCAGACTTTATTGTATATTCCTAAATTATGAATCTGTTCTTAGCAACTGTTTATTTAAGCTTTCAAAAACACACACTCCTATTTAGGCTTTCAATAACACACACTCCTACCATTTTACTCTAGCAGTTTATTCTATTTTTAATTATTAAAGTACATGATTAATGGGGATATTTACACTTTCTTTTTTAGGATAGGCAAAAAGGTAACTCCCATATGTTTACCCATATGGTAATTTTTGGTCTGAACTTTCGTCTCAAAAGGCAAAATTTTGGTACTTAACTTTGTCCCATATGTCAGTTGTCATCATGGACATAAGAAAATATACCTTTAGCACTGTTCTGGTGTCCTGGAGCAAAAATCAAAGTCAGGGTTCTAGTGAAGATTCTTTCACCCAACTCTACCCAACCTATTTTAGTATTAGAGTCCAAATAGAATCAGGTAAGACAAAGTAAATATATATATATATATATATATATATATATATATTATATTTAACATGTATTCGGTGTATAAGACGCACCCACTTTTCCCCCCCAGTTTTGGGGAAGAAAAAGTGCGTCTTATAGTCCGAAAAATACGGTATATTATAGGACCACAAGCATGGGTCATGGATGACAAAGACAGATGTCTCCCCAGTATAAAGAACATGGGCTCTTTAAAGCAAGGTTGTACGCTGGGAATAGAGAAAAGCTCTTGTTTTTGTTAGTTTACTTAAGGGCTCTGGGATCTGGAATGTGAAGGTACTGGGTGGGCTAGGTATACCCCTGTGTTTGGCTACAGAAGACTGGAGGTTTACCGTAAGTAGCACAGGTGTGCTGTCAGGCTGAGGTGTGGAATGGCAGCAGGTAAACTGCGGACAAATGGAAACTTTACTGCTGTGTGTCCTTAGATGGGATGATGTTGATGCTGTTGCTGCTGTTTTGATTTATGGACTGTGGAATCTTCACTAAAGGACTATGTTATAGGACTGCACTGTGGACTCAGAGAACTCTGCAATCACCAGCTGATGTAGACTGCCTTGTATGATCTGATCATTTTGTGCTAAAGAAGCTTTATTGTTCAAAACTAAATAAAGAGATTTGTACAGTTTGAATCCCACTCTGTGTGCTTGCTGGAAGGGCTACTCCCCCTTCATATCTTTAATTATATATATATGTGTAAGGACAAAAAAGAGACAAACGAGATGGGAGTTTCATGACAGGCTGAACATTTTGTTACAAATTACTTCAATATAAAATACATAAGTAAAAATTTTTTCTACTGTCGGGGATATGGTTCAATACAAGTTAATACATCAGCACAGCAAGGTTAACAGGACAAAGGATACACTTTGTCGCCCAGTGCAGAGGCAGGTACAAAGGGGGGGGGGGGGGGGGGCGAAGACCACAGCCCACAGAACGAGAGGTATCTCAAACGCTCTTCACAAATTCTTTAAGTAACTTGGTGCCATTTGAGAATAGCGGATCTCAAATAGACATCAATGGAGATTGAAGGGTTTGGATAATCGTTCAGCTTTTTATGGAAAATAACTGTCGTGAAAGTCCCATCTAATTTTCTGTCCTTCAACATAGTTTTTCAACATAATTAGGGATGTTTACGTATGATTACGGATGGTTACGTATTTAAAATTAAGGGATCTTCCAAAATAAGTATATATATATATATATATATATATATATATATATATATTTATTATTATTATTAATAATAATAAAGCTTACCAAAATTAAGGAAAATACACTTTCATCAAACTTGGAATGGATTTCCTCAAAGACATTTGCTATTTGTTAGAAAATGTTTCCAATTCTGCACAAGATCCATTCCAGGTTTTACAGCTTTAATAAATCTTCCCCAATAACTGTATGCTGGCCAGGCCCTTTAGCAGAAAAGCAGCCTGAAACAAAAACTTTTTAACCTTCACTGCCAGTTAAAATTGCTTTCCAAACATGTCTATTGTTACTGTGGTAAAACAAATGCATTTTTTATTTATCAGCCCACTGCTTTAGCATTGCTGCAGTATAACATTGTGCCGTAGACGTATTTATTACTGCCAACACCCCAATTCCCCATCAAAAACACAACACCTACAGCCCTTTTATTTAATAATCTTTTTATTCCTAATTATAACATTAACAACATACTACCAATCCTAAATAATAATGAAAAAAACACTGTTTCTTAACTCTTTTCTGGTTGTCAGTCCTCCATACCCCCACTACCACTTTGTTGCTCCAAACCATCTTATCACCCAGCCCGGGAACAATATATTTACAATTATTTGCATCCCATCACAAACCAAGTTTAAAATAACCTCCTCTTTACAACATTCAGGAGAGTCCACCACCAAAATATACTTCCCTCGAGGACCTGAACAGCAACCACAGCCCAAACTGAACCATTAAAAAGGGGTGGGAGATAGAAAACTTTCTCATCATGCTGGTAAACTTTCTCCTCACGCTGGTAAAATTATGTGACCTTATTGTTACCCTAACCATATATCACTTTATAACTCCACCATCTACCACCACCCCACTTACCAATCCCCAAGATGACCTTTCTCTAACTCCATCTGCTCGCTCAATCAAGGCCTGTCTTTATCTTCAGGAAGACCTTGTCTTTGCATATATAGTAAATGCCAAACTGTAGCCAATGCCTAATGAAGGGCTTTTTCTTGCACATCTCCCATAGAAGACAATCTCACAATCTCTTTCTGATAGTAGATGTATGCACATTGACCCTCAACTATTGCTAAAAATACCTGATCAGTCTAAAGACTGAATAAGCCTTCAAGAAACCCAAAATGTAATAAACAGTCAGTAGCTTGTTTTTTGGGGTCAGCCAGTCCAAATTGTCAGTCACTAAAAATATATGCATTTACAGTAAAATGACTGATTTCAAATAACTCACTGATCTATTAAAATCCTTTGCTAGACTCTTAGGCATTTATAAGTTTCTTTCTGAGAACTTTAGAAAGTTTATTTATACTTAATATGATGACACCACACACATCAACAACAAAGAGAAAACCAAACCCTTAATGTCAGATGTCTAAATAATACCAGTTTCACATTTATAATACTTAAGAAGGTTAAAATGATTAGTTTCTATTCTGAAACACTTGATTCCAGATCTTGTACGATAAACATTTTCTTCCACTTAAATTATGAAAATTAATGTCACAGTCTGAAAAATCAAATATCTTCCTGTGAAATGTGTTGAAAAAGGCAGCATTTTCCATTGGCTAAATGTAGATTTAGATAACATTGATTTTACAATACAGAGTGACTTTGAAAACATCTTTAAAAGAAGACTTTGGGCTTCCAGGCACTAGTGTACCGAAAATTGGTAAGCCTATTTACAGTATGATAAAAATGCTTAGTTACTTGCAAGTGACCCAGAAAACTACTGGTTCTGGTGGTCTTGTGAGAAAATGCCTCTTACTTTAATAGCCTAGTATGATTCTTATATCACTAAACACAATAAAAAATATTATTTTAAATTGAGTATTCTCTAAACACTGTTGTAACTGAATATTATCACTAACAGTATCCCAAACAAATTTTTTACTTGGAATCTCTATATAATTCTGAGCTGCACTACACAGTATATCCCTATGCAGTCACCAAGGAAAAGCCTGTATTAATCATATTGCCATTTCTACTCTTCTGTAGAAACAAACACTTTTTATTGTGTAATTTAAGCAGAAATGTGTTTTGAATTGCAAAGGAATGGCACAACACTATACAGAATTTGGCAAATCAGCAGCCAACTAAATAGAATGCCTTGGAAATGATTAAAATTCAAGGGTCAACAAATGCTTAACAGTAGATCACTCTAGCATGTAAGCAACATCTGCCTGAAACCTAATTAGACACCCTATTTCTGATAACTGCATCATTAACTAATTGATTGCTACATGTTTGCATTGAAAGAATAGTTTAAACAGCATATGATTTTCTAGGTATGTTTTCTTCTCATGTAAATTAATGAAATGATCTTGAGACACATTAGAGAACTCTGGGAAAATGACTGATTATATGAATTTAGTTAGTTACTGATTATATGAATTTAGTTAGTTACTGATTATATGAATTTAGTTAGGTAATTATTAACATGTCAGATACATGCAACTAAATATCTCCTAAATTTCTACACAAAGAGTACTGTAATGTGATTGTTGAAAATAAAATTCATGTTTTTTTGGCCCAATATTATTTCTACATTTGCAGGTTTTTAAACAGATGGCGTTTGTTTTCATTTTTATGTTTAATTTTATAAATACAAATTTAATTGGTGCATTGGTGAGGAAGGTTTTCCAGAGCATTGTTCATTTTTTTAGACAGACTACAGAAGTTTTTAATTTGTACCTCTGTTTAGCTGAAACCAAAGCTATACAGAGTGGTGAAAGAAGGATGATGACCATCTCCTCTAAGCTAGTATTCTAACCTTCAGCTATTGTGCTCTAAATGAAATGAGCAGATTGATTAAATTAAAATAATTTTGAAGTAAAGTTACCAATTTTGTTTTCTTAAATCTGGTATAATTAGGTTCTAACTTTGCCACACAAGTAATTTAGGCACAATTTGATTGTAAAAATATAACTTTTAGAAAACTTAGTGATGTTGCTTTGAAATATCTGTGACAGATCTAAGCCACTCAAAACTGCCAATTGGTAAACAATATGCGGCTGAAAAAAGGGTCTAAAAAAGGTATGTGTAGTGCACCATGGCAACTCATGGGTATAATGCCTTCTAAAACTAAAGTAATATGCCTGCATAGAATTAAATTACAGCAATGGAGTCTTGACTTGACTTACTATCTGTATGCCATATTGAAATGCTTGTTATAAATTACTAAACTTTTAACAGTCCACCATGTGACAAATACAAGTTTAAACCTATCTATGCTTACTTTATTAGTTTTTTTTTATATTGCATTTTGCTAATTAGTATGCCAGAAATGTTAAAACAAAACATTTACAATGCATTTTTACTTCAGGTTCAAAGAACATCCATCATTCTTAACCTTTTTTTCTACTTTGCCGTCTTGTAAAAATCATTAATAATAGGGCCTAGTGTTGAGTTTATTTGTCAAGTTTATCTATAATGCTGTGTGAAGAATATACTTATAATGAAGCAGCTGCAAATACTTTGAAGAAAACGTGGTCAAGTGCCATGTACTTCAGTGCTGTTCTCCAGTTGTTACATAATTATAGGGATCCTTGTGGGAAAAAAGGATCATGGTTTTGCATTAATAAAATAATTTGATAAGGTCTTAAGATCAAATAGATGATTTTTATTATGTATTCGAAAGAAGATGCATAACGCATAAGAGTTCAAAAAAATTTGTATTCTGAAACGACTAAGCCAAACTAAGCTTGAGAAAACAAAGGAGATTGGGTGCATTGTATCATCCGAAGGGGTATTCAGACAAGGACAGGGGGTTTAGATGTGCATAATTTTACTAAATAAAGTAGTAGGGACCTGCTGACTGTGACTGGATTGGCCTCACAACTGTGGCTACTGCCTTAATTTGTAATTATGTATGCTAGGCTTACTCTCTCCATCTCTTTCTGCATTAAACACATACCTGATTGCATATTTTTAAACTGGAACTTTAGTTCTGCTTTAAAAGCCTATAGAGCTCATTAGTGTAGAGTAAATGAAGAGATCTGCATTGGGACTGAAAAGGTGCATAGGGGCAGGGACTCTTTTTTTTTTTCCTTTAGAAGTTTTATTTTGTATTTTATTTTTACTTGACTTTTTCAAATACGGCAAGGGGGCCTATAAGCTTTAGGTGTTAGTATTGTGTAGTGACAGGTACTATTGGACCCCTAAAGTCTCCCCTGAACTTATCTTTTCAGACTGAGTATAAGACAAGTTTAGAACAGAGCACTTTCAGGATCACTGCAGCAATAAGTGATCAGGTTGATGATATTTACTTTGTGTACCCTTGCTGACTATCCTGACAATACTTCTTCTGGTATTGGGCTTCCTGGAGGTCTCGAAGGGATAGGGACCAATACTTCTGCTGCATGAAGGGGTGAATGAGCTGTAAAGTTGCTCAGAACACCTCTACACCAAAAGCCCATTTATTCCTCCCAGGCCATCCTAACCCTTATTTCACAGCACATATTTTTCCAGTCACTTTGGGCACAGTGAACCCTTTCCCAGGAACCGTATACTTTGCACACATAGCACTCTAATTTGCTGCACTGCATCGCTCCTTGGCATTTCACACACCAGCCACAGTGCATGCCTTACTATTCACCTTATTCTCTGGTTACAGTGGCAATATGTAAAGCCCTCTTTTCCCTAGGTGTACACTCTGCTTCCCCTGTCCCCCACAATTTAATAAAGCTCTCCAAGGCTGGAGAAGATACACTTTTATCAGTGAACCTAGGTAATACAGCAAACCTGGAATGGTCATTTGCTATTTGTTAGCAATTGTTTTCAATCCTGGACCAGATCCACATGTGTTTTTTAAAAAAAACTTATTTGATTTGAATTTCAATCCTGTTGTTTTCAATCCTGGACCAGATCAACATGTGTTTTTTAAAATAAACTTATTTGATTTGAAAACAATTCACAGAGGTATTATTTGATTTGAAAACAATTCACAGAGGTATTATGACCCCCCTAAACACTGGACACTCCCAGGAATATCTTCCTACACAGAAATATCAGCCTTTCGTAATAGCACCAGCATACTCTGACATTATGGCAGCCCACTCTTTTATAGAAAGGGTACTGGATTATCAGTTCTTTTGTCATTTTCACTGACTTTTTAAAATTCAGCTAACTATTGTAAAAGCCTACCACTGGAACCAAACCTGCACTGTTTTCAGCTAAAAGTTTAGATTTGATGGTACCATCCAACTGAACCACACCAATAACCTCAGACTATTTAAAAAGAGCTTTCATATTTCACAGCCATACAGCAACAATTGTGAACAAATGAGGTAAAAGCTGAACTATTATGTAAATTATATATCTAGAGAAGACACAACAAAGGATAAACCACCAGACAGATTAAATGCAGTATTCTCCCTTAAATTTTTTTACCTGGATGGGAAGAAGTTGTAGACGGAGGTTGGCTCTGGTATGGGGACCCACGTTTTTAGTAACCTCTCAAAATCAGCCAGGTGGTTACAGAAAAGTGTTGGGTTGTGTGCCCAGCTCAAAAAGGCTCTAAATGGTTTACAAAGGTAGGTTGCTGTTTTGCAGATATATATTTCTGCAAAACAGTGACCTATAGAAACCTATTGTAGGTTTGCTATCAATGTACATAATAACCCATGCACCAGACTGGTATGGATTACATTTTTTGAAAACATGACATTCTTGAAATAGAAACTATACACAATTATACACTTGGATTAGCTGTGTAGCAGCTTATTCAGGTAAAAACCTGGATTTTTGCATTTTGGTACACTTATGATGGTATTTTCATTAGCTCACCTTGAAGAGAAGTTTACTTAAACAGTTTCTCTTTCTCTTAACCACCTGGGCGTTACACTGATGTCTAGATTTCTGTACCAAAAGCAGTACACTGTTTTTCATGAATTTTTTTTTTT
>NC_092867.1:28016280-28131064 GCF_032062135.1 Pyxicephalus adspersus
GGGAGAAGGTGAGTATTTTTTTTTTTCGATCGACGCTGGATCATCGCAGCGGGGATCAGGTAAGTGAGGGAATTTAGACAGTGAGAAAAGTTTGGGTTTATCGATTTTTGCAAAATTGATAGACCCGAACCAAGGTCGGGTTTACCGGCCAGGTGGTTAAGTTATATCTGACCATGTTTCAAAGATAGAACTAATATACATGCCTTGAGAGAAGATGACAGACGTTTTCACACTTTTAGGAATAAGAAGCTTTTTTGGTATAACTGGCTTATTGGATTTTGAAACAGTATTGTACAGTATTGTACTATAAAGTATTTATTTAAACAGGTGTCATGGTTTTATTTTGGCGGATTGATACCTTAGCTTATTATAGCCTTGGCCCCACACAAAATAGTAATTTCAATCTAATAATGATGGTAAAATTCTCTGTTCATAGCATAAAGGATTAATAAAACAGACAGAACATCTTTGGACACATAATTGATTTTACTCTGTATTCATGCAGCTACATATTACAATGTTCGACCACAAGAGAAATTATACTGTTGCACTAAAGTAATGACTAGTCATGTTTTATACTCAGAAATAATAATTTATATATCAACCTTTCTTTTTAAAATAGTTTTGAACATGGGCAAATCAAAATTAAGAAAAAAACAACATCAACATTGATCTACAAATTTAAGTTTTTCATAAACTACACTGCTCAACAAATTGAGAGAACACTAAAATTACATATCAGATTTCAATGATTGAAATGTTTAGATTATAAATCTTCAGTGATCTACATTGGACCTGATTTATCAAAGCTATCCAAGACTGGAAAAGATGGACTATAATGGATGAACCTGGGGGATCCAGCAAACCAGAAATAGATCTAGTCCAGAACTAAAAACATTTGCCAAATAGCAAATTATTTAAAAAATCAATTCCAGGTTTTATGGATCACTCAGGTTCACACATAATATGCTATCTTTTCCAGTCTTGGAGAGCTTATTAATCATCATCAAATGTGTATAATCCCCACATGCCTGTATGCACTCATTACATATTATGGGCATGCTTCTGATGGGATGCCAGACTAGACTACCTGCGCAATCTGAGTGGGCTTCAGGTACCACTTCAAGCTATTATACCCATACAAGTAAAAGAGAGAGAAATGGTCTATGGTAAGACTATCACTTCTTTGTGGTTGCTTTTCGGTTACTCCTCCTGTCCATCTGTTGTTGCATTTATTTGCACCACAGCAGGTGGAACTGATCCACCATTACTTACAGTGGCTTCCGAAAGTATTCAGAGCCCCTTCACTTTTATCATTTTTTATAATGCTGCTGCACTCGTTTACATTTTTTTTCTCATTAATCTATAATCAGTACCTCATAATTGCAAAATGAAAACAGAATTTTAGCAAATATCCCAATAGCATAATTGGTAAGCCCTCATTTAACTTTTAGTGCTTGGGGATCGTGCACAGGAGGATTCCCATGACTGCATTGCAGGTACTCCTCCTATAATGATTTCCTCTATCTTACGATGGGTCCACAAAATCGGTTCGCCGAAATTTTGCAGATACATTGGAAGTTTGAGGAAATTTTCGCAAGAATGTCAAAGGCATTCTCGCTAATCCCTAGCCATCAAAGAGGAAGAGGGCCTTATTCCTACAATATGACCCCAGCATCGTAGTGGTCTGTGGGCAGGGAGCTTATTGGAATCTGAGAGCCCCTTTAATAAGGGGAATCCTGTGTATCCAACCCCACTTTTTTGGGCAATAAGTACATGGGTACATAGTAACACAGTAAGGGTTAAATCAGGCAATTTTTGGCAAGTGCCCTAAAATGTCCATACTCTTAATTTTTACATCTTTATCTGAATCTTTGTGACAAACTCCCCCGAAAAGCCTATAGAGGCAAAACACATCGGAAGTTAAGACTCTTTACTGCCTTATTGGACTTTTACAAAAAAAAATATAGTATATACGGTTCTCATTCTGTTATGTCACGCTTTATGTTCACTATATTATTGATGTATAACAAGTAAAATTTGGTATTTTAGCACAAAACTGTGGTCCTCAAAACCATCTTGTTCTTTCTAAACTCATTTATGAGATTTCTTTTTCTTTCCTGCCCAGCCAATCCAGCCAATGCCTGTTGTCAGGTATCAATGACCGCATATAGGTCAATATAGGTAGGCTTGGTGTTCAGTCGAACATCAGTCATTTGGCCAAAAATTAATAATGACCTAATATTTGGTGATCAGATTTAGCACAGAGCTGGATTCTTTGAAACTGCATATTTGCACAAGCTAATCTGGCCTACAGCCATTGACAGCTAACAATGCCCACCAGCTGCATTGGCTGTGTTTATGCCATACCTGTCAATTTTAGCTATTCTGATCCAAGACCAGAATAGCTTAAAATCAATTCAGAATTGACTGTAATTGGAATGATCCTATCGCCACTGGAATTTGTACGGTGCATTGAATCATCATTGTGTTGAGAGATCCAATTCTGCTTTAACTTACACTTTATAGATAAAAAAAAAGTAATTAAAATGTGAGGGACTGCTGAGCAACATTTGTTCTATGTACCTTTCCTAGCCTTTATAGATCACTCCCTATGTCTTGTGTGAGTGTGCACTCTTTCACATTAATGACATATATTTTCATTTAATGGTCCCTTGCCATGCTACGTCAAAGCAAAACTGGAACCATTCAATTATTTACCCATTAATGAGTAGAGCTTCCATCTGGTTCTTTGGTTTATAGAGAAAATTCTTTTATTTCAAATTGGAATGTTGCCATTTCTTTTAAATAACAACTTATGATGTTCTGAGACTAAAAGCATTACATTTATGAGGATTCTTTTCTACAAATAACAAAATATTACAGAATACTGTGCATAAGTGGTTGTTAGTGTCTTCTATATTTGAGGGACCATAAAGCATGAAGAAGTACATGAACCATAACGACATTTGGGCTGATTTGCAAATGTATAATTCTCATTCATAAAATTGTGTGGATATTCTTTTTATTTACTCAGACATGTGAAGCAAATTAGTGTCCACTTCAGGAACCTAGTAATGTGCAGATGTATTCTATACCATTTGATCAAATAAATTAAGTAATAGTCATGTAAGTTGAGTGAAGATTCAAAACTCATTTAGTAAACTAGCTTAATTGCCTTAAAATATATATTTACAGATGTATCTATCTTTTAAGGTAAAATACATGCACAGGGGCATTAGGGCCATTGGTTCTTATTCTTGCTACGTGGATCCATTTCTGCTTTTTTAGGTTAACTGATAGACAGCATCTAGAAATGAAACAAACGCAAAACAGCATATCTAAAAAGGCATACCCCAGCAGAGAAAGTAAAAAGTGTACTTTTTCATTTCTGCCATAATGTCTACATTTTACTTTATAAATAGCATAGTCAGGAGAGTGTAATGAAAAGAATGGACATGTTTTTTTTTACTAATTTCCATTTCTCTCTAATTATTTGAAAATAAATTAGGTGGAAGATAAGGTAAAAACAATTACACCCATGTACATAGATCCTAAAAAAATACTTTTAGAAAGCCACAGAAACCACATTAGCAACTATTTTTCCATACCTTGTCTGTCACAATTTTTTGTGTATTATATATTCTACTGCGCTAACCTTTATTTCCTAGACAGAAAAATCACATACAACAGCTATAATCCTTTAAAGCATCAATAGCAGGATGGCCCAATGGATAGAATTCTTGCCATGCAGCAAGAATCTCTGCCCCTGTGTTTCTTCCCCAAATCAAAAATATACTAGTAATTTAATGGGCTTACCTCCAGAAAAGCGGTCTCAGACTTTGTTAAAAAATGACATTTTATTGAGAATTCTGAGGGGTAGTGGACTCTGTAAATTGCTGTATATGTTGGTACTTTTTAACTAATGATAATATATACAAATATTAACCACCTTGCAGTTAAGCCCGACCTTCGCTCGGGCAAAAAAAAACTGCAAGGATGGTTAAGCCCGAGATTTTGTACATCCATACTTACCTGGTCCCCCTGTGCTCATCCAGCGTCGTCCTCCATCGATCATCGTCCGCCGATCTCTCCAGCGTCGGGTGCCTTCGTCGGGTGACAGCGGGACCGGTAAGAAGCCGGCCGGCATCTTGTGTTCCGCCGGCCGGCATCCTGTGTTCCGCCCGCCGGCATCCTGTGATCCGCCGGGCCAGCGGAACACAAGATGCCGGCCGGCGGAACACAAGATGCCGGCCGGCATCTTACCTGGACCCGCTCATCGTCCCACGTCGTCCTCGTTCCAGCGCCGGATGATCTCTGCAGGGAGAAGCCGTCCGGCGAGAAAAAAAAAACCGGACGGCTCCTCCCTGCGTGCGTGATGACGTCGGCGCGTGTGCGGGAAATTCAAATTGAAACTCATTCATTTTGTATTGGATTCAATACAAACTCCTGTATTGAATCCAATACAAAATGATTCAAATAAATACAAAGTATATAATTGGTAAATTCAAACTGTCATTTTGTATTGGATTGGATACAAACTTGCGTATCCAATCCAATACAAAAAAAAAAAAAAAAATAAAAGTAAATAACTTGGAAATTCAAATTTATATTTTGTATTTGATTGGATACAAACTTGCGTATCTAATCCAATACAAAATAATTCAAATAATTACAAAGTATATACCTGGTAAATTCAAACTGTCATTTTGTATTGGATTGGATACAAACTCCAGCATCCAATCCAATACAAGAAAATAAAAAAAAATAAAATAAAAGTAAATAACTTGGAAATTCAAATTCTTATTTTGTATTGGATTGGATACAAACTCCCGTATCCAATCAAATACAAAATAATTCAAAACAAACTCCAATAAATACAGAATCAAAGTTTTAAAAATTGCCACACTAGGGAGGTGTTTTAGAATAATATAGTACTTTACAATATACAGAGTTACTGCTTTTTCAGTATTTATGATTTGTTTACATTGCTGATTTTTGTGTTTTTCCTTTAATTTTATTAAAAGTAATTTTTTTTTTTTACATGATTGTGTGTTTCAAACATTTTTTATATTCATATTATCTACTAGAACCCTTGTTCGGACATATTTCTGTAAGTTACAGGTCTACAATTTAAAAAAAAATTTCATGAAAAACAGTGGATCACTTTTGGTACAGAAATCTAGACCTCAGTGTAACGCTCAGGAGGTTAAATAGTTTTCCTTCACTGATGTTTGTAAACCACACAGCAGCATTTCAGGAAACTATGCAGCTTCTAAAATGATAACTGTACTTAAATAAGTAATACTGAACTTAATTCTCTCCCAGGACCATCACAGGGCAATAATTATTCAGTTAGAAATTAAAAATGTTACCTTAATAACCAAATCAAATTTCTGGTGCAAATCTCTATTTACTGGCTTCAGAAGTGTGAGCACAGCAGTGGTATTATTCATATGGAAATATTCAGTGTAATCCTCAGGAGTGCCTAGAATAGAAGAAAGAGTTTTGAACATCTAATTGACAAAGAACAAAAATAATGATTGTTTATAGCCTAGCACCTTATGTATGTGTGATGCTGCTTTCATTTGATTTTAAATGAGCCAATAAATGCATTCATTTCAGTACACTGTTCATAAAAAATGCAAGATAGCTTAAAAGAAGCAGAACTTAATATGATCAGGGACCAACTTCATTGCATATGATACCAACAGTTCAATACTGTCTCTGCTTTTAATAACCTATCAAACATTTTGTTGCGCAATAGATAGAGTCTTATTCATTTTATAACTGAGTGAATGACATTTTTCCTGGGGATTACCTATGAAATATTAAACCAAAAACACAAAAGATTCAGAAATATAAAAGAATAAGCAAAATGATATAGGATGGCTTGCCATTTATATTGGTGGATGTTAAAATAAGCATAGTGTCACGCTAGGTTTATAGTAAGAAAGTGTTAACCTTTATAAGTTCAGTTAAAATAAAAACAAAATAGTCAAACATGTTGGGGTAACAAAACGTTTAGTTTTATTGTAAGAAATAGCTCAAACTGCCTGTTATAATTAATCATGGGTTTAGGCTTCATGTAGCACACTTTTCTCTTAGATGCCTATATTACTGTTACATTAGCTAAAGGATACACAGAAGTAACAGACATAGCTTATAATGCAGAAAGTCATCAATCATAAATAGGGTTGTCCATAAACAGCTCATTACATAGCAATGTGTTCAATTTTAAATTAACCATTGTTATTGGACTAGTGAAGTGTACAATTTTAGTGAACAGAGTACTGACCGGCAGCAGCAGCAGGAGGCGGCGGTGGGCCCTGAGACAGAGCATGGACAGCATTGGTAACTTGCTTCTAGAGCGGGTGTAGTGCATCGTCAATGCCACCCCAAGGTGTGTAATGCAAATATATGAAATTTGTGACTAAACGTAGAAGGGCCAAACTAAGATGTTTTGTGCGCAAGCACTGTTGCTGTGGTCTGTGATGCCTGAAGCGGTAGGAAGGTAAACGATATTGCTAGTTTGCATCATGGAGCAAACAAATACTGTTAATGATCAAGAGACAGAATGTTCCTCCGTAACAGCTGAAAAGAAAATTGCCAGTCTTGTTTCAGATGCAGCTTTTGATAAATCAGGTGAAGATTTACAAAATTCTGCTGAGGTCAAAGTGGTTGAAGAAACTTTAGACAGTGGTGGGACAGAAGTTGTAGAAGAAATTACTGTTGTATCTACTTTATCTACTTTATACTTTGTATCTACTTTTCCCTTGCGGCAGAGGAATCTAAAGTTGACGTCCTAACTACATTGGAATCTGGTGAAGAGGGGCAGGCTGAAATAAGTGTCCCTGTTTCATGTGAAGTTCAGACTGCTGAAAGTATTACTGTGGAAGATGCTTTAGTGCTGGCTGAGGTGCAGGCTGATGAATGTGTCCCTGTGTGGACTGGGGAAAAGTTTGTGCTTACTGAAGCCCAAGCCATAGGATGGGATCCTGTTTCAGTTGAGTCTGAAGATGAAGAGAATGAAGGGACAAACAATTAAGAGGTTGAGACCATCACATATTTTGACAGTGTAGAAGCTGTAGCTCCTGGAGACATTGGTGAATATGAAGTGGTTAGGACTGTAGAGGCTCCAACTATTGATGAATGTGAAGAGGCTGAGGCTTCCCCTCACATGCACAATGTAGGGACCATAGCTATTGGGGACATTGAATGTGAAGTGGTTAAAGCCATCACTTATGTGGGAAAGAGGCTGAAACTGTCCCCTACATAGGAAATGTAGAGGCTGCCACAGTTTGTGACTTTGGTTAAAATAAAGACTCTGAGGTAAATGTTGCTGCAGCTAAAGAAAATCAGGCTGCACCTAGTAAAGTCTTTGAGGGACCTGAAGAAGTTATAATCAATGACAACAGTTCACAATTAGAAGATGGTGCTGCTGGGAAAATTATTGTGGAAGTGAAGACTTAAAGAGGGATGGGAAACCTGAAGCCTCTAAATCCAACCAAAAATAAAGAGAAATGTGTAAAGAAAACTTTCCAATGTAAGCTGTGTGGCCATACTTGTCCCAGAGGCTCAAATCTTGATGGTCACTTGCAGAGGCACATAAGAACTCATTCTGGGGAGAAGCTGTATGAATGCTACATTTGTCATGTTTGGTTTATACAGGGTGGATTGAAGTTTACGACGACAGCAACCATGTACTTCCCAAAGGCGCCTATCAAAAGGTTCAATAAGAATGTCGATTGTGTTCCTGCTCCAGGATCGTATAATGTAAAAATGGCGAGATGGTCCCAAGGGACCCGTGTCATTTGAGAAATCTCAAAGGTTTAGAGAAAAAGAAAAAGGTTCTAATGGTGAAGGTCAAGCAGACACAGAGAGTTAAATTACAACAGGAGATGGCCGTGGAGAAATTTATCATGGAACTAGAGCAAGAACATCATCAGAGGGCAGAAGAGATTGTAAAGCAAGAAAAATTCTTCAAGCCGAAAATGCAGAGCTTAAAAAGTGCAAAGGGAGAAACCTGGACAAAAGCAGAAAGTGCCGTCCAAGCAAGAAGGTTCAACCAAATAGTAAAGATACCAGAGACAACTTGGTCCAGAGCACCAGGTCTCTAAAAAAAGAAAGTTTAGTGTGTTTGTTTGTTGGTCTTGACTTAGAAATAAGTTTCAATTCCACAAAACTTTCTTTGAGAAATGCACACATTGGTTAAGGCTATTCTTGCTTTACCTCGTATTATTAAAAGCATGTTTAAATTTTGAATAAGACATAGAGTTAGGTATATAAAGATTTGGACAGTGACAATTTTTTTTCTAATTTTGGATCTGTACATTACCACAATTTATTTTAAATGACACAACTCAGATGCAGTTGGCGAGACCTGAAATTCTGCCTATTTACAATTTTTGAGAGTGCAACTCCAACTGTGGAGTCAACATGATTTTAACATTTAAGAAACAAATTTTACATAACAGATACATATAAATAAGCATGAGGGGCCTAAAACAAGTAAATTATACTGCAGAAATAACTACTGTCAATGGTCACTGACAAGTCACTTAGGTTCATAAATAGAACAGTTAGGTAAATATTTGGGCAGAGACAACTTTTTTCTAATTTTGCTTCTGTAGATTACCACAATTAATTTAAATTAAACAACTCAGATTCAGTTGAACTGCAGACTTTCAGCTTTAATTCAGTGGGTTGAACAAAAAGATTGCATAAAAATGTGAGGAACTAAAGCCTTTTTTAACAGAATCTCTTCATTTCTGGGGCTCAAAAGTTATTGGACAAATTAAAAATCTGAAAATAAAATAAAAACCCTTTGCTGGCAATGACAGCCTGTAGTCTTGAACTCATGAACATCACCAGATGATGGGTTTCTTCCTTTTTTATGCTCTGCCAGGCCTTTACTGCAGCGGCTTTCAGTTGCTGTTTGTTTGTGAGCTTTTCTGTCTGAAGTTTAGTCTTCAACAGGTGAAATTCATGCTCAGTTGGGTGACTGACTTGGCCATTTAGGAATTTTCAACTTCTTTGCTTTAATAAACTCCTCGGTTGCTTTGGCTTTATGTTTTGGGTCATTGTCCATCTGTATTATGAAACGCCTCCTAATCAATTTGACTGCAATTAGCTTGATTTGAGCAGGCAGCATGTCTCTGAACACCTCAGAATTAATTTGGCTGCTTCTGTCCTGTGTCACATCATCGGTAAACACGAGTGTCCCAGTGCCGCTGGCAGCCATGCACGGCCAAGCCATCACACTGCCTCTGCCATGTTTTAGAGATGATGTGGTATGCTTTAGATAATGACCTGTTCAACGCCTTCTCCATACTTTTTTCTTGCCATCATTCTGGTAAAGGTTGACTTGCACCTTGCAGTGCACCCTCTGTATTTACTTTCATGCAGTCTTCTCCTTATGGTAGACTTGGATATCGATACGCCTACTTCCTGCAGAGTGTTGTTCACTTGGTTGGCTGTTGTGAAGGGGTTTCTCTTCACCATGGAAATTATTCAGCGATCATCCACCACTGTTGTCTTCCATGGACATCCAGGTCTTTTGACGTTGCTGAGTTCACCAGTGCTTTGTTTCTATCTCATGATGTACCAAACTGTAGATTTTACCACTCCTAATATTGTAGCAATTTGCTCGGATGGGTTTTTTCTGTTTTTGCAGTTTAAGGATGGCTTGTTTCACCTGCATGCAGAGCTCCTTTGACCACATGTTGTTTGTTCACAGCAAAATCTTCCACATACAAGCACCCCCTTTCAAATCAACTCCAGGCCTTTTATCTGCTTAATTGATATTGACATAATGAAGGAATAGCCACCACACCAGCCCATGAAATCGCCTTTGAGTCAATTGTCCAAATCCTCTTGAGCTCTTGAAATGAAGTGATTGAGTTCACCTCCATCTGAGTTGTTTCATTTAAAATTAATTATGGTATTGTACAGAACCAAAATTAGAAAAAAATTGTCTCTGTCCAAATATTTATGGACCTAACTCTACTTCCATCAATCATTTACTCTTTCACTTGAACTATCAAAATATCTATTCAGTTTTAATATATAGTTTGCTGAACAACTAGATCAAGTGCTCTGCATGTGGGAGGAACAATTAAACGTTATAAACCTCTGCATACTATTTTCTATGATTGACGTACATAGAAAAGGTGTCTTGGCTTTATAATGAAGTACCTATCAAGAATACAATAGAAAAAATATAATATATTTAGAGGTAAAACTTATGGCTTTTAAAAGTTTTAGGATTAAAACATATTTTTACATTTCATCATAACAATCCCAACAGTGGATTGTACTGTTCCTTATACCGTACATTTTATTTATTTGACATAATGAGCCTGATTTATTAAAGCTCTCCAAGACTTGAGAAGATAGACTATCATTGGGAACCTGGGGGAACCAGCAAACCTGGAATGGATTTCTTAAAAAAAATTTGCTATTAAAGTTACCAAATGTTTTAATCTTAAACCAGATCCATTCCAAGTTTGCTGGATTTCTTGGGGTCTCCAATGAAAGTCTCCATTCTCCGGTGGAGAATTGGAGAAAATAAATCAGGCTCAATAGGAACGTTAAAAGTGGTGGATCAATAAAAGGCTTCAGTGGTGTTTCAGTGGCGCTGCAAAAAATACAAGTAGCAGAAGTCACAGAAGAACATTCATCCAAAGTTGGGTGTTAATTGATGGTATCACAAAATACTAACCTTGATTGTTATCCATGAGCTCCAAACGTTTGATAATGCTATTGTTTATTAGGATATGCAATTAGTGTTTTTTAATAAATAATTACTACACTAAGCACACACTGTTTTGCTTAAGTCGAAACTTTGAAAAAAATCAACAAAAAACTAATCAAGTAGGTGATTTATGTCTAGTCGGTACCTAACTTCAAGGAATGAGGCAGTACTTTACAAATTGCATTGTTGATGGAAATGAATCTGTTTTGGTACCTAACTTCAAGGGATGAGGCAGTACCTTAAAAACTGCACTGTTGATGTAAATGAATATGTTAGATTCTGTACTATTTGAGAATCATGTTTAATACAAAATAATTGTTTTGCCAAAAAACCCTGTCTTTGGACTATATTTACTTTGATGTTATATTAATTTCCAGGGTTGGCTAAAAAATAATCTTTCACTGTCAGAATGAACATATTACTTTAACAAACTATTCCATCTCTGTCTCCAAAAATCTCCCGAATCTCAAATAACTTGTTATTTCAGCCATTAGGGTCCATGATAAAGATAAAAAATACAAACCCATGAAAAAACTTCACAAATTTTATTTACCCACCAACAAGGATAGAAAAGAGTATGCCAGGCCGGTCAGAGATTGGTTGAATATTCCGATCTTGGTCTTCAGCTTTTATAGATGGGGTGACATTGACAGGATTCACTCTTGCCTAAGAGTAAGTAAAAAAAATGTTAAATGTTCAAAAAAAATTGTAGTCTGTTCTGGTTTCTTAATTGCAAACAACAATTTAACAATAATAATTTTCTATAATTTGTTAGTCATTATATTATACAATATAATACAGTTAGGGTAAGTTGAATATTTAATTTCATTAACCATATGCCTATACATTGCAGTTATTACTTACTGGGCTGATAGTCACTTATATGACTATATAAGTGGTCTGTAAATTCTTACATCCTCATCATCTCCTTAGAGGTAATTATATTTGTTGAACAGCAATAAGTCTTGTAAGAGCAAGTAAGAGTTCAAGTTTCACTGAAGCCTAAGTACAAGGAGGTTATTTAATATAAACTAAAGCACACAATAATATATTAGGGATGTAATGCTGAACAGTTGAATTTCAAAGGTCCATAAATCTAGGTTAGATAGTAATCCAACAAATGCACTAACTGCCATGTCATGGGATTAATATCTAAAACTGCTAAACACTAATACACTTAAAACAGTTTTATGCATTTTGAAGCATATAGTAATGTGACAAACGTAAATCCTCCTTCAATTTTAAGGTTTTACACATTAGGACGTAATAAAATGTAAAAAAGATTTGACCCTAGAATACTTTGCCAAACCTTCTGCTTTTTTAGAGGTGTTAACATTTGTTGATGATGAATAATTAAGTGCATTAGATTAGCAACACCTGGATGTTACTTATCCTCCTAATTCTTTATGTAAGTAGCAAAGGTGTAGTACATGTGTGTGCATGTGCTTAGTAGCAAAGGTGTAGTACATCTGTGTAGTACAGATTGATTCTGCATTTTGACTGAGTTTATTTGAAATAAACAATGTGTAATAGTTGACTTTGTCCAGGAGGAAATTAACACCTAAAGTTCTTTGGTTTGTTATTAAGACATGTACATATTTTTGTTTTTGAAAATCAGTGCTGTATTATATAGTATTAGCTGTCAGCACCCCTGTAATATCTGGACCCTAATGATCCAAAAGTCTCTGGTCATTGCATCATTTAGGCAGAAATAAACCTCCCCAAAAAAACACACACCTTTTATCCCGCAGGTCCGTCAATCCGTTAGGAGGTTTCTTTGCTTGGGTCCCGCGTCGTCCCTGTATCCATCTTCGGCCCTGCGCAGAGAAAGCGTCAGGCGCCAATGTCTTCTGACGGTGCATGCGTCAGTGCGGGCAGGAAAATCAGCAGGAAATTCGGATAATTTTGTATTGGATAAAATATATATTTATTATACATGCTACTGTACAGTTATAATATATGCTTAACTATTCTTTTATTTATTTTTTTAACAGATTTTTGTGTTATTTTATTTAAAGTTTATTAATAAATATTAGACATTTTTCGGTGAGTTATGCATAAGAATTATAGGCCTACAATGTAAAATAAATTTCCATGCAAAAAAATGTAATGCTTTTTGCGTGGAAATACAGAGAGATTTAGAAGGCTAGGGGAGTTAAGGAAAGGGCTCCTTCTGCGCATGCCCAAAAGAAGGGGGAACCAGGAGCCTTTCCGGGATGCTTGATGAAGGTATCCTGGGAGGCTTTGCGCTCCTATTCACCACATCGATCAAGACATAGAGGGGAAGTACTGCACCCTTTTTTTAATACAAAGGGAAATTCACTTAAAATAAATAAATAAATAAAAAGTTTTCTTTAAATAAAAGGGTCTACCCTTTAATGTAAAGTAAACTTTTGCCGTTTAGGTCCGTTTTAAAGTTCTTTAAAGCAACTCTGTTGATAAAATTAGAAAAACAAGAAAGATGTGTCCTTTGCAAAAGTAATGTTTTATTTGCAGCTTACTAGATTTTTTAGGTCCCTCCCACTAACCTCGTAATGTATATTATGCATGCTTATGTTTCTGTTGAAGATTATGGGAAATAAATTCAAATAACAGTAAAGGCCTGACTTAATCTTTCACAAACTAAAGACAAAGATAAAAAAAATTGACAGTCTGCAGTGAAAAATTTAGGATTTCAATTTTTTTTTATTTTTGGGTCATAAACCATCTAGTCTTTGCAAGGATGTTTTTGACCTTTTTTGTGTACAACATTGTGTGTATCATCATTATATAGTTGCCAACATGGTAGGGTCAGTGGTTGGCACTCTGGCCTTTGCAGCACTAGGTCCCAGGTTCAAATCTAGGCCAGGACACTTCGGCAAGGAGTTTCTGCAAAGAGGAAACTTCATTGAGGATTCATCTGGAGTTTGCCTTTTTTTTAAAAAAACATATTTTTAAACACAATTTCGCAAAGTCGAATTCCATGTTTTTATATATATATATATATATATATATATATATATATATATATACCGGTATATATATATATTTTGGGTCGAATATAGGGACAACCCGAATTCGAACACCAACACTATTATTGACATATAACTATGACATTAGATTGTGAGCCCCTTTGAGAGACAGTTAGTAATAGACTTAATTCAAATTAACACATATGTCTCATATCAATACACACATACACCAAAATGCTCATTGTAAAAAGCAATGTACATACTCCTAGCAAAACCTGCTGTGGTAATGAAGTTAGTCATCTGTATAAATACATCAGAGCAAACAATTTAAAATCTCTTCCAAAGAAAAGTCTCTATAAAAAAAGGCAGAATGTTTGCCAGGGTTAAACAACAGGCCAATGTTCTTCTATCTTTAATTCTCCAATTGCTGTAATGGGAAAATACAGGATTAAAAGTGATTATTACCCTACAAAAAATCTTGAATATATGGCCCACCAAGTATGGTGTAATAAAAAAAAAAAAGAAAAAAAGTGTTTTGTATACAGCATATTCCATGTCCCTTTCTGTGGCCGTACCTGCCTTAAAATAAGAAAATAAAATTGGCCTAACTAAACGTTGATTTGTCCTCGCTGTTATTTACCCACAATTATCTAATACAGCTAGGGCTATATCTCTCATAAAGTGACCTAATTAGGAACCTACTGCCTAATTGATGCCCAAGGACATCACATCACGTCCTAAATACCTAAGAAAAATAAAAAAGTTGGATTACTACTTTGACAATTAAACTAATGTTAAAATTACCACCTACTATACATTTCCATTTTGTATAAGGGATTAAAATGAACCTGTAATTTTCCCATGCAGGCCAAGCAACAGGTTCACATAAAGTGCACATCTATGCTAATGTGCTCTGTTGCTACTCTGGTTGCCAGAAGAGAAGATTAACACTCCAGTACTTCCAGGAATGGGAAGTATGTGACTTGCTCCTCCTTATTCCATGTGACAGCCTTAGGCACCTAAGTATTCATTTGTTAAGCATCTGTGCTGTTAAATGGGGCTCATTTATGCTCCAGGCCACAACTAATAGCTTACATTGAATTTCTTGAACAGAGTGGCAAAGGATCAAAGGGAAGGTAAGCACAAACTTGTGGAGGTGGTGGAGATCAGCATAGTCAAAGCTCAGGTTGAATTCAAAGCTTATCTACAGAAAAAAATTAACCCACTCGCATGCACCACTAATCCACCTAGAGATCACCTAATATGCATTAAACAAAAGTAATTACAGTCTGTTAAGGTATAAAGAAGAAGTACCAACCGTGACCATATAAACTATTTGTGTAAGAGAAAGACACATGTTGAAAGAGCTTGCAGTTTTTTTTAAGAAATAATGAGAAAAGAGATACATAAGGTGGAAAACCTAAAACCTATTGTTAGAGATACAAATCATAGAAAAGAATACAATCCGCCTATATGAAGTTATTTTAGTAATAGAATCATAAGCGGAAAATGTTTCTAAAATAGATGAGTTTTTTATTTTTGGAAAAATAATATATCATGAGAACATTTGTTTAAACAAGGGGTTGATTTACTAATGGAATATATGCTGTTCACTTAGCAAAATTATTATCTTTCAAGAGACTTTTTACTTTGCTTAGCGAATGAGGTGAATACTGACTTTAACCATTCAAAAGCAGTACAGTTTTACTGTATTCTCTAAGCTAATAGAAAATTCCCTTTAAAGTGAAAATTCACATTTACAAGTAAACATCCTAAACCTCATTACTAAATAAACACAAGTTTAATATGCAGTAAAAGTATGCAGTGACACTAGTGTACTTTTTATCACATTTCAGGTAAGATTAGCTATGCTACTGCACAAGTCAATGTAGTTTCCGATACTGTAGTAGTTATTTCATTTTTCCTTTTTAAAAAGACTATTTTGAGGTAATGTTAGAGAGGCTAGTCTCAAAACATGACAATTTCTTTTTTTTTTCTAAAACAATGACTGGAATAAATATCCAAACTGTGAATACTGTGAAGAGAATCTTGCCTCAAGGACACTTATAAATGCAATTTAATATTTTGGCTTTTGCGGTCTAATCAAAAAGTTAGTTCAAAGGTGTATATTGGTATCACCACGTTCTATTACCAAACTTCCTCATTATATTTGATTGATGTTGCCAGTCTATTTCATATGCAGCCTTATTTAATGGGGGATTATAACAGTATTAACAATAACAATATTACTACAACTTAGAATACTAATACTTGAATACCTAGAATACTTTGTCAGAATACCATTATTTTTTAATTTCTCTTTCTGCACAAAAGAGTAAACATTAGCCCATCGTGATAAAAAAAGGAAATTATTTACTTTACTGAATCAAATCTGGTAATTTCCACAAATGTATTTATATATGAATTCTCTTCTCCACTTCCCAGTTCTTGATTGACCAGTCCAGCCAACTTGATTGACCTGGCCTAGAGTGACATAACTCCTGCGCATGAACACAGAAGTTCATTCAGTCCTGGCAGCCCTGGGGACTGCTGGGATAAATGGCACATCCTGGCATCGTATACACAGCTCAGTGTTTTCCCAAAAGAAGTCAGTGATCAGGTAGGTAAGTGTGATGTATTGCAGAAATGACATCAGTTGTTCCTTCTGAATTAATAAAGCTGCCTGAAAACATTTTTTTCATAAATATAGTTCTCCTTTAACAGTAAATATCATTACATTTAGTGCTTGTGCAGGGTAAACCTAAGCTTTTCATTTGAAGCATTTCACTAAGCAACCACAACATTGTTCTTTCAGCTCAATGGGACTGCAACACACATACATAAAGCATTGAGGGGTTCTGGTGTATTACAACATATAGACATAAGGATCTAAAATGGAACTGCGCATGCCTGATATTGTCTCTCTGCTGCGGTGGTAAAGACAAAAGGGAAAGGGTCTTTCCCAAACAGGTAAAAAAAAAATTAAATTAAAAAACAATATATATTTGAAATGTATATAATGTTGAAAATACAGTGATACATCTGCATTAAAACAGTATATTCAATGCAGCAAACACAGAAGGACATTTCTGTTCAATGTGTGTGTTGTAGAATGATGCAGCATGTGGATTTGGGTGTATTTGCATGTTAACCTGTACTGCTTTTTATTTTGAATGGCAATGGAAAGAACTGTAGATTGTGTATTACAGAGCATAACAGTAAATCTTGCATCTTACCACACAATACTGAAAGGTACAGATGTGAAGCCAGTCTAAAAGTTCTATCGTTTGTTCTCCCTTGAGTTCCTGAATGTTTCACGTTACATACAGTACAAAGGTGCTGTTTTAACAAGCAGCAGAAAAAGTTTGTAAATTAGCTCACTGCTGTTTTGAGTTTTTGCAGTAACAAAATACATGAATGTATAGCCTATGCTATTGTATTTTTTGAACTGTGCAAATCGAAAATCTGCACACTACATTTAGCTTTTATTTCTGGTAAATTTAATAGGGAAAGCAAAGTTGTCATGGATACTAGAAAAGATCATGGCTTATATAAGTTTCTACAAAACTGCACCTGTTGTAAACAGATGTTGTGTTGTAGGCGTTGGAGTCCAAACTGTTAGTGAGCTATTATGACCATTATGAAAGAAATTTCAGAATCACATCTTGGCCTCATTATGCTTAAATCTATAAATAATCTTCCAGGGCATTTTACACACCAACAGTGTAAAGAATTTACAAACTAATATCTAACAAACACAAGCAGCAATTTGGTAAATTAGTGCTCAAAGATGTATTCATTCTATTGAAATATATCTCCATCAATGGTCAATTCAACAGATGCAGACACAGGAATAATAACCTCATAGAAGTTCAGCAGTAGAGTGTGCAATACAAGGCTGTGGTCAACCACAATTCTGACATGGCTCATAGGGTTTGATTTATTAAAGCTCCCCAGGGCTGATGAGGGTACACTTTTATCAGTGAAGCTGGAATGGATTTCTTTAAAGTCATTTGCTACTTACTAGGAAATGTCTTAGATCCTGGAGCAGAACCAATCCAGGTCTGCTGGATCACTAAGCTTCACTGATAAAAGTGTATTCCCTCCAGCCTTGGAGAGCTTTAATAAATCATGTCCTATGAGCCATGTCAGAATTGTGGTTGACCACAGTTTTGTATTGCACACTCTACTGTACTCTCAACCTCTCTTGTTTAACCAAAAGGTAGTTTTTGGAAACTATTACAGCGTAGTTCCTGGAAGTAATATGTCTCTTGTGGCCATGTTGTTGTTTTTCGTCCTCTGGGGTAGGAGCTGCATCATTGCTGCAAAGTCCAACAGAGGCAAATGCATTGACTTGCAGGTCAATTTGCTGCTCCCGGGCACATAGCAGCAGTTAGCGATGAGCTTGAGACAGGCTAAACCTGTGGTTTTCCACAACAATTGTGAAAGCACCCTACGTGTTACTTTAGGCCCCCGTGGTTTTACTGTGGAGATTTTACTTCCTGTCTAGGTAAACACCATCACTAGTACACTAATACACACATTCATTGACGTCAAATCTACATAAATTAGTTTTTTTTCTTTCCTTTCTATACAGTGTGATTTTGTAGCTCTTCACCAGCCAGTCTTCCTTACATACTAGACAGGTAAAGATGCATACATTAGTCAATATTTTCATGTGGCAAATGGAAGAACGGTTAAAAAAAAAAACAAAATGTACAAAAGGTATTGAGTTCACTCCAGTTGCTGGAAAAAACTTCCTATTAATGATCATGATTCCCCATTATAATTATCATCTAAAGATCATTGTAAATTGCTGTACATCACAAAATTGCTGTACAACATTATTTAAAAATAATGCCTGCAGCCTAGAATGAGACATTACATTTTTTTGCAACAATAATAACATTTAAAGAGCAGTAATACACATCAATTAAATTTTATTGTTATATGTTATTTTTTATTTATTTTGTGTAAGTATATATTACCTTTTAAACTAAAAGGTTTATTCTGGCTATAAAATTTTGTTCTCTAAGAGCCTACAATATGCAATTTGAAAAATGCTCTGAAACAAAATGTATAACCAGTATTCAAAGAGAAACAGCTTGTTTGTGTTTAGCCTTGAAGCTTATCCAAGGTCCCCTGAAAAATCAAAGGGTTGCATAGGAGGTTTGACGAGCTCTGATGCTCAAGCTGCCTAGGAGCAACTTTAAGTCATGGTGTTATGGAGTTTAACTCCTCTGATTCAGATGAAAGAATCTCTTAGTTGTATTAGAAGTGTGAACTAATCATCAACAATGTTCCGCTGTTGCCAAAAATAGAAGAGAATTTGCTGTTGAGTGAAGAAGAACAGAGGCTGGAGCTCGCTTTCCATAAACACAAATTTGCTAAAGAAATATTTTACATGATATTTTTTTTAAGAATGATCTTATTGTCAATAATCCTCAATAATGATCGCCTAAAGCATGTTTACACAACAGCTCCTTAAAAGACAAAAAAATATTATATTTCCACAACACATCCTTATAACAGAAAGAAATCTCTGTTCTAACCTTCCCCACAATGCAGTCTGATTTCTCTTGCCTTCTCCATAGTATTAACCAAATAAAAAAAGCATGCAGCATTAAAAAGAAGTGAACCTCTTATCAGAGGTAAAAAAGCCAAGGCTTATTTTACATATATGGGATTTATACCAAAGAAATGTCAGATAAACTAACCATTTGGGCTCTCTTTAAACAGCAAGGGTCAAAAATAAATTAAAAAACAGTATTTAGATATGTGTTAAAGCTTTTAATCCCTTTTGAGAAAACTGAAATTGTTTTGTTCTAAAGAATTCTGCTTTATACATTCTGATATTTAGGTGAAAAGGACTTACACACAGTGTTAGCATTTGTTTATTGGTTTACTAAAGAAGATATTCTGCTATGTGCAGAAAAATCTTTGCCCCCAATAGCTTGTTTTAGATATTTTTAGTTTTGACAAATACCTTTTTTATTCCCAACTGTTGTTAGAAGATGAGATTCGTATTTATTTGAGATTTGTGATTTATTTATTTCTTAGTATTTTGATATATTCTCCAGCATATAGGTGTACATGTTATAAATATTTAAACTGATATGTTTTGTATTATAAAATATAATTTTAACTTTGCTTCTAAAGATAGATTTTCCAGATACAAAATATGAAATAAAGCATTTTTATTATTTATCGAAGTTAACCACAACTGCAGCTTTTCTCGTCATCCACGCACAGCTGAAAAGATTACTGGTTTCAAAGTGCATCATATAAAAGTTGTATTAAGTTCCATGCATTCTTCATAGGAATGATTCAGAAAGGATTCTGCCCCAGAAGAATAGTCATGAAGTTGAATTTATTTTAGGTAAAGTAGAGCTATGAAATAGGAAATATGCTTAAAGCAAAATGCTGATAAGACTCTATTGTGTAAACATTTCTGCTAAATGTCAACCATTCAAAGATCCACAACTAATTTTCAATGACATTTTATATGAAATGACTGTAGCTTTCCACTGGGCCATTTTCAAGAATGTATCCATGGTTGCAGTATTTTATCATGTGTCAAAATATAAAGAAAAAGAAATTGTTACATTCTTACACTAAAGCCTTTGGAAAGTCAGTTAAGGGGAATCTAGTATGTCGATATTACACAAAAAATACAGATGCTTAAGAATAAATAATTTCATTATTTTAATAATATTTAAAGCAATTATTATTTTTTTAATATCCCCAAAAGAGAATACACATTAGCTACAGAATGTCTGTGTTTGCATCAATTCTTTTGCATTGTTTAATGAGGTACCCAAGAGACTGTGCAGTGGTATAGTCCTGCCATTTAGTGATGAGCCAAGCAATAAGGAAAAAGGCTCCTTAAAAATGTCCCTTAACCAATATATATAAAAACCGTGTTCCTCCTTACACTAGAGATACAAGTGTCTGCAAGCAGACAAATCACCATGGCTATAAAGGCATAGTTTGCTTTCAACTTGCTGCAATAGTTAAGAGTATATATGAATATCAAAGTATGCACAGATTTATGTTTCAAGACATAAGCAGCACAAATGATGAACAGAAAGTTATAATACGAGGGAAAATTATATTTTGAGATTTATATTTAGTTTTAATTAAAAAAGAAAAGAGCCTTTGGTGCAGGTATTGTTGTACTGCAAAATATAAAAAATAACTACCTAGTACATTATCTGTTGTCTGTCATATCATGTAATTTATTAAAAATTGTTATAGAGGGTGAAGTTATTATAAGTGGGATGCAGGAAAATAAGCATTGTGATAATTAAACTGTCATTTAAAAATGCAATTTCATCATTTTATTTATGATCATAATATAATTATGTGCTAACTGAATTACATCTGAATTTGCATAAATAGGTTTACTTATCTATGGCATAGGCATTAATATTTCTTTGTGTTAGACAATCTTTGCTTTCAGAGGCAATTAAAAATGCTTAACATTCTATCTTTTTTAGCTGAACTTCAGATCCTGATGCAGGTTGGAAAGGGGGAAAAGTTTCAGAACAGAGACCAAAACAGAGGCCTGATTTATTAAAGCTCTCCAAGGCTGGATAGACTATACTTGACATCAGTCAACCTGGATGATTCAGAAAACCTGGAACTGATTTCCTAAAATGAATTTGCTGTTTGTTAGCAAATGTTTTAAGTCTTGGACCAGATCCTTTCTAGGTTTGCTGGATCACCCAGCTTCACAAATTGAAGTGTATCTTCTTCGGTTTTGGAGTGCTTTAATAAATCAAGACCGCCTGCAGTGAACATTACCAGAAAAAATGTGAGTTTAGCTCCATATAAGTTTGAATAATGAATCTATTACCATCAGAAATCAGAATATGTAAAGTTTTGCACCCAGATAAAAAATTAACTCTGACAAGGTAATTATCAAAGGAACAGAGGGCTTGAAAAGTATTTACTGCATTTTGCATTAACCTAAAATGTATAACTTGTTAATTTCTTAAACAGCTTTATCAACATGCACCAAGCCAGTTCCTCTCATTTTCTTTTAATAACACCAAATAAAAATTAATTACCTGTAAATTTGCATCTTTATGATTTCCTGACATTTCCAAGCGTTGCTTCCGAACAAAGTGACATTTTCATGGCAACATAAAACTGACTTATCAATAATTTACACAATAGAGGGACAGTTTCAATATTAAAAATTAGAAGAACAACATATGAAATAACCCTTTGTTGGCAAGAAGAGCATGCAGCAGCAATCCTTTTGACAATACTGAAAGAGACTCCTCTTAAAAAAATCCATTAATATCAAAGTTCTGCTTTTCTTAAGTTATCACTTTTACCAACTGACAAGCTTTTCCATTAATGCTGTCACAGTTTTCTTCACTTAATATATTCAATATTTTAGTGTTTGTTTATTCCTCAATGTTTAAGCTAACTCATCACTCCAGCAAATATTCTTAGGAATACAAGCAGCATGCCATTGGTAAAAGCTGTGTGGTGTTGCTAAAACTGCTTTAAAATACTTAATATCATTTGTAGGGTGTGATACTCTGCTATTTATGGTAAATGTTTCTAAAATTTGTGACAGGTACAGTACATACTTTAATATTTATTCAAACAGGTTGTAGTATGTGTTAGCTTTTGCTTACAATGCCACAAGTAAGCCAAAGCATTTGCCAATGTTTTTTAACCTCAGATAAATGATCACCTCTTCTTTTCTACAAATTTAATTTCCTTTTATGAACCTGATTTATTATCAGCAATTACTCACCATATGGTCAATGCCGTAATTTGCCATAAACTCTTTACACTTGAATTGATTTTTACTGCTACTGTTTTCAGCAGAGGTTGCCACTTGGTTGGCCATCAGCAGCAACAGGCTTGCACTACAGCTGCAATTAGCAAACCTGCTGAAAACCTTGGGATCTTTTTAACAACTGCCACTTTAATAAATGGGACAAACAGGAAAAATGCATTATTTGCATTATTTCCGTATATATATATATACACAACGGTGAACAGGTTATTCACCCTTAAAAAATGAGCCCCATGGCACCCAATTAACTGTAACAGTGCTCTTAACTGTAGCAAGTGCTCTTTGCATAGCAAATTATCACTTTGCAATATAATGCTTATTTACTAGTGAATGTGGTGAAAATCTACTTTGCAAAGTATATCCAGGGAAAACTTTACCAAAGATTGCGGTTTGCAAAAAAATGGATGGCTGAATTCCGCATAGCTTTATAGCCAAAAACTAAGCTATGGTAACAGTGCCATGCAAGGTTAGAATCTACTTTGAGAATGCACCAATGTTTTCTTAAATGGGGGTTATAGGATTGCTCAACACTTAATACAGCTTCTTAATCTGCCTCTAGTCTTCTCTTTTATGTCACTGCTTCTTCTGTCTTTACCCATCGTATAGCTCCACAGATTCCCCCTTTGGTCTCATATTCAGCTAACAACAAATTTGTAAAAGAAAACAATATACAGGACAGCCAAAAAAGGTGAGTGGGTGCAAGTACTTATGAGACTTTTTAATATACATCACATTAGTACAGTACATATTGCAACAGGGCTGTCAAACTTTAATCATCAAGGGACATAAACAGGCTAAGATTTTCATATACACAGGGCAAATGTCTGACTTTTTGTAAACCACAACCTATTTTATTATCAACGTCTCTTACTTAAAATTCTAAAAATACTAAAAAATGTATTGGCTCCCAATAATTTGAGTTAGACAGCCCTGTATTATACCACCATGAGCAAGTAAAAACCTTGAGCTGACCACAAAGAGAACAGTCAATCAGTGAGGACTTGATTTTACAGGGCAAGCTAAAGTGCTGCAGGATGTCCCAATAATTTCTGAACATTCCTCAGTCAAGTTTACAATTATCTTATATGGGGAGAGGCCTGCTTACCAAACAGGGGGCAAAACTCTAGCCAGATTTTTAGCATTTTGTGATTTCTAATGACTATAATTTGCTACACTGATTGCAACCCAAAGTCGACATTGTGGTACATTATTCTTCTGAAAGAAAATCTTTTCCTTAGGTTTAAGTTTAAATGTATATTATTTTTACAGCTAGCATTCTGAAAACAAAAGAGCTCCCACAACAGCAAAATGACATAATTGTCAAAAGAAAAAGGCCAGTTTGGGACCCTCAACATGAGACTGCTTGGAACCATGTCAAAAATGCAATTATAATTATCACAAAGCTACATCCAACAGTCTGGACTTGATGTACTTTAAAGACTCACACTGTTCTACAATTTCAATAATAAAGAAGGAAATCATCTCTGTGAATTAGCTGCCAACCTAATTTTTTTGATGAGAAAAACTGTAACAAATTTTTAAGTGTTTTTATTAGAAACATATTGTTTAAGAACTACAGAGACTACTATAGTAGTGCTTCTCCCTTTATTGCTAATTGTCTGACTGTCATAGTAATTCTCTGACCTGGCACAAGTATTGGAAACATTGGAAAAGTATTGGCACAAGTATTGGAAAGTCATTGAAAAGTCAGAAGTTTTAAAATGCATACTTGTTTTTTTGATAAATTATACAAATCATAGGGGCAGGAGGACCAGCATGACAGCTATGTAACTTGCATTTTCACAAGGAGATTAACATCCATTTTTCATATGTAGCATGTCAAAATAAATACAAATGCCGGATCTTTTTTTTTCTCCATTGCTTCTCGCCAGTGTACATCAAGTGTGTCTAGGTCATTCCTCCTTGATTGGCAGCCTTGTACAGAACTATGCTACCCATGAGCCATGGTGGTGTTAAAAGAAATAAGCAGCAGATACTGTGTTGATATATATAACAATCGGCAATGTGTATATATTTGGTGAAGCTCTGCTCTGTGGTTTTGACCTCACATATGCCTTAAAATAATGGTTTTATTCCCTAACATTTATTGCAAACTGTTTTAACACTATCTCCTCTTTTGTTACCATTAATCTAATCGTATGTAAGAGTGTTCTTTTTTTTTAAGTGTTTGTCAAATAACAAATATTAAATCTATTCTTAAATTGCAATGTCTTAGTTTACATCCACTTTTAGGAATATTGCGATCCACCAACAATGCACCTTAAAACATAAAGGAAAAAATAAAAGAAAAACAATGACAGGGAAATTATGGTACTACAGAAATGATCATGGGACATGATATCATTCCAAACATTTCAATGACGTCTTGATTAGTGTTGGTCGAATAGCTCACTATTCGATTCGGCAACTATTCGCTCGAATGTAGCAAAATTATTCGGGTGGTCGAATTTCAAAGTCGAACACCATTAAAGTCAATGGGAGGAAAAATTCGGGTTTTTTTCAGCACTGTGTAGAGCAGTGATTTTCAACCACTGTGCCGCGGCACACTAGTGTGCCATGAGAGATCTTTAGGTGTACCGTTGGAAATTATCTAATTATCATTGTCGAGTGTCTGTGCTGTAGTGACTGGCAGAGTAATGTAATACTCTTCCATGTCAGTGGGTGGGAGTAGGTAACAGTTTTCTTGTTTATTCTTAGAGACAAAAGAATTAGCTACAGAGTGTCATTTTGTAACATTTTTGATTTGTGGTGTGCCGCAGGATTTTTTCAATGTAAAAAAATGTGCCGTGGCTCAAAAAAAGTTGAAAAACACTGGTGTAGAGCTTCTACAGCCTCCAAACAGATGTAAAAAGATACATTATAAAAGTATACATAAAAAGATACATTGTAAAAAGATACATTGTAAAAGGATACATAAAAAGATACATTATAAAAAGATACATAACACTATTACATACCCCTGTACTTCACATGAAGATTAAAGAGCACCTCTCACATCAATATTAGGCTAAAGCTAGGTACACACTTCCAATAATTATTGTTAGAAAACGAACGATTATGACCGGTCAACGATTATACTTGAAGAATCATATTGTGCACAATTCTGTACATGCTGTAACAATATGATCGTTCATATATAATCCACCAACAGTGTCCACGCGCTAGATACAATCGTTTGAACGATGCAGGGAGGGACATGTAAAGGAGAAAGTGTACCGCAGAAACATGCACAATCACTGAACGACACGATACTGTACACACGATAGATAGTGAAAGATCGTCGACCAATCAGATCCACCGTGGCGGTCGTTCATTTTCAACGACAATCCTCGTTCGTCAGCGTGCTTGGTCACTTTTTTTTGGCCAATCGGTTGTTCATCGGTCGTTTCTAACGGTAATTATTGGACGTGTGTATGCAGCTTTAGTCTACACGGACTGCATTCCCATGGGCTAATCTACACCAGGACGTTTCCTTCAGGCACGTTTTTGAGCGCTATCTTAAATGTTGCTTGCAACATTTAAAAATTAAAACGCTGGATAAACGCGGGAAAACGCTTCCATTGAACTCAATGGAGGCTTTTTCAAGCGTTTTTAAGCTTTTATGAAAGCTTTAATTGAAAACAATGGGGGCTTTTATAAACATTTTTACCAGGACTTTGGAATCTGGAAGCCCCCTTTAATAAGGAGACTCCCAGATCTCCTCCGCCCCACCCTGGGGAATGAGTACAGGGGTACATAAATCCCCTTACTCATTCCCTGAAAGAGGTAAAATATAAGTAAAAAATAGGACAAGGCTTTAATTTAAAAATATTTTATTAAAGTGTGTGTTTGTGTAATTTAACTTTTTTTTTTTTTTACAGGCTATCCCAATGACAGGAGGATTTCCAGGGTTGCAATGAACCTTGAAATCCTCCTGACAGTGAGGGATTGCAGGGCATTAGGGGTTAAATGAGGACAAGCCTCTCCATTCACCCCTAGTGCTCTGGCTGAGGTTTTATATTTCTCAGCCATTCAGCACTAGAGATGAATGGGGAGACTTGTGCCCATTCATGCCTAGTGCTCTGTGATTGGCATCAAGCTCAAGCATCATCAGGATTTCCCTTTCCACAGCCAATCAGGGAGCAGAGCAATCAGCAGAACTTTACTATGCTGACAGCTCTGCTCCCCTGAGTTGCTGAGGAAAGGGAAATCCTGATGATGCCTTTGCTGTCATCAGGCTTTCCTTTTCCTCAGGGAGCAGAGCAATCAGCGGAGCTTTACTATCATACCCCCCTTTACCTAAGTATAAAAATGAATCATTTACCAACTCAATCTAAGAAATCTTAACAATTAACCATAAAGCTGAAGGAGGAAGCATCAGGAGCCGCCATGTTCAATCCTGTTTTCTGTCTTCTTCTTGTCTTCTTGCTATGATGCACTGCGCAATGGTGAGATCCGGTGATGTAGCTACTGTGAAGAGGAAAAAAAAAAAAGAGCCGATGTCACTGTACAAGCAGGAGATCGGCATCTCTTTCCCCTTGGTGGAAAAAATTCAGCAGAAGGAGCAGCCAGAGCCTCCTGGGATGCATGATGTAGTTATCCCGGGAGGCTCTGTGCTCCCATTAAGTCTTTGTTGCCACGGCGATCAAAACTTAAAGAGGTGGTGCTGCAATAGTGCCGATTTAAAAAAAAAAAAAAAAGGTGTTGCACTTAAACAAAAAAAACCCCAATATTTTTACTTTATTTACAAGGGTTGTCTACCCTTCTATGTAAAGTAAAAATGGAAAGTTTAGATACACTTTAACCTTAAGATAACTAAACATTATTTACCACCTCCTTGCTAAAACGGCAGCCCCCTCTCCTGCGCATGCAGACAATTCTGACACCGAGCGCGCCTGTTATTCCAGGTTCATTGTGCATTGCCTCTCCCTCCACTCAATCGGGAGCCTCTTGATAGTCCCTGGCTACTTAACAGGCTCATACACAACTCTGTGTTCGAGCAACATGTGTAGTTCCTGTTCTAACCTCTTGTTGTCCAGTCTGCTGTTCCCCTGTCTGTTTCCTTTTGCATTTCCTGTCTTGCTGTTCCAGTTTCCCTAGTGTCTTCCTGTGTCTCTTGCTTTCGTCTTCGGTGACCTCTATGTCTTTCAGTCATTTTCTGGTACTAGACCGGTAGCTCTGTTTCTGACTTTGCCTGTTTGCTGCCTGCATCAACCCTGGCTAATATTGATTACATTCATGCTCACTGATTTTGTACTTTGTATTGTTCTGCTCCTAAGTGTACCCAGGGTAATAGTCTGCAGCGGAACACCCTCCACTCTAGAGGCTCTGGTGATTCTGTCTTGTCAAGCGTGACACTAACCCCTTAATTAAGTCTTAGCTTCTAAACAGTTACCTTAACCTTTACAACCTATTCTAACCCCAGCACCTAATCCTATGAATTATTAATCATAACCTTTTGGACATAAGGCTAATTTACCTCAACATTCACTCAATGCCGGAGTCATTTGTTTTGCTCCATTGATTACTTTTAATGTATATTGCTGTATTTTTCAGGTATTTGTGGTACCCTTAATATACACTCAATGTAACTAGACTATGCAAATTGGAATGAATAGTGCTCTCAAGTCATAATAGACCAAAAGGGCCTGTGCATTCCAAGCTTCCTTGGCATTAAATATTTACATACTCTCTTTAGTTTCCCCTGAATTATATCTTTGAGCTGGTCTTTAAGTGGTAGTAGGGCTTAACATTTTAGACCTAAAGACAGAAATGTCTTCATCTGTGTGTGTCTATCTTTATACAGGTATTCCTCATTTAACGACTGCTCACACTTATGACTGGCTTTTTCCATTCATTCATCTAGGCTCCATCCTTCGAAGGAAACCATGGAAATTTACTACCTACTGAGTCAAAGCAACATAGTAGGTGTGGTGGACCTCTGCAGAGCGACCACTGCTTCCATGTGGAAAATGTGGCTTCTATTCTATAGCATGTTGGCAAAGAACATATTTTTCACCTCATGTGATGGTTGTTAAAAAAATTAATGGTATGATTTTGCACATCAGTCAGGGATTAATGATCCCACCTAATCAGAAAGGTAATAATAAGAGACATAAAAGAGCGTGTAGCCCAACACAAATGTTAGGATAGGTAGTTGACTCTATTGTTAACTGAACCCAACAATACAGTTTTATTTGCTTTTAAAAAGGAGAAAAAGAATAAAACACATTGCAGGTCATAAAAATACTAATAATGTGTTAGCATTTCACAGGCTAACACAAACTCATACTGGTTAGCCACTGGAGAGCTTATTACAGATTATTGTAATTATAATGTCTGGGAAGAGCAGCTTCTCAGAAAATGTTATCTGATATTCTAAATGAATTATTAAAAAAATATTTATATTATATTATATTTATATAAAGTGAAATACAATTGATATAATGCCTAGAGCAACAATGGATGCCTCCCTATTTAGTTGTTACAGATCTTTATTATGGAAGTAAACCAATACATTATAGACCCAAAAGAGACAAAATTACACTAACTGGCATTATTTCTGCCAGTTCATGCCCAGTTCAGTCCTCAAGCTTCCTCTACCAAGGGCAAATTGAAATGTAGGCATCAGTGTTGGAGAGGCAGAAAGCAGGTGTAGACATGGACAAATCAAGCTCAGGGCTGGCAGTTGGCCGAAGGGGTAGTTAAGCAAAAGACTGAGGTCAGGGAAGGTGGCTTACAGACGATAAGGTAATAGATTAACTGAAGTTGGGTTAGGTGGCTAGCAGAAGGTGTATTAACAAATTAGCTAGATGCAGCTAGGAACTGCAAGTCAACCGATGTGGAGAATCCATTCATTTCTGCCATAGCTGAAAAGACCTAAATACCCCTCCTAATCTGAAGTCTGACCTATGCACTTATTAAGTACATTTGCACACAAATGTGTGCACAGTACACATTACTAAGTACATTTGCACACAAATATGTGCACAGAACCCTGCATATATAGATTCACACAGGATCATTTGTTCGCCCTTCTGCAGAGAATGAGCAAAGGGAGCTGTGGCAACTAGGCTCAATGAGAGAAGCAGAGGTGGGTGCTGAGGAAGTGCCTAAAGCATGGATTTTGTTATGTATGGATTTTGTGGCTAGTTTGGGGTAATTACAAACTCACAAAAAAATTTAGTGTAGGTATGAAGACTATTATATGCCTGCAACCTGCCTTTCTGCCTGCATATTTAGAATTTCATGGAATATTTTCTTTTAACATCTTTTGAGCCACAAAACAAAAGCGGTCATCTGAGATATAATAACACAAATATGCTGTACACAGAACTGCCAAGAGATGAATTTACTTTTAACCAAATTGGTACTGTCACCCCATCAACATATGACCTTGACCTTTAGAAGATTAAGTTTGTAGCATAAAATAGCACATACTGCTAGACAAGTTAATAGCTACACCATAAATATATCTCAAGAGAAGGTGACATTAAAGTGCTCCTATTTCGCTTTCTGCTTTCATAGGAAAGAGAATTGTATTACATAAAAACTATGTTTTTTTCCAAGCTGCAGAGTAAGAAACTTTTAAAACACATTCTGATGACATTTTTCCTGATTACATTCTATAGGGATTGTTATTTGAAGACATTATGCAACTTCTACCATTGTGAAAATGTCAAGTCTTGGGAATACAGCATAACGTAGATAACAACAAGGTGAAATACACGAAGTTGGCTGACGTATAAAATTTCTGGACTATGTGTAAAAGCAAAAGAGGGCAGGGAGCATACATTTTATAGCAATATATGTATGCAACTTAAAAAAAACACCTTTACATTTAATACTTTTACCAATAGTTATGTTTAAAAAATCAATAATGATGGAGAATTATATTATTTGACTGATTCAAAGTAGTATGTTTACAGAAGTTTATAAATCAGTTATCTACTGGTGACATCAAATTTACCTTGTTCTCTCAGTTATAGGATCACTTTCATGTCAGTGAAAGCGGCACACTTACCACCAATATAAAATGAAGCATTAAACACCAATGTAGGAAAGCACACTAACCATCAATATAAAGGCACACATACCCCTGACTATTGCACGTCACTGCAGCCTTTGCATTTACATAGTTCTGATACCTGCACTTTTACCACCAAATGCACTTTCATACTTACATAGTACAGTACTGCTGTACTGTATACTCTACATAATTATGACTAATGTATTTTTTATACTGTATTGTATGATATTTAATCCTGATTTCTAAAAGCCCCATAGTTGTGACCCAATGTGATCAATATACCCGTGTTCTGAATACAAAGAATGTGGCAATGTTAGTGGGAATTCTGTGTTACTTGATAAGTAATGTTTCTTTGATGTCTAAATATTAGTCCTATAGTCACAAAGATTTCTGGTAAGTACTGGTTAGTAGATAAACAGTGATATAAAATGTTTTATATTTTTTGATACCATTTAGTAAAAGTAAACTTATTATTGATTTGTCTAATCAATAGTGTCTTTAAAATCCGCTACTTAAATGTATTCTTCAAATAAACAAACATACATAGCCCCAGCCATCGTGGATTAGGACATTTTACAGCGTTCTGAGTGCAGGGAGAGACGTGTGCAGGCGCTAGGGAGAGAGTTAGGAGAAACCTCATTTTAAGAAAAAAACTGAAAAAACGATTGAAAAGTGCAGGGAAAGGATAGGAAGGAATCATTTCACAGCATCTTAGTGCAGGGAGAGACGTCAGAAGGCTAGGGACAGTGCTAGAAAAGCAATTTACAAGTGCAGGGAAAGATTTTTTGGGGGTCCAAATAGCCAATATACAGCTCTGTCATTCCAGCAATTTATATATCCAGAAAAAATATATATACAGTTCACTGTTGCAGTTATTTGTGGTGAAAGCATTTAGTGGCCTATTTCAGTACAAAAAGAATTCACTGTTGCAGTTATTTGTGGTGAAAGCGTTTAGTGACGTATTTGAATACAAAAAGAAAAATATATACGCACTTCACTGTTGCAGTTATTTGTGGTGAAAGCGTTTAGTGGCCTATTTCAGTACAAAAAGAAAAATATATACGCACTTCACTGTTGCAGTTATTTGTGGTGAAAGCGTTTAGTGGCTTTTTTCTGTACAAAAATAAAAATATATTCATCACTTTTAAGTGTGTTTTAATTTGCTTTTAATTTATTTAGTTCAAGTAAAGTATGTCAGACAGAGAAGTGGCAGGCCATGCACAGAGGAGTGGCACAGGCCTAAATGTTTTTGGCACAGGCAGAGGTTGCAGCAGAGTAAGGGGGTGTGTCAGCAGAAGTCGCAGCGAGAGGCCTCAGCTCCTGGTGTCATCTAGGGGTCGTGTCTTGACCAGCAACCCAGCGATTCTTGATGGTTAACTCGGTCATCTACCTTATCCCAAGTGACATCAGACACCCCCAGCCAACAGTATTGTATGCTGTGGGCTCAGCTTCACTATACAGCGAGGACGAGCTAGTAGAGGACAGTCATCAGCTACTGCCCAGCCAAGATCTGGAGGAGACATCCGCCACTTCCTCCGCTAGGCAGGCAAGTAGTGATGAGGAGAGTGGCGTGGGAGGTGATGTTGTGAGCGGTCAGGCTCCTGACCCAGAGACCGTTGAGGAGGACATCAGTGACGTGCAAACACTACTCGATGATGATGAAGCCGATTGCACTTGGGAGCCGGGTGAAGAAGGGGCTTCTCATCATCAGGAGAAGAGGGTGGCAGTATGCCAGTGAGGCAGCGGCTGAGCCAGCAAGGTGGTAGCATGGCTGGTAGTCAGCAGGGTGGCAGCAGTGAGAGGTCAGGAGCCAAACGTGCCCGGGGTAGACCACTGCTTTGCAGCAGCCTACCTGCCTGGGAAGTAGTGGTGCAGGGGTACACGGAGGCAGCGGCGGTAGCAGTCAGTAAATGTGGAGTGTTGGGGGGAAAATCACCAACTTGGAGGTGTGGCAGTTTTTTGTTGAGCTGCCAGAGGAGGTTAACATGGCCATATGTAGAATATGTGGGCAGAAGGTGAAGGTGAAGCGTGGCCAGGGTGCCACGGTATGTTGCGTCAACATATGCAGCGTCACCATAAAGTGGCCTGGGAGAACCATGGCTCCAATATGGTGGTCCAGCCAGCCGCAGCAACTGCTGCATCACCCAGTGGCACGCACCGACTTTCAGGCAGTCAAGGCTCCACCACCTCAGTCAAAGGTAGCTGTATGTCATTTACATCTTCTGCTGGTCCAGATGGTCCTGCTCCCCCTATTCCTCGTCAGTCATTCCGTCAGCAATCGATCACCGAAGGGATTGCCAGGAGACAACAGTATGCTTGTACTCATCCAATGGCGCAGAAGCTGAATGTGCTCCTGTCCAAGTTGCTGGTGCTGCAGTCCCTCCCTTTCCAAGTGGTGGACTCTGGACCTATCAGAGAACTGATGGCTTGTGCAGAGCCGAGGTGGAGAGTCCCAAGCCGTCATTTCTTTGTGAAAAAGGCAGTACCAGCCCTGCACAAATATGTAGAACAGAAGGTGGGCCAGTCCTTGAGCCTGTCAGTGTCTGCTGAGGTGCACAGTAGCGCCGACGTGTGGAGCTACAACTACGGTCAGGGACAATACATGTCCCTTACGGCCCACTGGGTGAATGCGATTCCTGCACAGCCACACCAGCAACTTGGCCAGGTGAAACTGCTTCCGCCTCCACGTTCTCACGCCGCTGGTCCTGCGACAATGTCCGCCTCTGCCTCCTCATCCTCCACCGTGTCCTGGCTAGTTTGCCTGGGCAAACAAAGTCATACAGGGGAGGAACTACTCCATGTGATTCACCAAGAAACTGAATTATGGCTTTCTTCGCGACAACTCAAAATCGGAACCATGGTGACCGACAACGAGAGGAACATTGTGTCGGCGCTGCCTCAAGGAAGGCTGAGCCATGTGCCCTGCATGGCACACATCTTCAACCTGGTCGTCAAGCGGTTCCTGAAGTCTTTCACCCATCTGCAAGACATCATAAAATTGGCCAGGAAACTTTGCATGCACTTCAGCCACTCATACACCGCAAAGCAAACCCTCCTTGAGCTGCAGCTGCAGAACCGCATCCCCCAGCATAGGCTGATATGCAACGTTTCCACCCATTGGAATCCCACCCTCCATATGTTTCTTCTGGCTACCTGCCTAAGCTACTACTCTGATGCTGCGACCCGCCTGATGCAACACATCAGATCCCAAGTGCTCCTTTTTACACCCTCCTTCGTCAGCGGGTACTGGTATTGCCACCCACCGCCCCACTCTGTCACTGGGTCACTTTGTGGTCTCCTGATGCTGCTGCTGCCATCTCCACACTATGTCACATTGCCACTCTGTGGTCTCCTGATGCTGCTGCTGCCATCTCCACACTATGTCACCTTGCCACTCTGTGGTCTCCTGATGTTGCCGCCACCTCCACACTATGTCATTGTGCCTTTCTGTGGCCTCCTGATACTGTCGCAACCTCCACACTATGTCATTGTGCCACTCTGTGGTCTCCACCTAATGCTGCTGCTGCCGCCACCTCTGTGGCCTCCTCCTGATGTTGCTGCTGCCGCCACCTCCAGACCCTGTAATTGTGCCTCTCTGTATCCTCCTGATGCTGCCACCACCTCCAGACTCTAATTGTGCCACTCTGTAGCCTCCTGATGCTGTCGCCAACTCCACACTCGGTCACTGTGCCACTTTGTGGCCTCCTGATTTCGCTGACACCTCCACATTTGGTCATTGTGCCACTCTGTGGCCTCCGTCTGATGCTGCTGCTACCTCAGTCACCCTCTCCACTCTGTCGGGGGGCTCTACTTGTATAAGCGGTTATTAGAACAGGTTCGTAGACATCTATGTGGAATCAGCTGACGAGGGTGTAAAAGGAGTGCGCTTCTTCCTGACGCTAATATGGACCTGTAAGGCTGAGTTAATACTTGAGTTATTTGGTCAGTTTTGGCCCCATGACTGCCCAAATAAATGAAGTGTGCAGTGATTCTAATCGCGACGCCTGTCATCTGCATGTCATACTGACTCACAGTATTATTTCACTACCACAGCAGACTCCCTATGCATGTTACTGCAAGGCACAGTGTTCTACACCACTATCAAGGCTCTCTGCAGCCCGGAAATAGCCATTTTTTAACGCGATTCCCCTCAAATAAATTTGGATCGCAGCGAGTTTTATCGCAAAATTTGGCAAACCGGCCGAATTGAATTTTCGAGAAATTCGCTCATGTCTTGTTGCAACTTTTAGTCAGACAACTGACAATCTATTGTGATATGTACACTTTGTTTATTTGAAGAATACATACAAGTTCGTTATTTGCCAAAAAAAACCCTGTCTCTTCTCGTTATTCTGTACAACCATGGGGTTGGCAGACCTACCATTGAGACCATAGGTAGGGTCACTTTTCTCTGTTTGCTTGTATGACTAGATAAGCAAATGTAATTCATTTTTATAAGGAGAAGGGTTTCCTTACATTATTAGTCAGTGAGGAGGGTTTCCATTATATTGGTGGTCAGTAGGGAAGGGCCCACCTTACATTGGTGGCCAGTAAACAGGGTTCCTTTACATTGATGGTCATTTTTGATCAGTGAGGGAAGAATCCCTTAAATTGCAGGGACCCTTATAATAGCAGTCAGTAGGAAAAATCCTTCTTTACACTGGTGGTAAGGGGAAAAGATTTTCTTGTTACAATGGTGGTTATTGGAAAGAATGCACTTTGCACTGGTGGTCAGTGGCAACATTGACCTACCTACAGACAGCTAGAAATACCACAAGTGACAGTGTTCTTTTGCCTGAGAGACGAGAGGAGGGGCTCCATTTGACCCACATTGCTGGGCCTGCCTAAGGGCATTTGTACCACAATTATGTAGGCATGCAAGGTGGGTTATCATTGTACCATTTTTAAGAAACCCTAATCATCCTCTGCAGGATCCAGGAAAAGATATACAGTGAAGGTAATATAATACTAAGGAATATACTGAATGAAATATGTTTCTTTACTCTAGGACTAGCTGGTCTCAATCAACCTTGTAAATACCATGTTTAGGACACCAAGATGTAAATGAAATAAAACTGTTTAAACAGTATTCTATCTTTTCAGGATAAAAAAAACGTGTTAAATGTGTCCTTCATTTGTCTGCAACACATTCAGCTGTGATTTAACCAGGCTTTTACCAGTATCAAAAGAAAGAAAATTACACATGGCATTGCACTTGACACCTTATAAATGAAAAGGATGTACTGAAAAAACACTCAAATATATTTGGTGCCACATTAAAGGAAACTGAATTGCAAACAAAAATCCTTGCTGCAAATTGTATAAACCTCAACAGAGCATTAATACAAAGTAAACTGCAAATAAAACTGTTGCTAAATGCAATAAAATAAAAAAATATTTCTGAAATTATGCCATTGAGGTACATAACAAAGGAAGAGTGCACTTCTACCTGTGGGATAGCAGATATCAATCAATTTAGGCAGTGCTCACCTAAGAGAATGTCTGTCGTACATGACCTTTATGACAGCCATTCCATCAGGTGAGCACTGCCCTACTATTCATCTCCATTTGGTATCTGGCATAATCTATACTTAGAAGCACATCTCTGCTTTGTTTTTTTTATTCACTACTTTTATAGATTCCACCATCTGAATGGACAAATTTTGGTGATGCGGCTTTGCGACACATTTTACTAAAATCGAGCATTGATGTTTTCCATTAGTCTTTGGATAGTCAGTTAGTACAAACTTATTCCTGCACAAAAGTAGTGTATTGGATTAAGAAAATACACAGTCAAACATTTATTCACCATTCTACCTGCTTTTTGGTTTATTATTATGGTGGGAAAGGGTGATATCACCAAAACTGATTGAAAACTTTCAGGGATCTTAAAAGTTATATAAGTAATAATGTGACGTTGGTGTATGCCACACCTCAGGGCAATCTTTGTAGGTTTTAAAAAAAAATTTTTTCCAGTATCATTTGCTGTTTTACTGCTATAGGTATATATCATAATTAGTGTTGGTCGAATAGCTCACTATTCGATTCGGCAGCTATTCGCTCGAATATAGCAAAAAAATTTGGGTGGTCGAATGTCAAAGTCGAACACCAATAAAGCCAATGGGAGGTAAAATTCAGGTTTTTTTCAGCACTGTGTAGAGAGCTTCTACAGCCTCCAAACAGATGTAAAAAGATACATTGTAAAAGGATTCATAAAAAGATACATTGTAAAAAGATACATTGTAAAAGGGTACATAAATAGATACATTATAAAAAGATACATAACACTATTACATACCCCTGTACTTCACATGAAGATTAAAGAGCACCTGTCAAATCAATTTTAGGCTACAGCTAGGTACACACTTCCAATAATTATTGTTAGAAAATGAACGATTATGACCGATCAACGATTATGCACAGTTATACTTGAACAATCATATTGTGCACAATTCTGTACATGCTGTAACAATATGATCGTTCAAATATATTCCACCAACAGCGTCCACACACTAGATACAATCGTTTGAACGATGCAGGGAAGGACATGTAAAGGAGAAAGTGTACCGCAGAAACATGCACAATCACTGAACGACACGATACTGTACACACGATAGATAGTGAAAGATCGTCGGCCAATCAGATCCACCGCGTCGGTCGTTCATTTCCAACGACAATCCTCGTTTGTCAGCGTCCTTGGTCACTTTTTTTTGGCCAATCGGTTGTTCATCTGTCGTTCGTCAGTCGTTTCTAACGATAATTATTGGACGTGTGTATGCACCTTTAGTCTACACGGACTGTTTCCCCAGCGTTTAACCTGGGGCTTTTTAAAGCCTATGTTTGAAGTCCCCATGGGCTAATCTACACCAGGACGTTTCCTTCAGGCACGTTTTTGAGCGTTATCCTAAACGTTGCTTGCAACATTTAAAAAATTAAAACGCTGGATAAACGCGGGAAAACGCTTCCATTGAACTCAATGGAGGCTTTTTCAAGCGTTTTTAAGCTTTTATGAAAGTACCCGAATTCGAACAGCCATATTCGGGTCGAATATAGGGACAACCCGAATTCGAACATCAACACTAATCATAATTATATCATACTAAATTTTATTTTGCAAAAGCTTAGGCAGTGCAGAAACATTTATATACATTAATATCGCAAAAAAATCAAAATTAAAAGTAGAAAATTGTAAGGGCTTTGCAGGCATATTGCTCAGTTCTTGAAAAACTTAGCCAGCTTTAGTTGTACAGAGGTACTAAAACCTAGAGAGGTACAAACATACTAAAAAAGTATGGTTTACAAGTTGTGGAGAAACCAAATGTTTACTAAAAAAACAAAAAAGTTAACTTGATTATTTAATATATTGCTAGCGATAAGAACATTTAAGTTGCTATTTCCTTCATAAAGTACCTATACCCAGTTATAGATTGTGAAGTCATTTGACTGGGGAAGGTCTTAGGTATCATACCAAATTGAAGCTTGCTTTTATAAACACAAATGATATCCTAAGTATAAGGATTCCTACATGATATTTAAATATATTAAATACATATTTATAATAATATATTTAAATATAATACATATATAAGGAAGCAGATACACAATGGTAATTACAGTGTTACTTAGATAAACAGTGCTTATTACTGAATTTAAAATGCATGTAGAATCATTTTTTTTTTAATCATTTTTTTTTTAAACAAGAATCAATGAGTATAATGTTTAAGTCACAGTAAATGAGTTTTAAGCATTTTTTATACAGCACTGCAAAAATTGGATTGAAAAATTCTCTATTGTGTGGGATTTGTTGCCAAGTACAATTTGTATCTACTGCGGACAACACATTGCATGTGTGGAGTACTAAGCAGTCTGTAATTCAACAGTAGGAAGAAGATTGTAAACTAAAAGGATGGAATAAAACAAAAAGGGATAGAAGAGGAAATTGTTCATCAAAAGATAAGTATCCAATAAAACAGAACCGCTGTTTTACATCCTTTTGAGAAAAAAAATATTTTGGAATAACCAGTAGAAACTAACCCTTTCATAAGCACTTTTTTAAGCACTGTGTTTAGGTACAGAATGGCCTACAGAATGTGATTTTAGATTCTTTCCTACGGTTCTGATTAACTGAAAAAAGTGGTAAGGTTATTTTTTATTGCTTTAGGATATACATTAAAGACTGCTCAGAACAACTATTTTGAATGCTACTAGATAAAATATTTTACAGTGGCCAGTGCATACGAATATGTTAATATTGACCCAGACAAGGGACTATAGACTGAATCCTTAAGCATATTTTACACAAACATTTTGGCACTTTTTAAGTACAAATATTAAGTGTTAATTCATTTATACGAGAGGTTTTACTTTTATGGTTTTTATAAATTAACATCGTAATTATCTCTAATTTTCTAAATGTAGACATTGTGAATGAGTAAATATTAAGTTATTGTTTATAGTCCTAAATTGTGGAATAGTGGGTGCTGCTCACTGACAGCAAGATTTTTTAGGCGACAATGTAATTTATTCCAATAATTTTATCAATATATGATAATATAATGTATTAGGATCTAAAGAAATGTGATAGTATATGAATGTGACATGCCGGTGATGTCACATGCCCGAGTCCTGCTGGCACCAGGACTCAAAATGCTTCATAAGGGAGGACACAGGGACAAGTAGCCTTTAACTTTAAAGCATGTGCAGACAGCAGATTCTGGTACTGGACTGCTACTGCATCTAATTTTCATATTGGGTTATTTAAAACAAATGCAAGCTCATTTTATTTATCAATCAGTTAGCAAAATGAAAGGACACTTTCCAAAGAAATCCCTTTGATTAATTAGTAACCTCTAGGAAATCATTCAAAACGTCTCTGTTGCCAAGAATCTAAATTGGTTACATCAGCTAATATACACTATACTTCCTGCAAAGCTAGCTTTATGCATTTCATATAAAAAAGATATGGAAAGCAATGTACAGTCTATAAAAACTAAAAGAAAATGTCTAAACTTAACAAGATTCACCCAATTTTTTGTGACTGCTAGCTAACAAGGTACAGTAATAAAACATGCTCATCTTCCACTATTAAAGATTAGGACAATTTCAGTTTTAACTAAGTCTCTCTAAATAGTAATTCTGACAGCTGAAGACAGCATGCTTCAGTTAAACCCATCAGCAAAAGATGAGAAGCAAGACCACCAAACATTGGATTGCTCTCATCCGGTTTTTAATATTATAGTTAACGACTATGTAAAAGTTTAGGTTTTGTAAAGTTTATTTTAACTGTGGATCTCATTTACATGTATGTACATTTATTGTAGGTAGGTAGGTGTGTATAGTAGGTGTGAACAAACCCTTTTAGTGCCCTTTCAAAACATTACACTTCAAACAGTTTTCAGTCAGCCAAATAGGATAGAATAGAATTCTTATTTTACATATCCAGAATGGGTGAATTAAATATTTGAGGAGTATTGCTGTTTTTCATAATTAGACATATATATAATAAAGGGACAAGTATCACCAAATAAACATGTTTAGTATGTTCTATTCAGGCTTATGATGGTCCAAGTATTAATAAACTTTATTCAGCAAAATTGGTATATCCAAATGTTTACCAAACTAAATGATGAGTTTCATCTATTATCTGCTTGAAACAACCTAAACTCAGAAAGCTAAAAACCACCAGGAGGTAGTACTATTTGACAAAAGATACATGCAATGTCACTTTTGTCAAATAACTCCCTGACTCCTGGTGGCTTTTTGTTTCCACTCTAACCTTTATCTTGGCTCTGTGTGCGGCTTTGCCAGGGATAATATTACTCAGCAAGGGGGATAACCATTTCTGCGGAAGTGCGCAGTGGAGCCAGTGGTGGAGATTTAGCCTTCCATGCATGTTTGGATCTGTCATTGTTGCAGGGTGACACCAGAAGGTGAGTATGTGCCATATTCTGCAAGTATAGTGTGCATGCCAGGAGGCTCTGAGCATGATGATCAGGACAGAAATAAATTTTATATATTATATATATATATATATATATATATATATATATATATGATTTATTCTTCAGTTATAAAACCAACCAAAAAAAGAGACAAAAATATTGTTTTGGATGACATTGGACTGGGATTCTGGATTTTTTTTCTTTTTATGGATTTTCTTGTATTTTCATATCATGTGTTTTATTTAGTGAAAATGGCAAGTGTACATAGGCCTTAACCCCACGAGTGTGATTCGGGGTGGATTTTACTAGCAAAAAGCGGTAATCCCGAGTCACACTCGGAGTATTTTTAGAAGCCCCCTTACCTTTGCCCCACACTCCAGCGGTGATCTGATGGTCCCGCTGTGATGCCGGGGCACCAGTCCGTAGGGGGGCAGGACTGCATTGTGCTTCACATCTCACTGCAGATGCGAGCAGCAATAGTAAATTCTGGGGGTGATGCCAGCTGGCACCACCCCCGGAATTTGCTATTGCTGCTCGCACCTTCTGGAAGATGCGATGCACAATGCAGAAGGTCTGCATTGTGCTTTGCATCTCCCTGGAGATGCAGAGCAGCAGCAGCAGCCTCTGAGTGAGGCGGGTGGGACAGCTTCCGGGTGATGCGAGTGGTGATGTATCCAGGGGTGTGGTGATGTATCCAGGGGTGTGGCCAGGCAGGAAATTTAAAAGCAGATTACAATGTAATCTGCTTTAAAATGGGTTTTACAGGAAAAAAACACTATACAGCATACAATAAAAATAAAAGTATATTTTATTTTAAATTACATTGTTGTCTATTATATTATTTTTTAAATTGTTCATAATTATGTATTATATTATAATTTATGATTATATTATAATAAATAAATATAATTATCATTCCCGGGAGTTAATCCTAAGAATTACAGGCCCACAATATAAACAAAAATTTCTATGCAAAAAAAAACAGGATCACTTTTGCATCAAAAACTGACAGAATTAGAATGCTGGGGGGGTTAAATGTTGTTTTTCCTTTCTTTCTATAAATTCATTTGAACTCATTCAGCACAAGGACAAATAATAACATGGGCTAGAGCTTCCAGAACGATCAACTGAAAAAAAAGTATTTTTATACAAAATCATACATCCATGTATATATCTCAGGTACTTTCGAAAAGCTGATACATTTTTTGTTTTATTACAAAGTTTTGGGAGTAGAGTTTTCCCAGGTAATTTTCTAATAATGTTGGTCAGTAGAATTTTACAAACTTGAGACGCCAGATAAAAGAACACGGACAGCAAAACTAGAACTAAACAAAATTACAATTAGACAGCTAGAATTAAAGAACTTTTTACAAATTAAAAAAGCGGACTAACATTTATTAAAGAAAGACAACAGAAAAAGCTGGGGTTTGTTGGCAAAAGTGACAACAAGTATTAAATTGTCATACAAGGTTATAAATTATCCACAATCAGGGATAAAGAAACAATAGTCAGCACACAGTGTAACAAAGTAATATGGATAGGCATCTCCCAGTTTAGTTTCACTGGGGGATTCTGCCTAATCCTAAATCAATAATCTACAAACATAATCAATAATATACAAACATTTATTAAATTCCGTCAGCTGTACTTACTGGGGGATTGAGTTCTGGAAGGCTTGCTCTGTAAGTTATTGGTCGACAATCACGTGTATTTGGCACCAATTCACAGGGAAGGAACCGAGGTCCAAGGTCATCGCCATCAAGAACATCCACTGTCAAAGTAGTTGTACTTGTCCTCCGTTCATTAGGATTGAGGGGGCGATCCTGCGGATAAAAAGGCCTGTTTATTACTAAATATATATACAGTTTTTTAAATGTTGGATTTTAACAGCAGATTTTTAAAATTGTCAAATATTCTGTAACTCTAAGATCATATGGTACAATGTAACAGTTCTATATGAAGTAATATTTGCTAGCAATTTTATGATGCATTACACTATCAAAGATTTGCATTGTTGCGATGAGTATACAAAAAAGACATTTAACATGTCATAGTTTTTATGTGGTAACCTCAAACTTAATCTAAACTCAAGAATGAAAACAAAATACTGAAATATTGCGGCTTACAAGTCCTTAGATGTGGTAGACACATTTTCACTTTTTTCAGGCATTGTATTTTATTATGTTTATCTGGTGATCCTGACAATAATTTGATTCCTGTCCTATAGTAACAATGCAAAGAAGTATTTTCATCCGAGGACAGCAAATTGTTAGGACTACAAACCCCCCCCCCCCTTCCCCTTTCTCCCATGACTGTGAGTGGGACTCTATTTCCTATGTTGTTAGGCTTAGTCTACACGGACGTTTTCCCCAGCATTAACCCTGAGGCTTTATGCCTATGTTTGAAATTCCCATGCATTCCAAAGGGCTAATTTACACCAGGTTGTTTCCTTGAGGCACGATTATGAGCATTATCTTTAACGTTGCTTGCAATGTTTAAAAAATTTAAATGCGGGGTTAACACTGGAAAAGGCGGGAAAATGCTTCTATTAATTTAAATGGGGCGTTTTCCCGCATTTACAAGCACTTGAAACGTAAACACGTTAAAAATGCAGGAAAACGTGGCACATTTTCCAGCGTTTTAAAGGCAAGCTTTAAAACACTAATAAAAGGGCATAAAAACGCATATACATTTTTATAAAAATGTCTATGTAGACCCAGCCTTAGTGAAAGAAGTGAAATATCCATATGTACAAAGAAAATGATTTTAAATAAGTCAATACAAATGTACTGTATATATTAAGCAAAGTCAAAATTCCCTCAGCTTGTTGAATATGGTGAAACATAAAACAGGTTGAAAGCTTATTTATCAAAGGGATAGTCTTTAAAAAAAAAAGATAATTTTTTTTGTGGAGAGGGGATAATAAAGAACAACAATTAGATTTATAAATTACTAGATATTAATACATTAGATATTTGATGTTAGACATAACAGTAAAACAATGTCAAGTCTGGGTTAAACATAAAGAGCCCATTACCTCATAGTGGAAAAACGGTGTACTCTCCCCCCCCCCCCCATGAGCTTACCATATAATTTATGTTTTCAAAAAACATGGAGGTTTGAATGACAAAAAATGTAATGTTGCTAAAAGAGTTTATAAAAGTATAAAAGTTATTAAAGTATAGAAGCTCCAGGCACTAGTGCCTGACTTGGAGCAAGCTTGCATATTAAGAAAATCACAGAAAAGTCAAACATAATTTTGCATAGATGTTATGGATTAATGACTTAATGTAAAAAAATCAGAATACAGGCAACTATCCTTTTAAAGAAGGTGAGCTCAAAAACGGTGCCCCCCATGGTTCTCTCACTACAGTAAAAATTGGTCAAAATTGTTTTGTTTATAATTGACATCTGAAGATGTAACACCAGAATTGCTGCCTTTGGCTTTGATTTGTAATTTTGTAAAATTTTTTGAGCATATAGCAAGCCTTATGCTATGCAAATAAAATGTTTGTATATCCATTCATATAGATGACTCTGTTTTATTATTCAGTTTTTTTATATATAAAAAAACTTTTCAATAAAAATGTTCATTAAAAAATATTACATAGCAGAAAAAAACAACACAAAAATGCTAACTGCAAAATAGTATGGTGCACTAAACGTAGACATCTTCCTCTTTCATGGTTCCTAACCAATAAAGTACACAGGGCAAAATAAAAGTTAGGGTGGGCAATTATTCTTATGATAAGAGAAACAGCAAAACAATGGGGGCTGACATAGATCTTCCCAGTTTCAAACATTTCAGGCATTAAGAAACCTTGAAAAATCACTCTCAATACTTCTTAAGAAGTTGAAAAGGAAGGGATTGAAAAGAGAGGATCATATTTGCTGTTTTAAGTGAGATGATAACTGTGGGGTGACAGCAATAAAATCTCAACAAGACTCTTCTTATATAAAGAATGAGAAGTAACAAAAAATGCCATGGCTTTCAAATGATTGCAGTGTACAGCTCCCCGCTGTATGGAAAATAACATTCTGAGGCATGAAGGAAAATGCAATATTCCTGTCTTCAGTGGAAAGATATTTTCCATTTTAAAGGTTTTCTTCATTACAGATTTCTCTAAACATGTGGTATGAAGCACAGTTTACCTAGGAAGCAACAGATACCCAACCCCAAGATCTAATTGTTCTGTGACTTAATATAGATGTGCATATAATGACAAATATTCAAGGAGTAACATAGAATCTGTATATTATTAAAGTTGTATATCAAAAGCAGTGTTTTCCAACCAGGGTTCCGTGCAACCCTAGGGTTCCTCCAGAGGTTGCTAGGGGTTCCTTGAAAAATCAGTTTATGCCTCTCAGGTTTAAATGACCTTTTTGGCTATCCGTAAGGGTGGCTCAGCTCCTGCTGAGCTGTTGATATGGTAATTATAGCAGGAATTCCCTGAAGAGCTGAAAGGTATTTCCACAGGGTTCACTAATGTTATAAAGGTTGAGAAATACTGGTCTAAAGAATATCCACAATATTTTCAATGGTGTTTCCTGGAGTGTCTGGGTTCTGAGAATTAAAAGCTTATCAAATGTGCTATTTTCAAGTAAGGTGTTGCTTTAGGAACAGTTTGTAAGAACTGAAATTGTGATTCTACTGTATATAATAATTGTATTGTATTCTATATGCAGGAGGAACAAAACACAGATGGTAAGCAACATCATTGTGTTTGATAGGATGTATATGTAGAAACTTTTTACCAAACAGGAAGCAAGAAAAAAAAATTGGTATAAAAATATATAACAATAAAAGATTATTGGGGTTTAAGCTGTTGTTAAAGTTCTCTTCACTTCCTGTCCTGGTATGGCAACATTGTTCACCAGACAGGAAGTATTCTTCAATCCAGTCACTTGCTTTCTTTATTACATATGGCACAATCCAATAGGAGGTAGCACAGGAAAGATGACTGTTCAGTAAGTAGACAGGAGGAAGGGAGGTAAATTTGTTAGCATAGGAGCTACAAATCCAGAACAGCCATACAATGGGGAAATGGTTTTAGAAAACTGTGAATCACAAATATGGCCAGAAAAACTGTATACTTGTACATATTTGAACACTATATTTAGCTTGGAACAATTTTACTTTAAAACAATTAGAGTTTTTGTAACTGAAGATTTAATCTGTTATATAACTAAATTTGGGGCAATGTCATTTAAAAGAACAAGCTTGAACAAGAACAAAATGTTAAAGCCATCAAATATCCTCTGGGGTTTTGTCAGCTCTAAATAAGAAACAGTTTGTCACTGCAGTAACAAAACTGTAAATACAATATGCTCAATATGTGTGTAAACAGTAAAATTAAAAATTAAACAAAATGTAAGAAACACGCTCCATTTTACTATCTCAAAACTATTATATACATTCAGAAAATTATAGTGTCAAATAAATAACAAAAACTGCTTAAATATTTGATGGTTCTTCCCATTTGTCGTCTAAAGCTTTTTTGCAGTGTTAAAATGTGACTTGTTTATCTATTTTCTGGTATTATTCTCACTCAATAGAGTTGATTTACTAAATGAGTTTAGGTTCTTCAGCAAAGTGAATTATTACCCCTTTACTTAGCTTAGTGAATGTGGTAAATTAAAAAAAAAAAATCTCTTTTAATAAAATATTCAGTTACCGTATTTTCCGGCGTACAAGACGACTTTTTAACCCCGAAAAATCTATGACAAAGTCAGGGGTCGTCTTGTACGCTGGGTACCAGTACTTTCCTGCAGCGCCAGGTGTCCTAGCGAGTCCACAACGCGGTCACCCTGTCTCCTGCTTTTCAGCTTACACGAGTCCTCCTGGGCAGGCTCGCATTGCTTCACAGCAGGACTCGTGTAAGCTGAAAAGCAGGACGTGAGCCTGGATTGGCTCTCCAGTGGAGAGCCTGGATTGGCTCTCCAGTGGAGAGCCTGGATTGGCTCTCCAGTGGAGAGCCTGGATTGGCTCTCCAGTGGAGAGCCTGGATTGGCTCTCCAGTGGAGAGCCTGGATTGGCTCTTCACTGGAACACACCCATTCATTAAAGGAACGTTCTCATTCATTACTTAGAACTAGTAGTGTACAGTTCTTTCTGCCTCTCAGTTCTCACACAATAGTGAGATCTGACAGGCAGAAGGAACAGTACAATACTGGGCATATAACACGACCCCCAAATGATTGGTTAGAGTGGGGGGTCGTCTTATACGCCCAGTCGCCTTATACACCGGAAAATACGGTATGTGTAAGGATATCCATGCTTGTGGATGATTGAAAAGATGAAGTGCTTCAACCCATTCACTAAGCTGAATGAAATATACCTTGAAGAGTGATATTTCAATTTGTCAAAGTCTACACTTTTTTGGTAAATAAACCCCCAAAACTTGTTAAATGCATTAAAACACACACATCCAACAAAACGTTTTTTTTGTTTTGGATTCTGTGGGTAAGGCCTATGACTAGTTTGATCCCACCTTGGGTTCACATGGAAATGTAGCCATTTAACATTTGCTAAAAGAAAAAGCAATAAAAACATGCAGTGAGTCAAACTAGTGTTAGTTGTTTGGCTGCAAGATCACATGCACATAGACTTTACACACTTTGCAACAAGCAACACATTCATGATTCTTGAAGCCTATATAATGAGATGGCCAGCTTCAAGGAGTTCTGTTCCACCATAAACCCTAGATCTAAGACAGGAAATAGACTAAAAGCACAGAACAGTAACTTGAAATTGAGTATGAGGTCAAATGGAAGCTAATTAGTCAATGAGTAGAGAGGAGCAGCAGATGCAGTGTAATGAGAAGGATAAATAATCTAGCTAATGTTAGGTCATGATAGATTGTGGAAGTGATTGTCTAGTTGGCAAAATACTAGATAAAAGGATATTGTAGTAATTGAGGTGGGGGAATACAGGGACCATTTACCAGGAGTTTGGTGGCCTCTTAGCACATAATGAGGCATATTTTGGAGTAGGTGGAAGTGGCAAGACCTAGCTAGAAAGTATTAAGTGATGTTTTGGATGTAGGTAAGGAGAATGCAGAGTCAAAAATGACACAAATTTGCAGGTTCTTGTCAGTCATATTTGATAAAATGGCAGCCAGGCCAGAGAGGGAAAGAGGTAGATCTAATGGAAAAATGTAAAGAGAAGAGCATAGATTGATGGTCTGTGTTACCCCCAAAAGGGAGAGATGTGGTAGAGGAAGACATATGAATCAAAAAAGATTTGGAATCGGTTGTCAGATAAAAAGGAAGCACACTAGGAGAGTGCAGTGCCACCAGGGACTGAAGTAGGGAAGGATGAGAGAAAAATTGCCTTCTGACCTGGTGGTCATTGAACAACTTTATGAGAACAGATTCAGTTTAGCTTGGGGGTCAAAAGCTCCATAAGGATATTCTGCTAGTCAATTGTAAAAAAAAACACTTGGGTAGCATATGGAAGAGGGGAAGAGTCCAGAGAGGATTTTTGTTTTCTTTTTTCCTCCTAGGAAAACAATGTCATGTTTTGAAGACAGAGAGAGACATGGTAAACAGTTTAGTAAGTGCATGGTGTAGAATGCAGGAGTTAGAAAAACAATTCTGAAACAATGAATTTTTTAACAATTATTGAAAATAAAAACCAAGGCATGCATGTAAAGAAACTGTGGAACTTACATTAGCTTGTACAATGACATAATATCGTGTCTTGTCCTCATAATTCAACCTGCGTTGTAACACAACTGCTCCAGACAATGTTAGGCGAATGTCGAAGGTCTGGTTAGAGGTCTAAAAAAGAAAAAAATGTTAAAAAAATATTTTTATATATATTTGGTACCGTAAAATAAATCCCTCTATCTTCCAAGTTATTTTTTTTTTTTTAAGAAAAACATTTGTCATGAAACTGGCTTTACATTTGTATCCACTGTAAATAAATGGTGTACACTGTACTTGGTCATTTTGAAGGAGTATACCATGAAAAAATTATATACAAATTAATCAATTTTATAACATTTCCTATTTTTATGTACAAAATTTAAGAAAGTTTTAAAAATCATCCCTCTATAGGTGATATTTGAAATAGGTATGTTTTGCCGATGGGTATAATATATTCTGAATGTTAGAATAGAATAGTACAGAATCCATTTGCGACTTTCCAGACATGTTTAAAAGGAATCTTCGCCAAAGTAATGATAGCATATTGCCAGTAAATTTGAAAATATACTGACAGATAAAAATCTCGTGTCCAGTTTGGGTCAATTCTTATTTGTCTTAAATGGCCAGTAAGCTTGTAATAATAAAGTGCACATAAAGTGCAAAAAAACAAAGTATAAACTGACTTTTTCAGCATCCCAAACGTGCTGAAGTCACCCTCGGCTTATATTCCAGTCAGGTGCATTTATCCCTCTAGAAAAGCACCCTCTGCCAGCCGATTCCTGCTCCTGCCGATCCGGCCTAATCCTGACCGGCACGGGTCGGCAACCAGCGGCTCTTGAGCCTCCTTGTTGTGGCTCCCTTCCTTTTTTACTGCAGCCGGCGTTGCCATTTCCGCCGCCGGGGTAAGGGGACACTCCCTCTCCTCTGTATGCATTGCAAAGGAGGGGGATTTCCCTTCAGGGGCATTCCTGGTGGGGGCGGAGCCATCAGCTCGGGAATTGAGAGAGTCCCTCGCCGATAGTAGTCCCCTGTCCGACATGTTTCCGTAAGCTTACATGTGGGACATGGGACTAGATGCAAAAGCAGTAACAGGGAGCCAGGAAAAAAGAAGTAAAGTAAGTTTAAAAGTAAGTTATATCAATTAATGGTGCATAACTTATCAGATGAATATATGATTAGTAACTATTCATATATTAATGATTAATTATTAATCATATATTATTAATCATCTGATAATTATTACTACTCATTATTTTTATAGCGTCAACATATTACAGAGCGCTGTACATAGTACAATTAACATAGTGCAAGTAACCAGTCCATAGTCATGTCACTAACTGTCCCTCAAAGAGGCTCACAATCTAATGTCCTTAACCATAGTCATAAGTCAATAATGTAGTCTAAGGTAAATTTTTTTGTGGTAAGCCAATTAACTTAACTTAAAAAAAATTAGGAAGTGAACCTTGTAGAAGTGAAACTTGCCAGTAGCTGTAGCATTTCCCACCCTTGGCTGTGGGAAAGTTGTTTTTTTCCAAGGTAAAAATGGGTACCTCGGCTTATACTCGGATCAACTTATACTCGGGTGTATGCAATACTTTAATTAATGGACTTGCAGTCTGCAAATGATGTTGTTTTACTGGGCTTTGCAGTTGCATGTTGATTCTTTACCAATACATTGATGAGATGCCCCCTATACCACTGGAAATATATCAAAAGCATGGAAGAGACACATAGCTGGATTTACTGTTCCTTATTCCTCTCAGTTTAAATATATATCCCTTAAACGGAACAGCACAATGTTGAAAAGCAAACCTCTAACAGGGCAACGTGTGTTGGAATAGTGAATATTTCTATTTTTTTATACAGATGCTATATTTCACAAGGATTAAACACAATGAAGCTAATGTTGGTTTGTCAGTCAGCTCTTGACAACAAGGGTTTGATTACTACCTGTCATAGTCAAAAGCAACAGAATGCCTTACAGCACAGGGCAAAGGGCCTTTAAAATTCACACGTATAAAACCCTGTACTTTTTCTGTTTTTAATTTTATTTACTTTAAAGGCTCTTCATTGTGCTGTAAACTGTGATACTACTGACATTCCTAAATCACAAAGAAGAAAATGATATTTTAGCATTGGAAAAGTGAATTCCTTAAAGCTGATGTTTGGCAACACCCAAATTTGTAGAACATATCCTAGGTCAAATTCTCTTGATTGCTTAAAATAATATAAAAGAAGTTTATATTTATCTCCATACCAGAGCAGTTCTGTAAACTCTATAATTCAATTATTTCGCTTTTACAGAGCTGCACTAGTATGCAGTGTAGCACTGTGAGGTTTGTGAGGCCAAAATGTAGCAGGTTTTTAGCAGCAACCTCCTCTATTTTACCTGGGGAAAAGGTTGAAGGACCTGGGTGTGGCTGTGGTTCATGGTAGTAATGAAGCTTTACAGTTTCTTTGGGATCCAGGTCCAGAGTTTATTAAATAGAATGGGTGAGCACTTTATCCCTTTCCCAGGAAAGAATTTGGAGAGGGATTAGCACCACATTCAAAACCCAATAAAAGGGAGCCTGATGTCAGATGTGGTTTAGGGAGATAGGCCTACGTAACCTGAGGGAAAGTGAGTACTTGCCTGAGTGTGCTAACCAGGCAATAAAACTCTATAAGCACAGTGGAAAGCACCCCTGCAGTGGAAGGTATGCATAAAAACATTTCACTTATAAATAACTACAATTTGAAACAACAGAAGTATACTTACCACGTCATTTGGGTTGTATTGGATAAAATATTCAATCTGGCCATTGGGACCATCATCAATGTCTGTAGCCCCTTTATCTGCAAATCCATTAAAAATCGTGGTTCCAACTGGTGTTAACTAACAAAAAAAATATAAGTTGTATTAATGTCTAAATGAGTATATAAATAATATAATGCCAACATAACATTCAAGCTATTTCAAATTTCTTTGAAAGCAATATTTTGTGCCCACATCCTTTCTCATTATCTAGTAAACCTTAGCAATAAAAGTATCTAAAGCAAACTATTTTTTTAAGAAACAAACAAAAAAAAAAGAGGTAAATAAATGTGATTTTGTCAAGGGGGGGTAAATTTGTACAACCAGTGATCCACTATGACCCAGAAAGAAAAACAACTTTTTATTTATTTATTTATTACACTGCTGCACAGTAAGCATGTCAAGTGATATACACATTTAAAAAAATGAAAATAAAACAGAAGACACACTGTTTTCATTGTCTTCAGTTAGTTGGTAAATGAACTTTGAAATATACATGCAAGAAGCAAGCAGATTACAGAATATATTAGACCTTGACATTTAGAATCAACTCCAAGCAGTGGAGGAGAGCTGGAACCAGCAAAAGCTATTTGGTTGAACAGTAGGAAGTCATAGGAAAGACTATTATATTTTGAAGACATACCATGATCTCTCAATGCATTGAGCATGAGAAAAAGAAAAGAAAAAAAAAACTCTTGTGCTGATATCTTTCAGAAAAGTGAATGTAGGTTTAACAAAGGTTATTGGATCTTCTCTGCAGTCTTTTCTAAATTTTGTGGAACTAGAACTTTTTAGATATTTAGGTACAGTAAATAGTAAAGCAAACTCAAAAAGAACTAATAGGTATCTGTGTGTATGTTTTCTACATGTTTTTGGCATTTAAGCATTACTTACAAATGTATACCTTTGTTATAGACAAAAAAACAAAATCATAAATATAGGTCATAGTATATGCCACAAGACTTTAAAATATTTAGTTTGTTTACTTTGAACAAATTTATTCAGAAAAATATTTTCTTCTCTCTATATTCTCTCTAGAACCCTGACAAAATAACAGTAAAAGAAAGGATTTCCTTGAAGATAGTAATGTTGTGTACTGAAAGTCTTTGTGCTGTTATAAATATTCAAATTACACTTGCACATCTCACTTCATGTAAAGGACATTTGAACAAACATTGACAAATGTTGACAAACTTTTTAGAATGGAAAACCTAATTCTTTGCATTCTTTTTCTAATCCAAGTCCTTGAAAAAATGGTTATCATAAGTATATGCTCGCTTACCTGTTGTGAGCTTTCCCCTATGCAACTAAAACTTGATAACATATTTGAAAAACATGCTATATAATATTGCACAATACAATAGCATATATTATTTTACATTACAATTTACCTCAAGGAAATGAGATAAAAAATTATTGTTTTATTCAGAAATCGTTATTGTTATGAATGCTAAAAAAGTTATTTGACTGATGTTAGAATTCTTTTTGTAAGCTCTGTACACACATAAGATGATTCTCGGCATATATGAACGGTTGGGCTCATCTTGGCAAAAATCTGATTTGTGTACAGAGGTCGTCTGACCTTGATCATGGATCCCTCCTGACAGATCCATGGTCAACCAACTGGGAACAACTGCAATACACGTGAGAGGAAGAGAGCACAGTGCCGCTCGCTCGTTCTCCCTGCTCCACTCTCCATAGAGCAGAACATGCAGTGCGTACAGTGCTCGCTTGTTCATCTGGCACTCTAATCAACAACAAAAGATTGTTTCCAGCGACAATGAATGAAAGTGTGTACACTACTTTTGTTTTCAAAATAACCTATTCAATTAATATAAGTATAAGAATCTCATGAACCTTGGAATGTACGCCATCTCATATTCTCCTGGAACTGTGAAAGAACTGTTAAATATATAAACCTTCAAATATATATGTTCACTGCCCAGTTGTTAAATCATGTGCAGCTCAGAATTGCTTGCCAGGTAAACCTAGCAATCCTGCCTTCCCTTGCATGTAATGGGAATTAATAAACTCCTGCATGCCTACATGGGAGCTATGTCATCCTGGCACAGCCAATCAAGGTGGCTGAAGATTATTCTTAGGAAGAAGAGAAGAAAGAAGATGTTGTCACCCTGCAATAGAATGAAGATAGGTGAGAAATAGCTAGCTAGTTTCGTTTCAACCCAGTAATACACAGGGTCAATGTTATGCATGAACAGTCAAACTTAGCCATTGTTATTATGTTTAGCAGTTAATAAAAATATTATAACTTTCCGGAAAAAATTAGGCTCCAAAGCAACAAAACAAGACCCCAGTGTACAAAGAAGTAAAATGGTTGCACCAAAGGTAGATCACAAGTCATATCAAAGTTAATATTAGTACATTAAAAACATTAAAGAACTTGAAATGAACAATGGAAACCTTTTTAGCAGCAGCCACAAATGGGGTTGGGTCAAGAGAGAGCAGAAATACTGAACTCCTTTCTACAAAGGAAAGAACTGACAATTTTCTAGTATACTTTGCAAACTGGGTGATATCAGGAGTCAAGTCATAACCTGTGTCTAAACACAAGGAAACAAAGCGAAAAAATGGACACCTCTAAAAAAGAATTTACAATGTGGGATAAATCTTAATAGAGCATAATAAGCTATGAAAAGAGTATTTACAGCATGTAATTGATTTTAAACTGTGGCCTATTCTAAGACGGCATAGGCAAGCCAAGTCAGATTTTGGGTCACATGGAAAAACTTGTACCCTTTTCAGTAAAGAACATAATGTGGATACCAGGAATGACCATTATTAAAACGGTAAATCCTAACCAGACTAAGCTACCTGTTTTATGTTTTGCATATGTTTTCACATAAAGTCTGGGAGATGACAGATTCTGAGATTCCCTTTGAAGATAATACGGTATAATTATGAGATATAGCATGATGAATTATTTTAATAAGGGTAAACCTGAGAGAGACTTGGGTTTAAATATTAGGGAGAAAGGTTATAAAAAATACTTTGGTGATAGGCATATCACTTTCTAACCATATTTTTGATACTATTGAAAATGATGTTATTACAAGAAGAATGTGGTTTTGTGGAGGTGTTTCTTCATGTGTGTAGTTTTAGGGGCTTTCAAATAGTAGGGTCAAAATAAACTTCAAGCACAAGCCCTTTTATGCAAACCAGTAAAAATCAGAAAATGCAATATGTATTGATATACATACATATCACAATATGTATTGAAGTAGTGTTTTTCATAAAAAACTAGATTAGCATTTTGAGAAACATACAGATATCTCAGATGTTTTGACATAAAAACAAAATAATCATAATTCAATGTATTCTATTAGGGCTTTTTTCTGAAAGGGTATTTTTCCTAGAGGACTGACAGGCCAATTTAGTCAATTTAGTTTAGTTATGTGGTGCTTTGGCAGAATAAAAATACTCAACTTTTGTGCCAGTGTTGACTTTGCAAGCAAATATATAATCAAAGTTATTTCCCTCATAGTACCGTAATCTGTTAGCAATTAAATGCTCTAACAGCCTGGCCAAATGTTATGCTGATGGCTAAATGAAACTGGCATATTTTTTCAAAATGAAAACAAAAAGCAATAATAGAAGTGTAAGCTTTATGAGCAAAAACAGACATTAAATTCAGTTAGCAAGTAATGAAACTGCATGGACAGTGAGGTCTATTACTGCACTGAAGGTCACTAGTATTTGTTTCTCAAAATCAAACTACTTTAGAGGTCCTCATTATGTAACAGAGCCTTTGGGTCGCATAATATAAAATCTGGAAGCCCTATAGGCTTTCTACCAATCAGAGGGCAGACACAGGTAATCAACTATTCCTATAGGTTTTTTTTTAATAATGATTTTGTTTTTCCTGAGGTTTAGAAACAGAAAATAAAGTAACTATTCATGAATTCACCTGAGCAGCATTTCTGAAGTAATTACAAACTGCATATATAACACACCGGATCCAAGTGGAAAAAGTTCTCTGCATAAAAAACAAAGGTTGCTGAAGACTGAACACTGTACAACACAAATAAAATAACATTTCCAAAATAATAGCTATGCTTCAGAGGCTAGAGCACAGACTTTTATGACCTTCGCTGTTTACCGAATGTGTTCTGGGAAAAAAGTTCATATTGAAATGTAAAGGATTCTTTTGATAGGTCATACTTCAAAATCTGTCACTTCAAACTTGCCAGCTACATCAAGTAGCTGTCCTTTTAGTATACCAAAAAAAAGAGGAAAACAAGAAAAACATTTTGGTTTTTTTTTTTTATAACTAACAGTCCCAGGGCTTAGTCCTGGATAGGACTTGGACACACTGTACAGACTGTGGAACTTTCTCAGCTGTGGCTCAGATTCAGCAAACATGGAATTGACTTAAAATTAATTTACTATTACTTGTCACATTATTTCAGTCTGCATCCGATCCATTTCAGGTTTACGGGATCACTCAGGTTCTCCCATGAGTGTCTATCTTCACCAGTCTTGGAAAGCTTTCATAAATCAGGCCCAGTGGTTTCCAACTATTTTCATTTGGTTGAATGGGAACAGTTGGTAGTACTGTTGGGGTGCTATGACTGTGCTGTAAACCACAGGGGTTTAGTGCACAATCTGAGATTAGACTCACTTATACACAGCAAGTGTTCTAATGGGAGTCTCTTGGTTTTAAATTAACAGTTCTGTTTGAGTCAGGAAAAAGATGGGAGTCTGTAGAGTTGCTGCCAAAGGGCAAATTGCATTTTTGTGAAATAAGGACTGAATTGAAATCTCCATTAATACTAAGCAGCAGTGTGTCTGTTTAGAGCTGAGATAAGAAGATATTTTTGTTGCAAAAAAAATGCCTAAAGGCAAATAGGCTGTTCACTTAGCAAAGTTAAGGAACCCCTTGCAAAGAATCTTTTACCTATCTTAGTGAATGAGGTGAAGCTCAGCTGACCGCTACTAGTTGTACTTAAGCAAAGAAAAAAACTCCTGAGCCTGAGCCTTTGTAGCATTCCATCCTTTTTTATGAAAATGTTCTAAATAAAAAGCACAGCAGTGTTGATACTATTCTACATTTATGAGCCTGATTTAATAAAGCTCTCCTAGACTGGAGACCGTACACTTTCAGTTGAATCTTTGTGATCCATCAAATCTGAAATGGATCTGGTCCAGGATTGATAGCTTTTGCAAGCAAATAGCAAATGCCTTTGAAGAAAACCATGCCATATTTGCTAGATCACCCAGCTTCACTTATGAAAGTGCATCCTCTCCAGCCTTGGAAAGCTTTAATAAATTAGACCCCATGAGTCAGTAATTGCAACATGTTTCTGACTAGATAAAACACAATTTAGTGGTCAGTAAAACTATATGTTCACACGGGCAACCCTAAAAGATTAAGGACTTCACTCACTAGGGAATGGAAAAATTATTTAATACCTATAGTATTCAACAGAATGCCTCATTGTTTCCTTTTTCTAACTCACATATATTAGAAAATTTGAAAACTACAATCTGGTTGCTTACATGAAAAAATCTCTCTATTTTCTTTACTGTTTTTTTTGTCTGAATATGATTTTCTTTCTTGTTTAAAGAAACTAAAGTAGAGTGCTTGCAAGGTGATTACCTAATTTTTTTTTTGGTCCCTGGTTGTTTGAAATGAATGATGCTTGCCAGATATAATTTGGGCACCTCAGTTAAGTTATTTTAATATGTAATTTATTAGAATAGAATTAGTTTATTAAGGTTAATAAATTACCCAATCAAGAGTATCCCATTAGGAAAAGTAGATTGGTAGGGAGTTCTATTAGTTTGTCACTGTCAACTGTGCACTTTCAAGATTATATACCTCAGCAGGCACTTTATTTACTGGAAATAAAAGAACAAATTGGGTAATTTAAAGGTGCAGAACTGAAAAAAAATACATTTGTATTAAAACTTCCATTACTTAAATCCACCAAGAATTCTAAAAAATAAAATAACGTGATCATTAACACGTTACAGTTTATAGCTGAATATTTTGTAGCTAAGTTTTTATACAGATTAACCATTTTTACAGCAAACACACAATTTTCATTCATTTCATCTGTTGTTATGAACACCTGTCCATATAGATTTTTGGATTGTCAATATTACACAGACCAATGTGTGGGTCCTCAAAGCTCTCCAAGGCTGGAGAAGATGCACTTTCATCAGTGAAGCTGGGTGATCCAGCAAAGCTGGAATGGATCTGGTCTAGGATTCAAAACATTTGCTAACAAATAGCAAATTACATTGAAGAAATACATTCAAGGTTTGCCGGATCACCCAGCTTCACTGATGAAAGTGTATCCTCTCCAGCCCAGAGAGCTTTCATAAATCAGGCCCATTGTGCAAGGCACACTTAGAGAAACAATACTTTTTTTAATCAAACCAATAATTTTTAACAAATAAGACCAGGGACCTCAGCTTCAGTCTTTGAGGCTCACATACAAACTAGATGTTGATGTAAACAAACCCATACTGGTGATGAGATCAGTGCTAACCACCATGTTATTCCAATGTATTGGCAGAGATTGAGAACAAGTATGAGCATACTATGTCCCCAAAGATAAGTAGTTTTGAACAGGAAGAAAGTCTAAAAAATTAGTGAGGAATGGCAGGCAAGTTGGAAATGAAAATAAATTTATGCGCTTAGCACCTTTTCCTGACAGATTTGTTGCCCTGGATGCTTTATGCTATCGTGCAACAAATTTACCTTTTTAAGCAATTTTAGTGCACACCCAGTGAACCCCAGTCACATGCCTTGGTTGCCTTGTAGGTAAATAAAAAACTATTAATTCATAAATAGATATAGTTTAATTTCATTTGACATTATTGTCGTTATTAAAATAAAAATTATGCCAGAATTTGGTAGCTTTAAAATATATCCATCATTTAGTGGTCAATGTCAATTTCTGTACAACCTTTAACAAGTTGCATACATTGGCCATATGCTTGGCATTTAGGAGTTCATTTATGTATCCCACACTGGAAGGTTTACTTGTGCTCAGGGGTTTACCATTTGATCTTTGTCAGACTAGAATATAAGGTAAAGATTATGTTTATTTAATGTATAAATGCTCTTTCTATAATGTGAAATGGTAGCCTGTAATCCTGGCTCATATTGTATTCTCTTTGCATTTCCAAACTAAAGTGCTTCATTGATTTAAGGGCTCCTAAATGCTTTAGTGTACACCTTTTTGAAGAACCCTATCACAAGTCTATCTTTCTCAAACAGAATCTTTAGCCTTGTTTAAACAAAGAAGGCATAGACAGGAAGAAAGTGAGGAACAATTGCTATAATAATTTTTCTAGGTATGTGTATAAATATAAACTTAAACGGTCGAGTGTTTTATTATACATGCAGAAAAAAATATTAACGTGATAAATATGTGAAAAAATTATTATAGTTGAATGTACCCAGAGGTAGTTTTATTTTTAAAGATTTCATTATGCAAATTTTCACGCATAAATACAAAAGTATTATAAAATGTATATACAAAAAAAAAACTGCACAAATACACCAGAATAAAGAAATAGTTTTGCAGAAGAACCCTTTTCCTTAGTACAAATGTTAAAAATATAAATTGTAAAAATGTTAACTTGAATGATATTAAGTGATATAGAGGCACATGACACCGGTGGATTTTCTTCTGAATTTCTGAAAAATTTCTGAAAAATTCCCAGTAGGTAGGACAGGCGTTTATCTCAACCTGCCTCTTAGTGGAGAAAAATGACCACTGCTATTATTGGAGTGCTACATATTTAGTGAACACGTGTGGTGACACTGGAAATATTAGAATTGCCACCCTATCATTGCGGTGTCAAGACTACAGCATATAAGTGCTATTACCTAGATTAGCATCAGTCTAACCTTTATGGCAGGTTCAGACTTGTGGCAACAAGTGGGTACATGCCACATGTACGATTCCTTTCCCAGGGCAGTGGTTCATTGTCATTGGTTGTCAATGGTTCATTGGTTCAGTGTCTACTGCACTGCTACCTCACTGACAATCTAAACATGGCTTTTTTTTTTTTTTTTTTTAACAGATTCCGTTTTTGATAAGCTGTGCTCAACAATCAAAATACAATACTACAAAGACACAGGTATAAAAAAAGATATTTACAGTACTTTCAGCCTTGAATATCTTGATATCTTGACATAATATATGCTGTTGCAAAATTGTGTAATAATGTTTTGCCATAGTTGGTAGTCATTGCCAATTTAAAAAATCACACACAGTTTTGCCTCAGGAAATGTTTTACTTTTTCATATGTTGGGTAAGGAAACATTATAAGATCACGTGTGTAGTATCATAGTTGTTGGAGTTGGCAAACAACTTTTACTGTAATATATCTAAAGGCAATTTAATAAATTGTTGGAAGCTAGAACATTATAATTATTAACCATACATTAGGACACAGTCCTTTTAAAATTTAAAGGTGCTGCTTGACTTTCTTTCTTTCAACTATATGAATTCTCCAAAAAACTAGGTTTAACTCGTCCGTTGACTATACTTTTGTTAAATTCAGCAGATATTCTTATAGTGTTGCAGCTGAGCTATACTGTCAATGTCAAAACAGAAGAGAGAAAAGATTGCCAAAGGAAGGACCTGCATCTGTTTGTTAGAATTTAGATTAACTTTAACTGTATGAAAACTTTTCTTATGCTCAGCTACTACTAATTATGTAATAAAGTTAGATACATTTTATCTGAGCAGCAAATTGTACCATCTATGTAATTTTTTACATACATACCTATTTAATCAGGAGCGGTCATAAGAAAATATTTCCCAAGTCTACAACCTATCACCACCACATCAACCTTTAAACAGTCCTTTTCATTATGTTTAACCTTTATGTTACTGGAAGGCTAACAGTACTAGGATCAGTGTTGCTGCATACACAAACTTAATGAGAGTGTGATGTGTTACTAGTGGTTGTCCACCATGTCTCCTAAGCCAATAAATTAACTTGAACAATCAGCTTATTCGTTGTTAATAAACCAAACCAACTTTGGGTTCCAGTGGGAAATAATTAATTAAAAATTGCAATGATTAAATTAAGGACTGAGGATAAAAACATAACATGGTAAAATGGGAGGATTTATTTTAGGTGTGCATAGTTGCAGGGCCTTCAAAAAGACTAATACAGGCAGAGTTTAGTATTCTGAGAACACCAGATTACAGGTTACCTAAGGAATTCACACAGTGTGATGGCCTCGTATATACAATGACAAATTTTCAAATCTCAGTGGAAAGCCCCTTTCATATCTAGATATAGCTATTCTAATTTTTTGTCTTTGGTAAATTATTTTGAAATTGAAACAAAGAGATGATTTACTAAATGATTTTAAGTAAGGGAACTAATTAACTATGCTTCATCCACATACTTAACTTAAATAGTCTTCTATAATTATTTTACAAAATGATTTGCGTGAAAGGCATTCAATGTCATTAAATAGTGATTTTACCCAAGATATTTAATAAAGATAAAAGTTGTTTTGAATACGTGCCACTCTGTTGGATTAGACGTGAGACAGGAATTGAATGAGATGTCTGAGCCTGTTGGTAAATTTCCATAACTAACTTGGTTATGATCATCTTTCTAAACAGCACAGCTGTGTTTGTTTTATTTAAAAATATAACTGCATACAAAGTAAGCTCATTATTTATAACCTGTGATAAGAAAAACTACAATTCAAATACCACATCTCTATGGCCAAAATAAAAATTTCTGTATTCTGCATGTTTACTAACATGCATTTAAACTAGTAGCTAATACATCTAAGAGGTGCTATACATCACACCCAACTGTCTTAACTTTGCTGTGTTGTAATAGTTCAAATGGAAACAGTAATTTTTTCCAAATTGTAAACTACTGTACTTTCCTTTGCCTTAGCAGTGTTTTAACCCAGGGGTAGGCAAACTTTTATGGCTATTAGGCTATTTATGGGGTGGGCGGGAGTACATTGGGCCAGACTCTGAATCCCGCCCCAATGGCCCCGCCCACCACCAGGGAACGCCCCCTGAAGTGAAATCCCTCTCCTCCGTATGCATTGCGGAGGAGAGGGATTTCCCTTCGGGTAGCCTTCCCTATTTACCACGGCGGCGGAAGTATCAACGCCGGCCGCAGTAAATAGGGGAGTCACAGCAAGGAGGCGGCACCGGAGCTCCAGTGGCTCCGGTAGTTCCTAACGCCCCCTGGCCGATCCAGTCGGCAACCCGCAGCTAGGGGGCGTTAGGCCGTAACAAACTACCGTATCTGGCCTAAAGGCCACAGTTTGTCGATCCCTGTTTTAACCCATAAAGTTGCACTACTACACAAGCTCTGCAGAAAAAGTGCATGACAATAACATTGTACCCACAAGAGAACAGAACATCAGTCCATGCATGCAGAGTACATTTTACTTACACTGTTATTTGTGCAATAAATATCAAGATCAGTGATTACTGAACCTTTGGAAACTGACCTTTACATTTAGAAATTGTAAAAATTGTTACTAAAACATTTATGCAGAATTGGTGCAATTAAAGATTAAAGTGGAACTGTCAAAAAAAAAAAAAGACACCTTTACAGGTGGAAAGCAGATGATCCCTCCATGATCCTGGTCCAATTGGTCCTGTGCCTCCCCATCTTGGGCTGGACAACAGGCACTGCCCTTTTCTTGTTATGTCACCTGATCTCACACTGCCCAGGCGTGAGATCAGGAGACTCGACTTTCTGTGTATGGGTAAAATCAGCCGGAAGCCTTCTGGGAGACTATGTATATGTCCCAAAAGGCTGCATGTTTCCCTTCCATGTTTTCACAGCCATGGTGGTGAAGACAGAAGGGTTTCCCCCTTCCAACATAAAAAAAAAAAAAAAATAAAATTTTTTTCATTATATAAAAGGGTTAGCCAACCTTATATAACATAAGAAAATTTAATAATAGGTCCGCTTTCAGTGCAATAAAGAAAAATATTACACATTATAAATAGTTTGCTAAAAATAAATACAAAATAACAATTGATGAATGTGTTATTTACAAAATGAAAGCTCAAATTGTTGAATTTTTTAAAGGTCTTTTTTGTCTCGGCCAAACTTCAGGTTTTTTTCGGATTTGTGGAGAAATAACTATACTGTAGGAAAAGGGAGGAGATTGTACTATCTCCTATTCACATTCCTTCTGCAACATTGCAGATATGGAACGTTGGCTTTAGTAGCTTATTACAGCCTAGAAAGCCCCTTCAAATTATCTAAATCATCTGTTAGGAGGCACCCTTTTGGGCCTACAATCCCAGGCGGTGTACCACCGCAGGAGGGCACGCTCGGCATATTCCCTCCGGCAGCTGTGCTCGCAGTAGTACAGGGCTTTAGAATTAAAGCGTACCTAAACTCAGAATTTTCACTTTACATAAAAAGGAAGAGAACTCTTTTATGTAAGGTAAAAATTCTGTTTTTTTTTTTTTTTGAGGTCCAACAACCTTTTTGTTTTTAAAGAAAAGGGTGCAACACCGCCCCCTATATCTCGGTCGCCTTGGCAGTTGAGAATGAATAGGAGCACAAAGCCTCCGAGGATACCTACTCCAGCCATCCCTGGAGCCTCTTGGGTGCTTCATCGACGCATGCCCAAGCATATTGGACATGCGCAGAAGGAGCCTTTTTGCTCAAAGAGAAAATTTTGCTGTTCTCATGTGCAGTGGGATCAGCAAATTTTTGGTCACCCAATCTCGTGCCTAGGTTGGGTGACGTAGGATGAAGAATCCGAAGGAGAAGTCGAAGATGTGCTGGGAACCGAGTGCTGGGAAACGCAACCAGTTTCCCGAGGCTGGGCGGGGCTTGCCAAAGGTGAAGATTGCAGCGTTAGATTGGGGGACTGGTGTCTGGTGAGTACTGGTGCTGACCAGGGCCTTACATCATTCTTGCATTGCAGCTACTTCCACACTGCAAGGTTACATTCTCAATTAGACATAAAGAGAATGTAAACAGCAAGATAACATACCTTATCCCTCCCAGAAGAGTATGGCTCCTCATCCATCTGACATCCGAGTTGTGTGTGACTATTGGACCTGCATGGTAGAGGATGGCTTTGTGCCTGTGACCCCCACTCAGAGGGCCTAATTTATTAAAGCTCTCCAAGTCTGGAGAAACTACACTTTCATCAGTGAACCTGAGTGATCCAGCAAACCTGGAGGGGATCTGGTCCAAGATTGAAAACATTTGCTAACAAATTATAAATTACTTTATAAGAAATCCATTCCAGGTTTGCTGGATCACCCAGGTTCACTAATAAAAGTGTATTTTCTCCAGCCTTGGAGAGCTTTAATAAATCAGGCTCAGAGTGTCTTAAGACGTTACAAAAACCCTTGCTGCATTGAGGGTGTAGCCTTGTAACCACTGCAAGGGAATTTTTTTTTTTTTTTTTTAACACAAACTAATGTAATCTATAACTGTTAAGAAAATTAAGAAATTACAGAAAAAATAAATATATGAATAAAAAATATGAAGATAACATTGTAGAAAAAATTGTGGCTTGGAAACAGAAAATTCTTAGGAAACAAATGTCTAGAACACCTTTATACTTACTTATAATTAGACTTTTATTTTAAAGCAAGGCAACAAAAGCTTGATGCTCCAAAAGTAAGGTACCAGTTTTATATTGCAGCAAACACATAATATGAAATATAGTAAGGATTCTGCATATTGAATGATAACATTTACAGAAAAGAAGCAATTGTCTTACCTCATTTACGGTTGTGTAATAACTACTTTGCATAAAACTGGGTGAGTTGTCATTCTTGTCCCTCACAACTACACGCACTTCATGAATAATTATGCTTCCATCTTTCAAATTCCGGCATTCTATTTTAACACCAAAGGTCTGAATGGACATTGGCGGCTGAAAAACAATTAAGAATAGTCTGGGTAAATCTGGGTTACAATCAGGAATAATAAGTGTTTACGGTACATACAGTAATACATATAAATATTTCCTAGGTAAGTCTGCAAGTTTATAATATATAAAATATTGAACAAGCGCATACAATCTTCACATTAACATGTTTCAGCTGTAAGAAATTTTACTTTAGGTTACTTTGTTCTAAATTATTTGTCATCCCTCTAACCCAGCACATTTAATTGGCAAACAGTATAAGAAATCACTTTGAAAATGTCTTAGTAATGTAATTTTCCTTTAATATAATACTTTATGCATGCCAAAGAGCCTGAACCAGGTAGGTTTGAAACCCATTTGGCACCCATTTCTCAGATCGCCATAACTCAATAAAAAAGGAGCGGGGTGAAGTTGTGTACTACAGCCAAGCCTGTTTAAAGGACAGAAAAAAATGGGTGGCGTTTCTTGTGTGCATCCCAAGGTAAAATTTGCAGTTTTGACTTTTAACTGTCTAAACCTTTTTTGGTTCATAATGAACTGAAGATTTTGTCCCTGGAGTCCTAAAGAGACTTAAGAAAACAACAGTTGATTCACCTGTTAATGTCCTGCATGTATTCCTGTAATAAAGTGCCTATCAAGCCTATATTGCCATTCTGCTAGCAGTTTATCCTTTGCATAAACGTCGGTGTAAAAATGAGAACATATTGCATATACATATTGCTCTAAATACTAGAAAGAAAACAAATAATTATGCATATTTTTTAACACTGGATGTAAATGTTGGATTTGTAAGAAAGATAATAGGGATGCAAGGAATCTCATATTATGTAATTATTCTTTCAATCCAGCAATCTGAGCTACATACATTAAATTCTGCATGATATTTCAGTTTTAAAATTCTAAATTCTAATCCTAAAATTTGAAACTATTCCTAATATAACTAAATCAGTCTCTCTTTAATTTATGTGGATGCATGTTAACTTCTGGATGAATGGATTTAAAGCAACCGGTATTTTTTTAAACCTGGCTATCCTACCACAGAATTTTATTTAAATCATGCATTAACTATAAACGAAAGATCATAATACATTTGGCTACATTTTAAATACTCAAAAGCATGGTTTATACATGGTGATTAACATTTTCCCATGGCAAGCAGATGGAGAGAGACAACATTTTGGCAGAACTTACAAGGTAAATTGTAAAAATGTTAAACACTTGAGCAGTAATTAACAACGACATTAACATTTTAGTGTTAGGTCCTCATTTAACATTGACATATTATTAGAACACACTGCTTGTGTAAGTGAAAAAAACTGATTTACTGAGCAATAGTTTTTTTACTTTTTACTACAGGTGAAAAGGTATTTTTTAATGCCTATGAGTGAATAAAAATAGTAGGTTAACATTTGCAAATATATTGCAAAAAAAAACTGACAAAAAAATTACCACCTATGATATTAGGTCAGCTTAAGGTATTAAAAAAGCTAGGGAGGGTTTAAAAGGAAATTACATAAGATTTGTGGACAGAGAGGTTATATGTGGTTAAATAGAAAAGATTATTTACTACTACAAATCTACTGACAATGGTAAAAAAACAGTGCAAGTTGGGGTGTGGGGATTTATTTGTTCTGGGACCTATACTGGTTGTAAGCTCCCCAATAACACACTATATACAGTATAGTTTGCTTACTTAACATAAGGATGACACAAAGCAATAATCCCATTTACAAAACTAAAAAACATATAACTAATTATTGTAACTATTACAGTGCACTGATTGCATGGATCAAAGAGATTCACAAATCTGTGCATAATGATTACATACCTATGCAAAAAACAATTAATTGACTATATCCAACCATGTGTTTTAGAATTTGCTGGTGGTTTCTTTTAGATTACCCATTACCTATATAGTACCTAATAGACAAGCATATTTAAAAAACAGTAGTATGTGACATTCAAACATTTTACTGGAACAAGCATTAAAAGTAAAGTAATTGATTTACTTGCAGTGAATGGTTGGTGAAAATCATATTTACTATTTCATGAATATTCTTGAATGTCATTTGGTTATTATAGTTATTTACATATGTCATTGTATTGCAGAGTTTGTGTTATTTAGGGAGTATGTCAAACCTAACAATTTGACTTTTAAGGCGGACTTTGGTATGGCTGCCACATTTGAGTCAATTACAAAGCTGCAAAACAAGGTATTGCTGAAATTGTCTGAGGAGTTTGGGAGTTTTATAGAAACTCCCACAAAAAATGAAAAAGCAAGTAGTTTTTCCTGTCAATTACAAATTAAAGTATACATGGGGAAAATGTGCTTTTAAAATTGCTTTGGGGGTTGCATTGGATTTAGAATTGGTATATATCAGAAAATCAATAACCCACAACAATAATAAAATAAAACTAGTATACTTGACACTTGACACACATGGAAAGCCATGGTTTTTGTAAATATGTCGAGTGTTGTTGGAATTGGGATACGTTAAAGAATATTAGTGTTGTTGGGGTTATTTGACCAAGAAACCTAGTGGGGTGAGAATCTTTAAAAGACTTTTATCCAAAGAAGAAAACATGTCTGTGTTGGAATACAAAACTACAATTAAAATTTTAGTGGTACATAAAATTCCAGTTCCTATTTAGACCACTGCGTGTATGACCACAATGTATGTTTATTTGATGGCAGAGGGTTTGGTCCCAACTCCCTAGCACAGAGACCTGAAGGACCATTATATCATGTATTTGCACTGTAGCTGATAACTGATCTAATAACTGATATAATCGAGGATCTGTAGCAAATGGTGCACTGTATTTTGGGCTCCCCTTGTGATCCTGTACTGATACTCTATCAGTAGTGTAAATATGTACACAGGTTCCACACCTCTACTGTACACATGAATATGTCCTATATAGTACTTATAGTCTTATGTTGGGTGTTTGTCAAAATGATTGAAGAGTTGGTTCATGGATAATTTCTTTGAGAGTTTTGCTATTGAAAAGAAAGGGCTGAGAGAAATGACTGGGTTCCACTGGTTACTATATACTACCCACAACACATACTTATTACTCTTGTTTTAAACATCTTTTTGTTAGATGTTTTTATATTGTCAATTATGTTGAGTGTTGATGCTAACTAAAATAGAAAACTCAAACCTGGAACTATGTAAGTATAACAGTGGCCAATGTGTTTCCTTTATAACAACAATGTTATTTGGAATAATTGTGTCATACTTTGATTTACATAAAAAAACATGCATTTTATATTATAATAATTTTACCTTTACATTTTTTTTACGCTCATTAGGCAAATTTGACTTCACCAGTGAGAATCTATTCCCTAGCACAGCCACTTCCCTCCTTAAATGTCATAAGCCTCTCCTCTTACTCTATGGGTGGCTTACTTCCTCTGCTCCTCCTTTTACCTCCCTACATAACTATTTGTCAAAGTATAATGTGTCACTTCAGTGACAGTTTTGGGTTTGTTGTGGGCACTGAAATCACATTTAACATGACAACACTTATTAGCAGTCACAGGGCTCTTGGGAAGCTTTTATTAAAATATGTTGAATTTGCTGGTCTGGTGACAGAGTCTTACCAAGACATTAAAAATTATGGGTGTTATTGGTAAAGGTATTACTGTGTCTTTTACTGTGTTAGCAAGTCAACCTGTATGAAAAAATAGTTTTGTTCTTCAAATATTTTTTTTTTAAAGGAAATACACTTACATCTCTATTCAGAACTCTGCCAGTGCTGTTGAGATATAACCTCTGAATTACTGGATCCAGTATCACCCAATAGTCCGTATTTTCTTTCAAAGTGAGTGTTATAGTAGGATTTGATCCACCAGCAGTGCCTTTGATTTGCATATTGTCCACTATGATTGTTCCTGTTGTGACAAAGAATACAATGTAATTCAATGCATACATTTGGTCCTCCATATCAAATAGTAACATTAGGCTATGTTGAATGTATCCTTTTATTAATGGCGCATATCTGCTTGAAAACTTTCTCTACAAGTCAAAGTCAAAATACATTTATAAAATATTGCAAAATACGGGAACTTTTTTTTTACATTTTCAAAAAAGTTGTATCTGAAAAAATGTACGTAAACCTAAATGTTTCAGTATGTTTGGCATCATAGCTTATGTTATTGTTTTTGGGAGCTTGTTGTTGAGGTCCTACCTGAACCTCCCAGTAACAGCACTTCCTGCTACAGACTGACCACAATAAGTAACTGTTAGAAAGCAGTAACAGTAGAATGCAGCACTATCAGCTGCCTTTTCAACTATGTAATAGAGATGATGGGCTCAAGGGAGTATAAAACAGCATTTTGTCTAGGTAACTCATACATTTCAGCTTTTATGTTATAAGTAACTTATTCATTGACTTTCCTCCCTTTAGAGTATTTTCTTTACAGTAAGTAAGGTAACAGTATTTCTGAAGATTCGACAATGCTTCTTTGTTATATGAACATTCATGTGACATGCATCTTCAGGTCATTGTACAGCAACCTCATTTTTTTTTATCTTACATAGCTTATCTACAATAACAATATACAACTGCTACAAAAAGGCTTACACAGGCACATAGGAAAAGGCACATTTGATTTTGTAAGGCATGCATACATACATAGAGGTAGAAGAGGTAGAACATTTTTAATGTTCTACCCCTAAGAACATTAAACATGAAGTAAATTCATTAGAACAACGAGTCACCAAGTGGAAGAGGTTTTAAGAAGACACAAAAAAATACTCTTTAGGCAAAAAAAAAGAAAAACATTTTCCCTGCTACTCTTTGTTTCCTTTTAGTACTTTGTTTACACTGCAAGTATGTTGTGCACGCTCGCCAAAAATGGCAAAAAGCCCCCCAAGCATTTATGTCCATTTTTATATTCAATAAAGACAGCAATAAAATATCTTTGAAAATAAAGAAATTATTTGAAACATTTGCTTATCAAATGTCATTCGTACAAAAAGAAATCATCAATCTAATTGTCTACTATGGGTCAACACACCTTCCAGGACACTATTTTAAAATGATGAACAGTGGACTGCATTACATAAAAAAACAAATGTGTTGATGGAAACATTTCGTCTGTGACCCTTTTGGTTCCAGTACCATTTTAAAATTCTGACTTCAATCAGTGCATACACTTTGCTTTTTTTCAATGGGTCCGATTTATTAAAGTTCTCCAAGGCTGGAGAGGATACACTTACATCAGTGAAGCTGGGTGATCCAGCAAACCTGGAATGGATCCGGTCCAGGATTGAAAACATTTGCTAGCAAATAGCAAATGATTTTGAAGAAACCCATTCCAGGGTTGCTGGATCACCCAGGTTTATTGATGAAAGTGTATTCTCTCCAACCTTGGAGAACTTTAATAAATCAGGCCCAATGCCTCAAAATATTGAAGACAGAAAGTTGCCAGGAGACAAGAAGTTTGGCAATGACAACCTTCATAAGTATTTCACTACAAGTTTCCATTAAAATACACCAAACAACAAGTATTACATGTAGCTTATCAGTCTTCAGATGTGGTGGCTGCATTTGTTTTCTTTTTCAGGCTAAGAACTAAATCGCTCAGAGTCAGGTTAGTGGAATACCAGAGAAGAGGATGTTGCAGTAGTCCAGACGAGAGATGATGAGTGCGTGTACAAGGAGTTTGGTGGTCTCAGGGGACAGGTAGGGGTGGATTTTGGAGATGTTGTGCAGGTGAAAGTGACAGGACCTTTAAATGTTCTGCATATGGGGGGGTGAATGAGAGGGAAGAATCGAAGGTGACGCCAAGACGTGCCTGAGGGGAGGGACGAATGACTGTGTTGTTAACTGTTGGGAATATGTCAGGGGGAGAATTGGAATTTGAGAGGGGGAAGATGATGAGCTCAGTTTTATCCAGATTGAGTTTCAGAAATCAGATGTCTGACAGGCATGAGACCTTATCCAGGACTGGGGGAGACAAGTCAAGGGTGGACAGATAGATTTGACTGTCATCAGCACACAGATGGTATTGTAAGCCAAAGGAAGAGACGAGACTACCGAGTGAGGAGAGTGGGAGAGGAGGAAGTACCGTTGAAAGAAACTTGAAAGGCGCGGTCAGACCTATAGGAAGCAAACCAACTGAGAGCAGTGTCACTGATACCAATAGAGCGCAAGATTTGAGTTAGGAGGGGGTGGTCAACAGAGTCAAACGCAAAGGAAAGATCAAGAAGAAAGAGGAGTGAAAAATTACCTTGAGACTTTGCTCTGATGAGGTCATTGGAAACTTTAGTAAAGGCTGTTTTGGTGGAATGGGCAAGCTCGGAAGCCAGATTGGAGAGAGTCAAGTAGCGAGTTTGTGCTCAGGCAATCGGTGAGTCTTTTGAAAACAAGGTGCTCAGGGAGTTTGGAAACAAATGGGAGAAGGGAGATGGGATGGTAGCTCGAAGGTAAGGAGGGGTCTAATGAGGGTTTCTTCAGGATAGGGAGAATTATGGCATGTTTGAAAGCGGAGGGGTAGATACCAGTAGAAAGGGAGAGGATGAATAGTTTGGTTAAGGAGGGGGCCAGGGTGGAGGAATGGGTACAGAGTAGATCAGAGGGAATAAGGTCAAGCAGAGAGGTAGTAGATGGAGATGATGGGAGAAGAGCGGAGACCTCGTCAACGGTAACAGGGCTGAGGGAGGTCAGTGTTGATTTACAGGTGGAAGGGGTGGATATGGTTGGAGTGGCCCGGTGAGCAGAGACATCATGTCTGATTTTGTCAATCTTATCTCTAAAGTAGGTGGCTATGTCTTGGGCAGTGAAGGTTGTTGTGGGGGGGGAGCAGGTGTGGGGTTTAGGAGGGAGTTAATTGTTGAGAAGAGGCTGCGTGGGTTGGAAGCTTGAGAGGAAACGACAGAGAAGAAGTAATTTTTCTTGGTGATCGTGAGTTCAATGTTAAAGTGATGTAGTCTGGCTTTGTAGTCCATGAAGTCAGCGCTGAGGCCAGATTTCCTCCACTGGTGCTCATCTGCACGAACAGTGGGAACAGGGGAGGTGATTTTGGAGAGAGTGGGGGTGGCAGTTTAAGAAAAAGTTGTGCTCAAGGTTACGGATATCTCTCTCCCATTGGCCAGGTCTGGGCTGTGGTGGGGAGGGGCAGGAGTTAGATAGGTTAAAGGTCATAAGGTTGTGATAAGAAAGGGGAAATGGTGAGTTGTCAATGTGGGAGAGGTTGCAGAGTTTGGAAAATACCAGTTCTAAAGTGTGTCTAGCAATATGTGCGAGTCCAAAGGAAGAAGTGATGGAGAGCAGTTTGTCTGAGGAAGGATGGTTGCATTCATCCATTGCAACATTAAAGTCACCAAGGATGAGGGTGGGCAGTTCATGGGAAAAAATATGTGGGAGCCAGGAGGCAAAGCTGTCCAGAAATTGTGAGACTGGGCCGGGGGAGGCGGTAGACAATAGCAACAAAAAGGGATAGGGGGCGGAAAAGACGGACAGAGTGGGCTTCAAAAGAGGTGAAAATGAGGGAGGGTGGGGTATGGAGGAGTCTGTATGTGCAGTTAGGTGAGATAATGAGACCCGCACCCCCCCCCCCCTCCCCGGTCTGTTGCCAGGTTTGGGGGGTATGTGTGCAGTGCAGGCCTCCATAGGAAAGAGCAGCAGCAGCAGATGCAGAATCTGAGGAGGAAAGCCAAGTTTCAGTGAGAGCCAGGAATTTTAGAGATTTAGAAAGGAGAAGGTTGTGGATAAAGGTTAAAATATTGCCCACAGATCTGGCATTTCAAAGACTGCCAGAGAAGGGGGGGGGGGACTTTTAGGTAGTAGGGATAGTAATGAGGTTAGGAGGGTGAATGTTGGTGAGAGGGTAGGGAAGAGAAAGGCTCCGAGGGGGAACAGGGTTGAGTGAGATGTCACCAGCAAGTAGTAAGAGAGAAAAAAGGAGCAGAAGTATAGACAGAGAAAGCAGGGGAGTAAATGAACAAACAGAGAAAGGGTTAACAGACTGGGGGGGAGGAGAGGGAATAGGGGAGCAGAGAGTGTGCATGGTGAGCAATACATAGTGACAGGAAATTGTGATCCATAGAAGTACAAAGAGCAGTGCAGGAGACTCAAGTCCATGTGAGCAGCTCCTGTAATATGGGTTGTAGTGAAGATTGTCATCTTGTTAAATTCCAGGAGTGTGGTAGGAATCAGTCAGGGAGTAGCTTGGTGGAAAACAGTTCAGGATGGCAGCAGCAGAGGTAGTAGAGACGTCCTGGTGGCTTGATGATGGTTCAGTTCAGAGGCATGAGGTGGGAGTAGCAGAGTGGGATGGTATGTCCAATTCTGTTTCAATTCATGGTTCAATTCCCTGGATTAATTCTCAGAATTCTCAGCATTGAAATCCATAACAATAAAATAATGTTTTTAACATTATATTTACAATTACAACGTAATATTGTAGTAAGAGTTTTGTTGTATGGATAGTCTTTATACAATGAATGTCTTCTGGAATTCATCTATAAATCCCTTTGTGTAAGAGCATAGCTAACTAATTATAAATACACTTCTTAAAAGGTCATACCTGTACAATGACACTGCCACTTTTAACACACCATTAGACTTTCCTTACTATGGATCAGATTTATACCAGAGTTAACATTGTGATCATGTTATCGGAATACAAATGGAGCTCTTCTAGTTAATTGCTCAGAGCTTCTTATTAAATTTATTTCATCTGTCTATTCACCAAAGTTCCTTACAAATTCATTTCTTAAGCTAAATATAATTTCAATTCTGTTTGTCTTCTACCCTTTAGATTTCCCTAAAGACAATGAATAATGTTCTTGCTAAAATGTTTACTATGCCCACAATCCAAATAAATGAGAATTCTTTTACCACCTGAATTTATTTTAATTGGAACTTTCATCATAGATACAGGCAGGATTTATATTTTAAGTACTGCTATATTTCTGTATTTTGCTGCATATAAACTAATGTCCTACAGATTACAAAATATTTTTATAGATGTGTACAGTATCTGCTGCACAGCTTGATGCCTGGTACATTCCTATGCTGTGATCCACATGGATGCATGCAGGACCTCCCCATGTACCCCTTATGAATGGAAGGTGTCATGCATACACCAGTCAGCATGCAATATACTTAAATATAAAAGTGCATAAATATGTACACTAATCTGTGCACAAAAACCTCCTAAGGGAAGCATGACCACTCAGAAGTGATGTTGTGGCCATGAGGACAACTGTAAAAGTAAAATGGCTTTAAATGATAGATTTGTTTTTTAACCTGTTTTAGTATATAACATTTCATGACCTTGGCTTTTGTTGACTCCATGGTGTTTCAAAACATTTCAAGAAACTTGGTAACTGCTACACTTGTCATTTTCCTAACCCTATCTAATCTTTATTTCATCTTGATATCCAACCATAGGCTGCAGTTATAGATACCTAAATTATAAAGCTGTCAGCCCTGAAATGTTTTACACACCTTTTATGCATTCCTTCCTCAATGCACTGGATATACTCACCATGCAGCTACCGCAGAAATTTATATACAATGAAGTAATGGACACTGACCTTGACACTGAGCTTGAATTCAGTGGATTGTGAGGAACTAAAGCAATTTATAACACAATCACTTCATTTCAGGGCTCAAAAGTAATTGGACAATTGATTTAAAGGCTATTTCATCTGCTGGTGTGGGCAATTCCTTCGTTGTGCCATTATCAATTAGGCAGATAAAAGGCCTGGAGTTGATTTTGTGTGTGGGGGGGGTGCGCTTGTATGTGGACTTGTATTGATTTTGCTGTGACCAGACAACATGCGGTCAAAGGAGCTCTCCATGCAGCTGAAACAAGCCATTCTTAAGCTGCAAAAACAGAAAAACTCATCCGAGAAATTGCTACAATATTAGGAGTGACAAAATCTACAGTTTGGTACATCATGAGAAAGAAACAAAGCACTGGTGCAACTCAGCAATGCCAAAAGACCTGGACGTCCACGAAAGACTCTAGTGGTGGATGATCACCATGGAAATGATTCTGTGAAGAGAAACCCCTTCACAACATCCAACCAAGTGAACAACACTATCCAGGAGGTAGGCGTATCGATATCCAAGTCTACTATATAGAGAAGACTGCATGAAAGTAAATACAGAAGGTGCACTGCAAGGTGGAATACTGTTGAATGGCCAAGTCAGTCACCTGATCTGAGCACAATTGAGCATGCATTTCACTTGCTGAAGACTAAATATCGGACTGAAAGGCCCACAAACAAACAGCAACTGAAAGCCGCTGTAGTAAAAGCCTGGCAAAGCATTAAAAAGGAGAAAACCCAGCATCTGGTGATGTCCATGAGTTCAAGACTACAGGCTGTCATTGCCAGCAAAGGGTTTTCAACCAAGTATTAGAAATGAACATTATTTCAGATTTTTATTTTTTCCAATTACTTTTGAGCCCCTGAAATAAAGTGATTGTGTTAAAAAAAGGCTTTAGTTCCTCACATTTATATGCAATCTTTTTGTTCAATCCACTGAATTAAAGCTGAAAGTCTGCAGTTCAACTGTCGTTTCATTTAAAATTAATTGTGGTAATGTACAGAATCAAAATTAGAAAAAAATTGTCTCTGTCCAAATTATTATGGACCTAAATGTATTTTTATTCAAGCTCTATTGAATGAAGGAATCTTAAAATGCGGCCTTATTTAGAGTATGCATACTAAAAGTATTGTGTTTTATTTTAAGTGCAAATGTGGTTTATGGATCTTGGAATGGTGAAATTGTATTTAAGTATTGTGTGAATGTAAGTACATACCCCTTTGTATGACTTTCTATTGACATCTGTCAACAAGCACAGGTGATCAGCAGGTCTCCAGCATACACTCTTCCATCAAGCTAGTTTCAGCAGAGCTTGCTTTGCCTTGTTTTTGCCTGCTGTCTCAGCACTAATAAATGGGACGAATGGATGCTGACCATCCTCACCTGCCAACTGATATATCCTTCTCTCTGCAATTCCCACCCAGCCTGCCAGTCCCATCTTACTTTAGGTAGGCTCAGATTAAATATTCACTGTCTGTGACAGAGTGCCGTTACTGTCCTGCTGTGGGTGCACACCCTTCCCATACTTATTGCTGACTCTTGCTTTGCCTGGCCCTCTGGTTGTTTTTCTCCTGGACTAGCCTCCAGTTTTCTCTGTCTTTTAGACACCCTGACTGGCTTATCGCTTTTATGATAATGGACTGATTTGACCTCATTGTCATCGTGCACCTGTCTGCACCTGGGCTATCTATTCATTTGCCAGTCTTTGTTCCCCCAGAGGCAATTCTTTGATTACATAAGTCTGAGGGGTGATGGTGTGCTGGAATAGTGCAACTAGCCTCCTGAGGCTGAGCGAGGGCTTGTCTATGGATGAAGCCTGGAGAGCCTCAGGAGACTGACTACTGACAAAGATTGAACAATCATATCTGGTAAAGCAGACCTTAAGAAAGGGAACCACGAGAGCCTTAATCAATATCCTCTAATATTACACATGTTCATTGACTTATTAGATTGTTACTCCAAATGTTTTATAGTTATTGTCCACTTCTGTTTACCATATTAAGTTGCTCTGCACATGTGTTGCAACGCACAGTATAAGGATATGCAGCTTGTGTGAAACTAGGTCTTATAATGCACTTTGATGCTTGTACAAAATATTAACTTCTAAATTAATATTCAATATAGTTACAAAGTAACTAGTGATAAGTGTCCTTATGAATCAACACAAACGTGTCCAGGTCATCCAAGTATTGCAAGAAGAATATACACATTTAATGAACAATTTTAAAACGATTTATGCAGTACAGATGAATACAGAGAAGGTCAAACTAACCATGTGTTCTAGCAATGGTAAAACATGGGACATTTTCATATTAGTACAATATATACAACACAAACCACTTAAATGAGCAAACAATTAAATTTAACAGGTGTGTTAATTTGTCACATTTTTTTCTGTTTTAATGTTACCATCATTAGCATAACTACAGCAGAGGGTATAATGTCTACATTCATAAATGAGTTGGAATGAAATAGGAGCGTGCCTTCATGCTATTAGCACTGACAATTTAGTGGAAGACTTTGAACATATGTTTATGAACTAATATATTAAACACTGCAGTATAGCTTGTAGGGGGTGATGTAATTCATAAATCAAGTCATCAGGTGTAGAGTCAAAGCATACCAACAGAATGTTCACAGAGCACCCCTAAGGAATAATGAGCTTTAGTATTGGTCACAACCAACTGCAACCCTTGAAAAAACTAGTGAAGATACTTTTTGAGTTAGGTTCAAAATGTGTAGTCAGAAGCCAAAAACCAAAATAATCATGATTCATTGGACACATTGTCTGATCACAGCGACAGAGGTGCACTAGGTCACACAAACTCAGGGTCTTAGCAACACAAGGGTCCATGAAGCACAAAAGGTCACTGAAAGACAAAGGGTCACTTGGAGAACAGAAATCATAAAATGGGCCCAACACTAGCTTTGTGGTGTGTTGCTGAACTGAGCAATGCCATGCTATGCTTGATTGACCATTCCTAACTGGTTGCAGCACCAGAGGAGAGACCTGACAGTTGGCTCTCGGAAAAAGTAAGTGTTAAAATACGCACAAGAAAACCTGTTTGTTGTTTGGATTATTTAGAAATGGTCAGCTTTCATTAAGGGCCAGTTTCATTTTCTTCACTTTAATTTTCAAGCTTTTTAATAGATTTTCTCTGGGTCATTGACTAGACTTTTTCAGCTTAGGTTACATACACTATCAAACAATATCCTATTCAGGCACCTTATTCTGAAGAAAGATTTTTACTGATAGCTTTTAGCAAGGATACTGGTTGCTTGGTTTACAGTACCAATCGCACAATAGAATGGAACAAAAATTTGCATATAAAGCATGATCCTGAAAATATAATGTAAAAAGTGAAATTAAATTAAAATTTTGGATACATTTCACAGCAACACAATCACCAAACCAAAAAAAAAAAGTCTTCAGGATTTAGATACACAGTTGCATAAAGAGATGTTAAATCACCTAAAGGTCTGATAGTATAATGTGCAAATGATTTACTTCTTAGAACACAAATTTTAGCGAGAACCAAACATTACCCTAAAGATTTCATAGGGTAAGTACGCTTGCTATTCCATAAATTATGCAGAGTCCTTGTTTACTACTTATAAATAAACATCAGTTACTAAATCTGTATAAATTATACGGACTGACAAAGCAAATATACCATTAACATGACTGAAATGGTTTGCATAAATCAATAGTACCACATGGTTCAAAATGTAGAATACCTCAGTTTAATTATATGAAATGCAGGTTTGCAGTACATTTATTTGTGCACTTCATATGAAGTGCTATTAAGTAGTGTTGATGTTCGAATTCAGGTTGTCCCTATATTCGACCCGAATATGGCTGTTCGAATTCGGATAGACCCGACCCGAAAAACACAGCAAAAATTCAGGATTCGACAGCAAAAATTCAGGAAAAAAAAAAGTTTTAAAAAAAATAAAATCTTTTCTTAAATTAATTTATTTGTATGTGTTTTTATTTTAACTTCTTTTTTTATTTTTTACAGGTTATCCGACAATGACATTATGAATCATAATGTCATTGTGGGATTCCTGGACCGTGGGAGCTTTGCGGTCACAGCTAATTGAAAGCAGGTGCTTTCAATTAGCTGTAACCGCAGGCAATACGAGGGCAATAGAGGTTGAATGGAGATACTATCTCCATTTATTACCTCTACTGCTCTGTAACTGGCTGAGAAATAGGAAACCCTGATGACAGCTCAAGCATCATCATCGGTTTCCCTTTCCTCAGCCAATCAGGGAGCAGAGCAATCAGCGGAGCTTTACTATGCTGACAGCTCTGCTCCCCCGATCACTCCCACAGCCCTAGAGGAGCTGTGACATGTATTCTGTATGTGTAATACATGTCACAGCCCCTCTAGGGCTGTGGGAGTGATCAGGGGAGCAGAGCTGTCAGCATAGTAAAGTTCTGCTGATTGCTCTGCTCCCTGATTGGCTGAGCAAAGGGAAATCCTGATGATGCTTGAGCTGTCATCAGGATTTTCCATTTCTCAGCCAATCACAGAGCACTAGAGATGAATGGGCACAAGTCTCCCCATTCATCTCTAGTGCTGAATGGCTGAGAAATGTAAAACCTCAGCCAGAGCACTAGGGGTGAATGGAGAGGCTTGTCCTCATTTAACCTCTAGTGCGATCATATTGTTACAGCATGTACAGAATTGTGCACAATATGATTGTTCAAGTATAATCGTGCATAATCGTTGATCGGTCGTAATCGTTCATTTTCTAACAATAATTATTGGAAGTTTGTACCTAGCTTTAGCCTAAAATTGATTTGACAGGTGCTCTTTAATCTACATGTGAAGTACAAGGGATATGTAATAGTGTTATGTATCTTTTTACAATGTATCTTTTTATGTATTCCTTTATAATGTATCTTTTTACATCTGTTTGGAGGCTGTGGAAGCTCTACACAGTGCTGAAAAAAACCGAATTTTTCCTCCCATTGACTTTAATGGTGTTCGACTTTGACATTCGACCACCCGAATTTTTTTGCTATATTCGAGCGAATAGCTGCCTAATCGAATAGTGAGCTATTCGACCAACACTACTATTAAGTACAACTAAAAGTGTTATTGTTGTTTTAAGTGAATGGGTGTTAAAGAATTAGAAGGTGGCAACAGATTATCACTCATTGGAGTTGATTTACTAAAGAAAGTTAGACTGTTCACATAGCATAGCAGTGAACTATCCTCCTTGTAAGAGATATTTCACTGAGCATAGAAATTAGATGAATTTATGATTACTTCAGACATCCAATCAATGTGCCAGAAAAAAACTTGGTTCATTTTAGTTCTCCTTGCACCTGATTGGGTATTCTTTGTGAACTGTCACAACATTCACAAAGCTAAGTAAATGATCCATTCTTTAATAATCAAGCCCCATTGTGTTAAGAACCTCTGGAGACTTAGAAAGCCATCAGCATGATTTAGTCTAGGAACCAGTTGATAATTATGGATGTCAACTCTATGCACAGTTTCTCATGATTAAAGGTGTACTGTGGTAAATAATTTACTTGGATAGGGATAATTGTATTTTTACAATTGGAGACATATACAGTTACTGGAGTCAAAGGTCAAACTACCACCATAACTAGGTTCATTTTTTGGATGAGAGAGAGCATCCAGGACACCCTTTAAACACTTTTTACATCACCATTTTTGACTGTATGGGGGAAGTGTTTTACAAGCTTAATAACACCTCTTCTGCTGATTTTGTATTCTGGTGTCACAGGAAGAAGAATTAAGGAACAATAGGAACTTTTCCTACGTTATTTTAAACTAAGAAAATGTTTTGGCTGGAGTTAGACTTCAGGGTGAATATAAGTTTTCCCTCTCAAGGTTTATGTAACTCACCCTGTGAAAGAATATGCATGAATGACCATTATAATCAGGTTGGAGTCAATGCAGCAAAAATGTTATCTGTATACATAAGCTCTACAGGGTAAGTCTATGATGATCAGCAAATTGTAAAAAAGCAGGAATGAACCCATTTATATATTATTATTATTATTAATAATAAACAGAATTTATATAACACCAACATATTATGCAGCGCTGTACATTAAATAGGGGTTGCAAATGACAGATGAATACAGACAGTGATACAGGAGGAGAGGACCCTGCCCCGAAGAGCTTACAATCTAGTAGGTGTGGGAATTTACACACAATAGGATGGGAGATATGTAGTGGTGGGAAGTAGTGATGGTTTCAAAAGACAGAAGAAGCCGGGCAGGCAAGTTTTAAAAAATTGGTTTTGAGTGCTCTTTTAAATGAGCAGAAAGTAGGAGCAAGGCGAATAGGACAAGAAAGACCATTCCAGAGAGTTGGGGCCACTCTAGAGAAGTCTTGTGTGTGTATGTATATATATATACACACACACAAGCCATGTAAGGTATAAGCTAAGTAAAAACAAAAGGTAAAAAAAGGAAAAATTATTTAAATATATTTGCAAAGAAAATGTTATTAGGGTGAGCTTATACTTTTACCATTCAAAACAAACATCTAGTTTTGAAAAGACAAAATCAGCAAGGTAGAAAGTGAGTATAATAAGCGTTAGTGATGGTGCATCATTAGAACACAAATGCATTTGCTGACATAATAGCTTGCCTGGTAGGGGTCTATTGTCACAGAACTGTAGTGGTGTAGCAGTACCATTCTACCAATAGAGCAGTTAAGATGGCAAACATATTAGACAAGGAGAACATTCATGAGGAAATGATTTATGTGATCTTACACTGTGTGAACAGTTCAATGATCATTGACAAGGATTAATACCATTGTTCTCTGTCATCTTTAGAAACCATTAGAGGAATCATGTTGAGGAACAAATAGACACATTGTATAGGAAGACAAAGGCATAGAGTGAGCAGGCAAGAAATCTTCTAAATATTCAGTATAGTCACTAATCCAGTGAACCAAAAATACTGCACACCCTAAATTCAGCTTACAGTTTAAACATGGTAACTAGCTTAGGAAGAAATGGGCATGGTGTTAATGTCCTGGGATATCCATTAACTGCTACTTTACCATGAAACTGAGCTGGCTTATAACGCACAATATACAGTGACAATAGTCCATGGTAATCCAAGCTTGCCCAAACATGTGCAGGACGGAGGCTTGAAAGGGGGTGGTTTGAATGACTTGCAGAAAAAATCTTTTGCTAAACACAGCTGATGTTGTGGGTGATCTTAAAGAGGAACTAAACTCAAAAAGACAAAAAAAAAAAATACACTTACCTTCAATTGTGGAGTGCAGTTCGATCGCTCCAGGGGTGCCCTGCATCAGCTCCCACGACGTCAAGACATTTATCCCAGAGGCAGCACTCCAAGCGCAGCATTCTTCTGCTCTTCTTCCTGGTTCTTTATCCTACATCACCTGACCCAGGTGCAAGATCAGGTGATGTAGGATGAAAAAAAAAATTGACGATCTCGCTGCGCATGCGTGAGATCAGCAAATTTTTCTGTTTGAGCGAAAAGGAGCACCCAAGTGCCACCCGGGATGAGATGCCTGACGTAGGTATCCCGGGAGGCTTTGCGCTCCCATACTTTTTCGATCGCCTAGGCGGTAGAGAATTAGGGGGCGGTGCTGCACCCCTTTTTATTTAAAAAAAAAAGGGTCTTGCACTTTAAAAAAAAAAAAAAAAACAGAATTTTTACTTTACATGAAATGGTTGTCTACCCTTTAATGTAAAGTGAAATTTCCAAGTTTAGGTACACTTTAAGAGTGGAGCTGATCTGAAACAACTTGTAGCTCTTTAATGACAAGACAAACTGTAGTTTTTTCTTTTTGCATATCAAAGCACAGCTTGCTCCTGAAGTTAATGAATGTCTAGGCTCCATAAAGATTTTTTTTTTTTGCTTTGTTTGTGAGTAACTGACACCTCAGTGCCTATAAATATGTTGAGATACAAACATCTGCCCTAGTTGCATTAATTAAAATAATGTACTGTTCTGACCCACATACAAATTCAACTTAACAACAAGCCTACAGTCGTATGTAACCCGGGGACTACCTGTATCCTTAATAAAACAAATCTAGTGATAAAAATATTTTGGCTTCCATTGAGGTTTGTTTTTTTTAGGTTGCAGAGATTGGTACTGTCATCCTGATCACTTTTTCTGTGATCTTGTTAAAATTCCTTATATTTTTTCTTAGAATCATAGCCAGTTTTAAAAATGTCAACACGTGCCAACAGACTTCAATTGAATTCATTTTAACCACCCTAAAACCTGCCTTATCTACTTAGTAAATCAACATCCTTATAGAACATACAAGGTATGTGGTATTATAAAATGAATCTATCATACATAATGTTTGTTCCTGTTTGAAATTAAAAATACCAATTTGCATGATAGAAAGTAAGTACATCTCATTAAATGCATCTCATTGTTGACTTTTTCAACATATTTGAAAAGGCATATATTAAATTTTCATTCGAACAGTTGAAATAAAGGTAATATCAGTAGAAAAAATGATGTACTGTGGAATAAGTAATATCATTGGTCTCAGAAGCTGGTATTGTCCTTGTTAGCAGAAATTATTTCATGTAAGCAACCCTTCCCACTAGTCTCAAACTGAAAAAATTTTGAATCACTCTTCCAGATGCAAGACTTTCAGGGTTTCCTTACATGAACTGTTTGTTTTAAATCTGCTCCACAACATTTTTCATGACTCCTTTCTAATCCATTAATTTTAGGGTGTGTTCCAGATTATTAACTGAATGAAAGATTTGTTTGTGTTTTAACTTTAAGACAGGGTGCCTTACATTCTGATTTACAATATTGTGATAATATGTAGAATACATAAGTGACTTAAAGATGACTTTGAGCTGCCAAGGTAATGAAGTAGTCTTTTTCCCCCCACAATTAAAATCTTTCTCGTAGTCAGTGCATGACCTTTGACACTAGCTTCTGCAAGATATATATGCAGTACATTGTCTAGACATTTAGCATTAAAGAGTAAGCTGTTGGGCTGCATTTGTTGGGCAAGGCAGTCCTAAACAAATTTGCAATCATTTAAAATGTATACCATTGTAAGAACACACCATTTACCATCACATCAAAATAATAAAATTAGATGAATTTGTTCCAGGTTAGACATCAAAAATAACCACTCCACTATAGGTACATTTCCCTACAGTCATGTGGTTGATGTAAATTACCATTGGCAATCTTTGAACTAATCATTCAAATTTGCTAAAAACTCTATGATTTCCATGAGAAGCACATATCCATTACTAGAAAAAAAAGTCTGTTCTGCAGATTCTTTCATTTACTGACACGTCAACTTTATAAGGTCTTTTAAAATTTTAGTTTTTAATACTGGAAATATGTCCACTAAACTGGATGTGCAGATCACATCAAACTTAAACATTAACTCACTAGAGTATGAAGCTATAGGATCAATAGGCTTATCCTTAAGGAGTTTTAAGCTTACAAAACGTCAGTTTACAGTTTCTTGTATCTTTTTATTCAGGAAAATACCAGTAGCAAAAGTGAACCCTTTTCAACAAAACGAGAAATGCATAGTATATGTAGTCATTCTCAGCTTTAAATAACGTTTTGTTTTTTTCACAAAATCCCAAAGCTGTCAAACCAACATAACATTTATATTGTGTCTCTCTGTCATTTAAAACAAATGGAGTAAGTCTATTGTAATAATATGAGAAACATGTGTTTCATGAAAATTAGATATTATCAGCCAATTACAGTCAAAACACAGTTTACGAAGAAGCCAAGCCGCTATAATTGCAAGAAAACTAAGGAAAACATTTTTTTTTCTTAGAAATATATTACCCCAATACATACAGAGTGTTCGAATGTATAAAAACTTTGAGCATCTTCAGTAATTTTAAAATAAACCTGCTAATTAATCCCCAAGTTCTTGAATAGGGGAACTGTGCATGTAAAGTTCCTGCTGAGAAGGTAAAGAAGGTATGTCACTGCTACATAAGCTCCTACCTTCTGCCAAGAAGTAACAAAGGACACACTTTTAAAATCTTTCTATTGCACCTGTAGTAGGCATAAGCACTGCCAATGAACATTCTGTATCCAGGCATAGAGGTGTAGATTGTTGCATAATACAAACCGATTATGGCTTATGGGTTTGCCCCACTGGAAACCACTAGTGTGCACCGGAGACCAAATTAAATTGTAGGTAGACATAAAATCTGTAATAAAATTAAAATAAAATAAAATATTGTGTAGTTAGAGACTGCAGAGGGTGAGGATGACCCTGTACTAACCTTTTTAGTCTACAAAATCTGATGTCAGGTGTACAGAAGATCATTTTAGAATCATTGTTCTTGAATACAGATTCCATTTGCAGATTGTGCAGTAAGAATCTTGTTAGCTGCCTTTTGGTCTTGTTCAGGCAGTAAAAAATCCTGGCATGCCCTCTCAGCTAAAAAAAACTGTCATCTGTATGAATTTACCGAAACAAATAAGTTTAAAGAAGTTATGTACAAGCACATTTTGTTGCTGTTCTAATGGAAGGGATAGGAGACAATTGCACTTAGGATGAGGGATGTTGAAATGACATAAAAATCTTGCACAAAACTAGGCAGAGGTGTGGACAGAGGTTGTCAAGGGGAGGGGGGGGGTCTTCACAACCTCTGTCCACACCTCTGCTTAATTTGTTTTTACTATGCCGATAGCTCATTCGCTACTTGTCCTTTATTAAAATTTCAATATCAATAAAACCAATAGTAGTAGAATGTTGCCTTATCAAAATGGACCTTTACAATCTGTAATTATCCCCTGATAGCCTACCAAGAAAACATACTTTCCCTCTGGGCATGCAAAGGCATGCTTATAACTGTCTGATTCTATTGCATCCTCTATATTCAGTCATCAAAACAAAGTGAGCCTTGTAGAAGAAGGGAAGATGAGGTCTGCATACTGGCTGGACCTGGGAATAGAGTACCACCACTTACATGATAAGGTAAGCGGCAGTGACATTTTAAACAACTGCACTATATCAAGAAGGTCACAAGAATAAAAGAACATAATTTATCACTTTAGAACTGAATGGATTAAACAGTAAAACAGACAAGATAGAATTCAGTGGGTTTTTTTTGCCAATGCCTAATATTCAGCACACATTTTTCTCTCTAAATATTCCCTTGTAATATAGTTTAAAATTAAATCAAATGTATTGAAATAAATCTATACCGATTACCCCAACAATATAACAACTTAATTACTATTATTCAACATGGGTTAGAACAATGATTTTTATAGTCTATAAAAGAAAAGAAATTCTCCATTTTGGAAATGCTTTATGAGTTCTTTCGTAATTCAAGTAAAAATCAAAACAAATGCATCAGCTTGTAATCCCCTAAGAGGAACGATAGCCTTTGGCTAGACCACTGGATTGTAAAGCAAGTGACTATACTTCAAGACTGTATCCTTATTGCCGCAGGATAGAGTTCTTTTTAGACATACAATATATGTTTAAGTTATATAAGTGCATGCTTTGGGTTTAGCATTAAATCCCTGCATGAATTTGTATGGTCTTGTATCACAATCACAGAAAATGTCAAACAAAAAGAATAAAAGAAATGTTGTGTAATATACTCATGTTGGTCTCTGGAACTTTGTTAAAAGGTCAACATTTTTTCTTTTCTTGGATCTTTGTCCAGTAATATTTTATAGGGGAGTTAAAACCAGAACGTTATATGAGAAAAAACACAGGCATGCTACAGACACACACTAGTATCTCTGTACATCAATTGATCCCTTTATTACAGCTGTAGACTTGTGCAAAGCTGTTAGTTTTTAGCCTACATAACAGCAGTATTTCCAGTCCAGATTTATTGCGATAAGATAGCAATAGCAATTAGACAAGGTTTTCTTATGACTGCAATAATGATTCAACCAGATAAACTTTGAGCAATGATATTGAAGGGTCTTCTTGATAATACCCAAAGAATGGTATTATTTGCATTTTTAGTAGATTGGGAGAGGATCATCCAATGCCTATGCAGAGGAAAAGGTAAAGAGAGTTTACAACAATGAGAGGCAAACAGCGTTCTACGTGTTTCTTTCTCATTCATTGGTCCTGATTTATTAAAGTTCTCCAAGGCTGGAGAGAATACACTTTCAATAGTAAAGCTAGGTGATCCAGCAAACCTGGAATGGATCTGGTCCAGGATTGAAAACATTTGCTAACAAATAGCTAATGACTTTTAGGAAATTATTCCAGGTTTGCTGGATTTCCCAGCTTAACTGATGGAAGTGTATTCTCTCCAGCCGAGGAGAACTTTAATAAATCAGGGCCATTGACACTTAATGGTAGTGTTGGTCGAACATCAATGATAAGTATAGCCCGGTGACCGTGAGAACTGAACTTAGATGAACTCTCAATAGAGAAACTCCATTACGAGTTCATTTGGAGTTTGCCTTTTTTTTTTTAAACATATTTTTAACAGGAATTCGCAACATCTGTATATATATTTCCTGAGTTGCCAAAATTCTTTCATATGTGATGGACTTTGGTTTGTGGGTAAGCATGTCTTTCTCTCTGTCTGTTTTCAAAATTCTTTGACACCTAATGGATATGTATAAATATGGTTTCCATATAAACGTGATTTTATTTCTCTACTCATCGCCCATGGGTACCTTAAAAACGTTTAAGATTTGGAAATATTGATAGTTCTATTTTTTTTGTGTAGGCAAGAATAATTAATGTTGTACAGAGATTTGAGCCAGGAGAATAGCAGATAGAAAAAGCATATAGTTGTGCCCAGCATACATTTTTTGCTGTAATCATTAGAATATTGTTAGATTTGACAGACTTGTTCTGCTTTTCCTAATAAATACATTCTAGTATGGCTAAGCTCTATTTTCTAGGTAAGATAATATCTTTATATAAATGCAACCAATTATATTTTATCTCCAAAAAGTTGGCAAAATGATCTTTTTGCTGTAACATTTATTTGGATTTACTTTCTCTGATACTGGTTTACAAATCTATTGGTAATATTGTGTTTCCAAAATCTCAAATCTAAACTAAAAAATACTAAACCAATTAAAATCTATTGTAATATAATATTATAGAATATATAATATATTATCAATACATTTTGTGGAATTCAGATTCTATATGTTCAGACCAAATAGTACAGCATACTTACTGGGTCTTTTTGCAAAATATAAAAGTGCAAAGTGAAGAGTAAAATGTTTGTAGTGTGTATTTAGCCATATCAAAAAATAGAAAACACTAATATACTAAACCAGTGTTGTTTACCGTTTTTAACAGGGAACCCAAAATTACTATATTTGAAATTACTTTCATGTTTGAGGGAACCCCTGACATTATATCCACAGCTCACAGTATATTATCATGACAATCAGTGGGACGAACACCTCTTAAAGAGTCCAATCAGATTGTAGTGTTGAAATCTAGTTTCCCACACAAATTATTTTGTCTTTTTTTATTTTGAAGTAGTCCTTTAAAGACAGACACAGCTAAATTTGAGTTTACTTGATTACCTGAATAGATTACACAAGGGGATCATCATCATGTCACTACAGATAGCACTGATTGTGCCAGGTACCCATCATATATTCATATGTGTTAGGAGACTCATACTTTGAGGCTGTGAACAGATGAAGGGGATTTTAGGAGCAGGTTAATTCCTGTTTCTAATTCTGCCCTGTCATTGGCTGTTATAGCCTTTCTGCTCCCATGCATCAGTTGCCTGTTGTAGAATTTAGCAGGTCTAACCTGCTAGTGGTATTGGATTACCTTTGATCTTCGGACCTGTTTTCTGGACCTGTGAATATTTGCTGCCTTGACAAATCTTTGCCTGTGAAACCAACTGTATTTTGTCTTTACACCCTTGGATACCTTGTTTAGCAGAACAATTACATGTATAAGACCACTTGCTCTGTATTCTGGACTTGCTTCTGCTGGAATCTCCTGTACTTTGTTGTCTTTGGGCAGCATGGTTGGGTCAGGGGCTATCCCTTTCGCCTTTGCAGTGCTAGGTCCAGGTTCAAATCTAGGCCAGGACGCTATCTTCAAGGAGTTTGAATGTTTTCCTCTTGTTTGTTTTGATTTCCTCCAGGCACTATATAAATACTCGTCAATTTATTATTAACTAGTATTTATATGGCGCTAACATATTACACAGTGCTTTAAGTTCATAGTCATTTCACTAACTGTCCCTCAAAGATGATCACAACCTAATGTCCCTACCATAGTCAATACCATATGTCAATACCACAGTCAAGGTCATTTTAAGGGGAAGCCAATTAACCAAACTGCATGTTTTTGGAATGTGGGAGAAAACCCACACAAACACGCAAGTGAGGAACATGCAAACTCCATGCCGAGAGTGTCCTGGCCAGGATATGAACCTGGGAGCTCCCACTGCAAAGGCCAGAGTGCTAACATCTGAGCCACGGTGCTGCCCAATAATAATGATATTATTAATCTTTGGGCTCCTGCTCCCCTGTCATTACTTCCCCAGACACCTTTCTTTGTGCACAGAAGTTCTGGGACTAGGATTGAGCAACTAGCTTGTAATTTAAAGCAGGGAAATGTATAGGACTTTCAGTTTGTAGCTTTTAGTCTGTATGGGTGCTTTTATTCCATAGACCTACTGCTGCACTTTGAAACACTCTACCAACACAAAAAATAAAAAAGGATAGTAAATAATTCTAAATCATTGTTCTCTCTAAATACAATATTGCTACACTCAGAAATTTGGATTTAAAAAAAATGTATCCAAAACAGTGAAAAGCAAAACGTTCAAACTCTCATGGGTATAGAATGTAAAATATGCTAGATTACTATTCTTCAAAACATCTTCCTATAGCTGACCAGTTAAGGTTATGAGTGCATTGCCTCATGAATTATGTACATATATAGACTTTACAGAAAGTCAGTTTTAAAAGCTGCCCTTGAAGTATCTTTGGGTAATGTGTATCAATCCTTGAACTTTTACAGCCAAAGCAAAATGCCCTATTTTATTTTATCTGAAATTTTCTTAAGAAGCCCACATAAATCAGATGAAGTTGAAATTAGATATTCCTTTGGCATTCAAATTTAACATCAATTCTACTCTTAATTTTAAATTCCATTGCAAAGGGAACAGAAAGGGTCAGACATGCATTTATATTAGCAATAAAAATGCAGGGTTAATTTTAAAACAGATCATCTACATGCACTGCTACAATTGTGATATCATAAAAAAGGAAAGGATATAAAGGAGGATATCATAAAAAAATAAAGAATTCTCTTATGTATATGTATTGTTGTTGAAATGTATAGAAAAACTTTACATTTTAATATCAGAATATATATCACTGAATGAAAGCATCTCTCTCTTGTTCCTTATTCACTTCTTCAGATTTCACTATACAGTCAGTATAAAGTTTAAAAATATGTATTGGAAAGTTTACTAAACTATAGCAGTTACAAATGCATTTCCAGGATTTTATTTTCGAGTAACATATTTACAAGCCAATTTAAATTTTTTTACTGATTTTATTTTTTCATTAAAATGCTAAAGAATTTGGCTGTTAAGGTAGATAATTTAAAGAAACTAACTGTTCAGAGAAGATCCCAGAACTATAATGCTTGTGTAAAAAATTCAATGAGGCTTAAACAAGTGTCAAGTTAATTAGGAATGGATGAATACATTTAGCTGAGGATTAAATTTTTCAGCTGGTAAGAAACGTTGCTCTATGATTAGTGCTTGCGTTTGAAAAGGGAAAAATGTTTTGTATTCATTGTTATTTCAACTCATTTGCAACTCCTTGGAGACATTCCACTAAAACATCTCCACCAGTTTACCTAATCAACTAATCACATCAAATACTGTAGGTATAATGCAGTGGCTTGACTATCTACTGGAAATTATCCTATTTTTAAATGCTATTTATAAAGGCACCCATATATACATATATTGAGGCACAGGTTTCTGCTCACAGATCCCTATGGAAGCCATATGCCTCTGTGCATGCGACATCAATTGTATTGTTTGAAGCTCTTCATATGGTCTTAAGGTGCGTACACACTTCCAATTTTTATCGTTCCAATCGAACGACGAACGATCGATTGGGCAAAAAATCGTTCGTAAAAAAGTAACCAACGACGCCGAAGAACGAGGAAAGTCGCTGGAAACGAACGACCGGACCGACGGATCGGATTGGACGACGATCGTTGAACATCGTTCGTGTGTACGGTCGTTCGTTGATCGTCCATGTTCAGAGCATGCGTGATGAACGAACGTCCGTTCACTTTCCTGTCGTACACATAGTTCCTCTATCGCTCAAACGATCGTATCTATTGTGTGTACAATATCTACGAACGATCGTGTCGTTAACTCTATGTGCAGGATCGGTGCTATACGATCGTTCATATATATCGTGCATGAACGTTCGACGTTCGTTTTCCAACGATAATAATTGGAAGTGTGTATGTAGCTTTAGTGCTGTAATCTGATAACCCATGTCCTGTGATTCTAAACCTGTTTGTGACTGTGTATTTGCATGGCTGACCTGTCCCTTGAATTGTCAATATCTGAATATGATTGCTTGTTATGCTCTATATACCACATCCTTTATTACTGACCAAAACTCAGCTGCCTGCAAGTTGCTGACCTCTGTCTGATACTGAGCATGATACTGTTACCAATTTGGCACCTCTTGTCTGTTGCTGACTGTGATTCAACCCTGCTTGTATGGAAATTGTTTGCATCCTTGATGTACCTCTGCCAGTACTCCTGTGCATTTCATCACAACACTCCCCATTTCCAGTTACCAGATATGGCACCTTGGCAATTCCATTAACTTATCTTCCCTGTTACATATTCTAGGTGTGCTAGAGTTATGCAAGAGTACACCTTTATCATTTCAGACTCCTCAAACAGGTACATGTCATAATTTATTTTGTGCTGTATAATGCTATATACCATGTTCAGGACTATGAAATATTAAAGATGTTGTTTTAGAAAGAAACCTATTGTATATTAATAATTTCATATTTACCTTTTGTAGTTAGTAGGCTGCATGTACAGCATCTAGAGGCTACTTAATATAGTCAGAGTCACTTAATATAGACTAAACACCCTGAGAAAAGTTATCTTTTACAAACAAGAACATATTTGAGGCATACAAACAGAAGAGTGAATTAGGGCATAACCTAGCTGTTGTAGAACAAATGTACATATACATGTACAGAAGTAATGTAGAATGTTCTATAACCATTGTTTTGGATTCTATTAATTACCCAAATAATCTGACACTCAGCAACAATCTGTGGTGGAGAATTAATTATTGCCCTTGAAAACACATGGACCTAGAAAGAACTCCGGCAAAGGATGTTTGTCTAATCAGATCCACTGCTTTTTAAAAAGACCCCTTGTTCAATAATACAAAATACCTTACAAAAAAAAAAAAATATCACTGTCATTACAGTATGCAAAGAAAATACACATCTAATGACTTCCCACTGAATGTGGAAATCATACCACATTTACTTCATTTCATGTTAAAAGACTGGGTAGTTTACATGGTATAAGAACATAAAACAAAATTTTCTTACAACTTGGGAGTAGAGAAAAGTAATATTTACATCATTCTTTACACCATTTGGAAATTTTCTATTATAGCCTATCCTTGCAAAATAATTTTATTCTCCTAATCGCTTTCTGAAAATCTCAGGCAGTAGCACTGCATTTTAACACTAGTAAGTTGGTTCAGATTTTGAGGTAAAACAATTGCCTGTGTAAGTCTTAAAGTGACTACATTTTCACAAGTAGAAACTCCATATTTCATACCACTTTACATTGAACGCTGGTAGTAGCAGTGATCAGAATTTAATGACTGGGTACAGAGCAGCCATTTGTCACCTAGTTTTGATATATCTTTTAAAAATTATAAAGTATATCTTTTAGACGTGAATTTCAGATTTAAAAAGAACAATTTAAAATACTATGTACTTGATGTTCTTTGTATTCTTCACATTAATGATATCATGCTACAGAGGATTGAGGCAAAATACTGGTTTTACACATTGTAATTGTTCTCTTTCTCTAGAAATAGAAGAGACTCTTTTGTGTTTTATGACAGCTATTAGATTAAATGAGAGATTGTTACCAAGGTATCACACGCAGAAAGTGTTATGAATCCAACCTTTTGAAATAATCAATATACAAAAACAAAAGTGTGTATGTTCAAAGATTGTTATAAAGGCCATTGAGTTCTCTTAGGAACGGAAAGGGGCACGTTTTTAGATACTGCTTGTGATAAAGTACAACTGTTCTTTTTCTATCTAGCATAACATACAAATAATAAATAATTGTGTAGAAACTGGTTTCTCAGTAACACAGATGCTAATTATTAGGATTATCACCTTACAGAGCTATCTATTGCCCTAGGTCCAAATGCCATAAAGAATCAAGGGTGTTGCTAAACCCAAGAACCAGGGGCATGGGTCCTGAAACTTTAATTAGGTTTCTGAGCCTCTTTATGGTAAATAATGCTGTTAATACTATTATGTATTTTTTTATTTCAACTATATTTCCAGATCTCCAATGGAAGCTGTATTTTTGAAATAGTATTAAGTTAGCAAACAACACTTGTGAATTTTTAATCTTGTCCTTGTATAAAAATTAAAAAGAAACACAAAACTGTAAATTAGCCAAAAAACTCTTGGGATGTCTTTGCACCAGTGTGGTAAGAAAGATCCATGCTTCATCCCAAAAGCACCCCAAAGTACCTTGAGCACAGCTCAATGTATTTGTACCACAATGCATACCAGTGCAATGTGAAAATAAAATAAAATTGTGTGTTTGGTGTATTTGCATTGAATTAGTAATAAATGGTCTGCCTTACCACAATTCAAGTAAATGCATTGCTTTACTTTGCTTTTTCAGAGAAAATGACAGCATTTGTGAATGGGCCTGTGCAACATATTGATGCCTTTCCAGCAATCGCTGTTGATCCTTCCTCCAGTTGGGTATTTCCAGAGCCTAGAGGATGTGGTAAAGTCACCACTTCTATCCTATGACAGTAATTGGACCAAGTGTAATGTTCATGAATTTCATGTTGTTCATGCATTTATTCATGTTTATAGGGTGGAATCTTTACATTCCACCCTATAAACCTATAAACACTCTGCATATTGAACCAGTAAAGCTACAGCCAAGTGCAGCTTGGAGATTGCGGGATTGCTGAAGAGGTGGGAATCAAGGGTACATGTTATTTTGCTGGTACTCTACCTTTGCCCCGAATTAGAATGAAAGCATCTCTCTCTTATTCCTTAATCACTTCTTCAGATTTCACATCAGTACACCCCATGTATTAGAGAAACTTTGACATTTATGCTATGCCATTTATGTTATGAACCCAAGTTGTCTTGCAAAAATATATATATATAGTTCAAAACTAAAATATGTTTAAAATAAAAATAAAGTTATGGTTTAAAAAAAAAACCTGAAAAAATTAGTTAAGGAGACATAAGGTTAATTAGGATTGATAAAAGAAAACATAAGGTTAATAGGGTGTTAAATAATTACACTGTATTATATTAAACAGCGGTGGGTGAGTTAAACATAGTAAATAGTTTATTTCTTTCCATCCCATGTCCCATATCTCAAGTTTATCTCTTTCATCCGAACGTACCAGTGTTACGTTATAGTTGGTCATCCCAAAATTTGCAATCTGACAATACAAAAGGTCAGTTACAATCCAAAAAAAAGTATTGTAATTGTAACTTTTCTCAGTTTTCTGCCCTTTCGGGATCATTGTTTTTTAATGTGTATTGAAACCTAATTTAAGCAAATGTAAAAGCAAAATTATTTCAAGACTACTTTAGAGAGGATTAATAGTAGCCTACGTAGGCTTGCTATGAATTTTGGATAAATATATTTTTCTTACCATCGCTACCTTTTCTACTGCTTTATAAAAAAAAATGTAATATTGGCTGCACTTGTGAAGGGTCCTATGAAATATATATATATATATATATATATATATATATACACACATATACACACACACACACACACACACACACATATATACATACACACACACACGCATACATACATACACACACATGCCATTGTTTTGTCAAATTACATCAATATTCCTTCTAATATAACATCATATTATTCTATATGTATATCTACCTACTTTTGCTTTTGTATCAATAGCAGAACATAAAAAGGTATAATCCATAGGCTAAAGGGGGAATGCATATAGATTGTTATATGTTTCTTCGTTATTTTTCTTTGTTTTCTTTGTTATTGTTATATGTTACAATACCTATACTGGTGAAAATCAATCTTTATACATTTTATTTTCAATATATTTTGACACTAAAATGGTTTACTGCCATATGCATAAAGAACATATTGACCTACTGATATTTATCTTGGAATATGCTTAGTCACCAGTTACAGAATTTAGAAACATGATTTATTATTTTAATACAAAAACAAAAAAAAACCAAAATGAATTGTAAATGTCAGAATGTAGTAAGTGAATGAGCCATGCAAACAAATCTGATTACAGTTAGCTAATACTAACTGCTTAATAAGCATTATTAGTATGAAGGCATTCAGCCAATCTCAAACTATATTGACACAAACAATTTTTGATTAGGGTAATTTACTTATTTGCATAAATGTGTGTAAAATATAATAATTATAATGTTTCCACTTATGCCCACACAGGTAACACTTATGCAGACAGACATCCAACTATCACTCCCCTGTGGAGAACCAAGTTAAATAAAAATCGATTTGGTTATCAAAATATTTAGGAATATAAATAAAAAACTCCAAATTGCATAAGGGGTATTAAGTCATATTTATATAATCATCTATTGTAATGCACGTGGGTGTGGACCCACTGTGCCACTGACTGGGTATGCGCCGAAAGGGGGGGGAACTAAGCCGCTACCTAGAGCCTCTGATGGTGAGGATAGGCTTGGGCCGCAGGGTAGCTGCCAGGTGCCACTCCAGAGTGATCCCCGGGTCAGTGGCAGCTGACCAGAGGGGTCAGGGTACTCAGTGCAAGCACCGAGGGGGCTTGGGTGGCCAAGAGGGAGGTGGCAATCAGACAAAGTCCATAAACAAGATCCGAGGTCAGGGTCAGGCGGCAATCAGGCAAAAGTCCATAAACATAATCCGAGGTCAGGCGGCAAACAGGCAAAATCCAAGAGTTCAGTAAACAAGATCCGGTACACAGCTAAGCAGACAGAGGAAGCACCTTTGCACTAGAAGTAAGTCAAGCTAAAACCATGAGATTGCTCAGGCAACTTTCTGTAGTAGGAAGTGCCTTTAAATACTAGCAGAGATCCAGCCATAGGCTGTAGAAACCTGTATGTGTTGCCCCATAGATGAAGAGAGACACACCCACGCCAGCTCAAACACCAGTGCAAGTCTTCAGCAGGAAGGAAACTCTGGCATGGAATACAGGTACTGGGGTTACTCTACCTGAAAGATAGGACCCGGCGCCCGTGCCTGCAATTAGGACGACCCGCAGGGCTAACATCTATAAATGCATGAGTTTCTGCATTGTAAATATCGGGGGACTATTTCCTAATAAATCTGCTATATTCTGTATAATCTATAATTTTAAAGAGAATCAGTGATACATATATCAAAGGATCTCTTTTTGGAAAAAAAATCCTTGTTTTCAAATATTGGTATAGTAACCCTCTAAACAACTAGGATTGTGTGGATGACTATTTCTAAAATCTTCAGATCAAATTATTTAGTGAGATTTAGAATACATACTAAAATAGATTGATTAAAAAGAAAAAACGCTGGTAAAAATGTACAGTATAGTGATGTGCAGAATGTTCCAGACAATATTATAATGATTGACAGGTTGTTGGAGAATGGTTACTGGTACTGTTTAGCAGTGATGCTTTACTATGAATTCCATCATTTGAAACTATTCTTACGATTTATCACTACAGTGAATGTCCTTTCTCCTTTCATCTATTATTATGTTATTGATTGTTTTCTGTAAACTTGTAAGATTAAAAGATAAAATCTTGTACTTAGTTTAGAAAATAAACATTCAATCTTGAATTGTTTATATAATTCACTTGGTTGGATTACAACATATTTTTACAGAGTTTGTCATAATTAAACTCTAACAAACTGGTGCTGATTTTTTAACACTAGCGCAAAGATTACTTAGCCAAACTATAAATTGCTTGATCCAAAACAACTTCATTGAGCACACATATAATTTGAGAAAGATGTAAGATTTCTAAATTCTTGTTCTGAGAATTCTAATTGCCTACACATCACACTGATGCTTTCACTATCCTCTTAAAACACTGACCCACAAGGTGTCTTTGGATGTTCCTCGAGTTTATTCTGGATTTGTGACTTAAAGGGGTCGATTTACTAAAGGAATATACTCAAATGCAAAGCAAGAGCATATTAAATTAGATGCATTTCAACTATTCAATCACATGCAAGGAAAAATACTGTTTTTTTTAATTGCATGCGATTGGGTATTTTTTGCAATGTCAACAATAACAACATTCACTCAGCCATGAGACTTATCCCTTTGTGAGGTGATAATTCACCTTGGTAGGTAAACTACCTTAATTCCTTTGGTAAATCACCCCAAAGTATAGAACATAGGCAGCTTGATATCTCATTTTTTCAAAGCTAGACCAGCAATGGCAAGAAGAATATTACTATAATATTATAATTATTACTATAGTGTTTTAAAAACATTTTCATAAGAAGTTTTGAAAAGTTTACGCCATCACTTACCACAGGGCCTTTTAGCTTAACCCAATAAATATGTCAACTTTGCAAAGTATCATGTACTCGCCAGTTACTTTATTAGGTACTTTATGGACTTGAACTATATCTAGTTCAAGCCACTTCTTCAGCTATTGATTGCTAGGAATAAACTTCAGTAACTATATCCACACAGGTAGAATAGACAACTTAATCCAATCACCACTGATTGTGACAAGGCAACCCAGCACAGGTTGAGTGTTGGGAGAGTTGTGGAACCACTTTTTCTGGTTGCATAATCCCATCCTTAGTGTGAGAAAGTCTGCAATAAAGTTAGTTCTTCAACTCATGAAATTGATTCTTGAACTGCTGGGGGTTAACATGACATTATATGAGTAAACCAAGGGTTTTGAGAGCTCTGCAACATCAGGCAGCAATTGAAACAGCAGCCTCAGTACTTTGAAAGGTTTTGGCCACCCAGACCTATACAAAACAAGCAAGACAAAACACAGCAGGATAAATTATACAGCCCCAACAATTTTCCTACTACTTTAGGCAAAGGGACATTCTTTAGAAGATAGTGAGTGAAAGTTTTGGACCGAGAGGACAATTGGTTCATAAGAGGCATTAAAGTGGTCACCAATGTGAAAGAACATTCACAGAATGGAGTGGGGACATTATCTGACTTCCACATAAAAATATATATTCTGATGAATCAAAAACAATTTATAGCTCACTGCCAGGGTATGATTATGCAACTGAAACAGGGTAGTTCCATAATTTTTAAACCTCTCATCTTGCAGTTTTAAAGAAACACTTTTCATACAAATTCAAAACATAATACAAATATAATTGTGCAACTGTAATAATAATACAATAAGTATAAATGTTTACTGATACTCCGCCTGATCGCTTATATTCTCACAAATACTCAAAATGTATGCTTGGACAGAAGGTGGTATTCTAGATTGTGAGAAGAAAATATGACAGATTGAATGTTACAAACTTGACCCCCATATTATTCCCCAAAATCCTATTGCTAACTGTATTATGACAAAACTCACAAAATATTTTGAAGGCATATTTTATGCGATTGTTACGATGTGTGTTTGTGTTATTAAGTTTTGATTTCAATTTGTAAGCAATGAAAATGCATTAATTGCATTCATAGTTTATTTATTCATACGCTTCACATAAAACTTATCAAATCCAATGAGAAACAAAATTGCTTACTACCCAACTAACTGTATTGTAAGCTCTGGGAATTTCGCCATTTATTACTGCAGTATTTAAGACAGTGCAGCAACAATTAGGATATTAGATACACAGATTTACAAGAAGATTCATAATTAAATACTTCCTAGAAGAAAGAGTATAACCAACAATGTTAGCAGTTTGTCATCATTCATTTTAAGCCAGAGGCAAGATCCTTCCAAATAATCCACATTTGCATGTTGGAAAGAGAACAGAAGGATCTTGTTTTTAGTCAACAAACATTTCTTTATTCTCAAGCTTAAAAAAAAGTGGCTGCACAAAAAAAAATTTTCTGCATAAATAATTTCATAGCAGGTGGTGCTTTGGCCCTATCAGGCTATAAACCTCACAGCCAACTACAATACATTTGTTTGCTACAATTTATCAACCTGTAGTTACATTTTGGTTTCTCATTCAAACCATCTTGAATTTTTGTTTTCTTGCTTGCTTCATACCCTAAAAAGATTATATTAGTCCAATGACTAATATGTGCAAATATAGTTAATTTTATCACGTTTGTACTTTAACATCACTACAATTGTTTAAAAAACTACCTACAACAAAAGAAAATACAGACATACAAATAACACACGACAGTCCCAAATCAATAAATAAGTATATAGTGTTGGAATTATCATCTAAACATTCCTTTTGACCGTTTGCAAATTTTTACATGCAATTTTCTTTTTTTTTAGTTGAACACAGTTCAATAAAAATGTTAGCAATTTACACAGACAAAAATAATGCACAAAATATGCACTTGCAAATCACCACAGTACAGTTGTACTATGGGAGCTATATATGTATATTATATTATAATATATTATATTTTATTTAATGGTGCAAATGTCACTCAGAATCTGTGTTGTAGGTTACATACCCCTAAGCACTGCACACTGTAACCTGTGCTGTATACTACATACATTTGCTACTGCACCTTATATTGCCTGTTTTTCTTTTTACCGATTAAAATAATAATTTAACTAATTTTTTGATTATGACTGAAAATAATTTTGATTACCACAGAAGACAGGTGTTAAAAATGATCAGTTCTGCATTCTGGATGTCAAATTCTTAGGGGTACAATTGCCTGGAGGCATTAGTGTCCTAACTTCAGACACAAGGACAGAATTGGGATAATCAGGTTGAAGAAACACATTTACGGTAAACTAAGCCAAAAAAAAAGCGTAGGTGAACATATATTCACAAATGATCGCTTTCATAGGTCAGTAAACAAAATATTTGCTGCCTCCTGTTACGTTTCTAAGAACTTAGTTAATTTGTAAAGTTCATTAGACTATGTAAACATTTAAAATCAAAGTCATTGATCTGAAAAACAAAGAGTATTTAGGAATTTCTGCAACTTGGCTTTTGCATTTATACAATGTTTGCAGAATACTCAACAGATTAATCAGCTTTCACGTTCAGAAAAGAGCAAAAAAAAATTTCCATACTGCAAATAAAGACAAAGCTTTAAACACATCTACCATCTAGCAGTGGTAGCACCTGTTTCTGTAAAAATGACAGCTTCAGAACTAAAAATTTACGGTAATTCAAAGAAAAAACCTTTTTAAATCCGTTGACTGTCTCATGAAATTTGATAATATCACTTTATTTACAGATTTTTTTTTTAAATTGATTTTGAGCTCTTGTAAAGCCTAGTACCTAGTTTAAATGTAAATCACTTAAAGAGCTTGTTTTATTTAGAAATATTCCACAGAACTGCTCGTAAGGGAAAAATGCAAACAAGTACAAAGCACTAGATTTTCTATAAAAATTGATTGGAGAATGACTATTAACTTAAAAAGGTCTAAACCTCCTAAAATTCCTGTGTTTGGCCATTTGCTTTCCTGGAAATTCTAGATGACTGGTAAATTATGCTGACCCACTGGAATAAATACTCCTCAAGCAACTGACTTGCATTGCATATACATTTATTTCAGCCCTGCAGCTCAAAATGTCTCACCAATCATCAATTGCCTCAATAGCATACCTACTGCATTTACCATCAAGGGCAGATTCTTTTTTACTTCCTATCTTCACACTATACTTATTCATCACTTGAAACAAATTATAGCACCACCTTCAAGAGAAATGTCACTGGTGATCAGTAGAAAGATTTACCTTTATGTTGATCATCAGTAAAATAAACACCACTAATATTGGTGGGCTGAATATACAAAAATAGAAAAGAGGAGATTAGGTTCCTGTTTTTTGTACCAAATCCCTATTCTTCTAAAATATTTAAGCAAAATGGTGGACTGTAGAAAAGTGCTCCCCAAAATTGATTGTGTTATGCCCCCGTGAACTGTAAGTGAAAGGGAGATTCCATTTCTTGCATTTCTGGTAAGTGGTTGGAGAAATGCCCTTTACATTTGTGGTCATTTGCAAGAATATCCCTACATTGGTGATCAATGGGAAAACTAATTCTTAAATTGGTTAACATTTGAAAAAATACTCCTCAATCTGGTGGTCAACAAGTTATAAATTTGTGGTCATTGACTCTGCAAAACAACATACTGATATTGGTATTGGTATTGGTATCCACCAAACCCCTTGCAAAATCATTTACCATCCAGGCTGTTCTTTAGGCCACTAAATTCAGATTTATTATCAGCATTCAAATACACATTTCAATGTATAATCTATTCATTGTTGGTATTTTTAAAATATTAATTTTCTTTGCTAAAGGTATAGCTAGATGGGGCATTTAAAAACATTCCAATGCCAATATAGTCTAATATAAAGCCTTTGAATAAAGTGAATGAATAAATGTTAACCATAAAACTTTATGAAATTACCTATAAAAAAACCTCTTTTAAAATCATAGAAAAATTAATATAAAGTTTTATGCATTTTCAAAAATGTTTTGCTACTTTTTGCAACTGTCTAAAATAAGAACTGATTGGAATGTAATGCTTTGCATTATCAAATTGCACCTGAAAAGCATGAATATTGATGGAATTTCAGAGTTTGCACATTACAATGTAACTGAAGCGGCCATTTTCGGCCTTAGGGTAGGTACTGTATGTGCTTTTTCTTATCTCAAAATCTTTCTCACCAGTTAACAAAACACATTCCCTTTTTTACTCTCTATAAATGCCCTAAAATCTAATACATTGCACAACCCCTGAATTGATCAGTAATTAAATATAAATAGACAGATGACCAAACTCAGACAGTGCCCAAATGACACAGCAAAATAGTAGTAGAGGTACAATTATAATCAGTAGTACCATAGGATCATAAATAAAATGGTGAAAAACATGTAACTAGCTCCCTGTCTACTGGGAACGTTTTAAAGTAAAAGAGTTTAAAGAAAGAACAGCTTCAAGATAACAGCTAAATTTTGGACCAAATGCTTATGTGATTCCAAACAGTGTTGCCACTGCTGTGAAAATGTAGGATTGCAAAACAATGCTAATCTGATTCCTATTTGATATAGAAAACTGAATGCTAGAAATGTAACTTATAGTTTAGTTTTTAAGGGAAGAATATTAGAAAAATATGTCTTTAAAGGAAAGCAGAGCTATTACTCTTATGGAGAACTAATATTGTAAGCACAAATATTTAAATTGCAAAACTTTAATTTATGAATGTATTTAATGAAATAAAGAAATACTTTCTTAGCTTTTTGGGGTTTATTTCTTTTTGAAGCACTAACTTGGAACACTCATGTAGAGAGAAACTGAAGTGATCTGCATACCTTCTATAGGACGGTGCCTCAGAAAATAGTAAATCGATTACAACAGCCAGGCAACTAGTCTTCTCAGGAGAGATCAGACATTACATTACATCCCCCATATACCCCCTTAAAATATGTTTCCTTTAATCTTTAGGCCTCATTGGGCAGAGACACTGATACATGCTTGGTGCTTCTTTAGAATGCTCATAAATTATGTTAGCACTATGCTATAACTAGCATAAGCATGTATCACACCTAGAGAAAAAACAGATTATACAATATAAAATTATTGATACATGCACATATTGCAGATAAAAACCAAACCTATCTACAACTCTGGTGCCATAAGTCTGCCAATTTTCCATCCAGGATATAAAGAAAAAAATAAATAACCAGTAGTCAATATTTAGCCAAAAGAGTTGAATTCATTCAGCATTGTCAGTCCAGGTGGAATGATTTTAGGAGAAACTGACACCATTTGAAATATGACAAGTAATTTCACAAATTAGAAGGAGGGATAGCAAAATATGCTAAATAGTACTCTGAAAACCCTCACATTTCTAAATTAGCTTCAGTGATTTAGCCAGATGGCCTAAAACAAAGTACTTGCATCAGAACACTGTGATAAATGCAAGATCCATGTTTTGATTTACTATGTTTAAAGGTGTTCAGTCATTAAAGTAGAAAATAATAGTAATTTTTTTATTTGTATTAAAGGTAAATGTATTATGCTAAAATGCCACTTCAAAGCAGACATAAACCCTCAAAACTAAAAAGTTGCAAACAGATTTGTCCATTATTGCATTGAAGAGATAGGCAATAAACTTTACCTGCCTGATCACAATTTTTTAATTGCACTCACCTGTCATGGCGCGAGCTGTGTCATCTTCACCCGATCTTCTTTTCAGAGTTGGGTCTCTAACCATCGTGATTGGCTAGGCTGGCATGCATGCAAGAGCTCATTCATACCCGACACATTCTGGCATCTTACAGTGAGCTGCACATACTGAGTGTATTACAAGAAGAAGATTGTGAACAGACAGGTACGTATGTTTTATTGCAGAATGGGCATCAGCTATACCTTCTACAACAAACAACCTGCCTATTCATAATTAGGTGTGGAACTATAGTTCCACTTTGATAACCAGAAAGCCCAAATCCCATTTCCACTGTGTTGTTTCTGAAGTCTGAAGGGATCAGAGCATGGTTATTCTTTAGTTGTGCTGGGTAACCATAAAAACATTTCTCCAGAGATTCTGACAAACCTGCAGTTAGATTATACAAAGAACTGTTGGAAAGATAATATACAAATGTACAGAAGATACTGTAAAATCAAAACTGAGAAAAACTGATTGACAAGATGTGATGTAACCATCAATCAGCTCTAGCAAAACTAAACATTCACAGGCCAAATGCTATTATGACTATAAATACTGAACCTGGAGAAAAAAAAAGACAGACACTTGACACCACATAGCAGATATGTTTGGGTGCCTGTGTGGCAGATTTGCTGTGCCTTTCAGGCACTTTCAGTGCTCTTTGGTACACAGATTATCTGGTTGATAGATTGGCACTGCTCTTTACCCGCTAAGCTTATCTATTTTATCAATGAGATGAGGAAACTCACTGGTCTATGATGAGGCTTAGAAGGTGAGAGAGACCAGGCTGAGGCTCTTAATAATGGAAGTAGGTATGATGCATACCAGGATATGAGACATCAACTGGGCTGCAGGGAAAAACTGGCCTAACGTGAAGGCTTTGTAGTAGTGGGGTGCTATGGTGTCATCCCTCTGATACAGCTGGATGTGTGTAAGGGGCCTGTGTGTAAGGGGGCCCCACTGTGACCCCCTTAGGTTGGGGGAAGGCATGGGGCTTGCTATGGTACAGAAAGAGGGGGCCCCATGCTCACTGCTTACACCCTTTTTTCGCCACCCAGAATGCATGAATGGATTTGCATCTAATTGAAATAAAGCCTTAAGACCTCCCACAAGCATGGTCATTTAAAGAATTGTGTATTTAATGCTGAATGTCTTTTTTAGTAGTTTGCCTATTAGTCTTAAAAATACACCAAATGTAAATATAAATTGATCTTGCATTAATGGGTTTTTTATCATTCCAACATCTTTCAATAGAAACACCACAGGTATGTGAAATATAGAAAAATGTAAGCACAAAACAATATTTGGTTAAACAGGACATAAATGACAGGCTGATGAGTGCTCCACTGTTATTGCAAATACTTTCATTCGTGTTATATATTCTAAAGTATAATAAATATTGTAAAATGTCCCTACCATAACATTTTGAGATAATACATGGTGAAATAATGTTTAATCGATTGCATATGTTCGAAGTATACAGAAGTCTGCTGATTCCAAGTTAGCTTTTCAGTGCTTGAGGAAAACAACTTCAAGGGCATGCACGTGATTTTCATGAGCACCCTTCACATTGTCAAATAATACATTTAGTTTTTATTGATACAATATACCTACTTGTCTATAAATGTCAAGAGCAATTTTTTTTGGCACAATAAATCAAAATCCTGGACGTGTCAAAATACTTTCTGCAAAATCATTATTGTGGAGCTTTATACACTTTTTGTTTCTTGAATTCCACTCTATATTACATCCCCTCTATATTATCAGTTTTTTTTTTGCTATATGAACAACATTTTATAAAGCTCTATTTTGCTTCTTATTTTCTTTATAACTTTTTTTTTTATTTAACTCTTAAGGTCTACTCAGAGCTATTAGTAGCAGTACACATAGTAAAATGTACACTTTAATGAGCATTACTACAATAGGCACCCCAAAACCCTAATCCAACACACTTCTAACACATGTCTATTCTACTGCAATAGCAATGGTATGTTAATGTACTTCTGTGTGTTTTGGTATGCCATAATAGAAAAAGATGTAGGTCCAACTTTGGTCCATTTTCATGTATTGGCAGGCTGTTTAAAAAAAATGGGCCATCTTAAAGCAACACGTTATTGCGTGAAAGAACATACAATAATAAACTACATCTGACAGAATAGATCTGAACTAGCCTAAAGGACATGTTTTAGAGTAATGTTTTAATTTTGTTGCCATAAGACCAACACATATACAGGTAATCTTTGTAGAATAGAGCAGGATATAATAAGGACAAGAGATCACAGAGGAAACCTTACATTGCCATAGACAACCACTATTCAATGGGATTGCTGCCCACTGTGCACAAGAACACCATTCCTAAATTGTGCGTTATATCTGGGAAAAAGAAAACATTATATGAATTATTTACAATTTCTGGGAGCCAGTTTTTACCTCGGCAGCTTTTATCAAAAATGTTGAGAATAGTTTGCAAAATTGGTTAGCAACGAACACCATAAATTGCAGAAAACACAAATCTCATATTGGCTATAGATTATTGCAGCCCTGCCCACTCCATATCTTGTAGGTCTATAAATCCTATTTTCTTCCCATTGGCTGCTGTATGTACGCCAAACATTGGAAATGCAGCAAAAGAAATCTCCAAAGCTTACAGTTACATTATGTAACACTTAAATTTGAGGTTGTCTCCTTCATTTGCAAGATTATTACATTTTAGAATTATAATTATTTGCCAAATGTCAAGACAGACATCCCGTTAGAATGGTAAAGTAATTAGTTTTGCAACACAGCAATCATGAACATTACTGATTTTTTATTGTGATTACTAGCATAAGGACATTTCATCATCTTTTACAGAACCTTGCTTTTATATGCGGTTTTAAAGTATAGTAATAGAGCCCACAGCAGTAACATCTGTTGTTTTTATATCTGTGTCGCTTAATATCTTTCTGGATAGCTATATTTTTTCTCAAGCAGTTTAGGAGATTGGCCCCACACCTTTTTTTATTTTTACATGCAGATGTAATATAATCCCACAACATTTTTTAATCAGGCGGTATCAGTCAAAACTGAAAATGATCTATAATATAAAGTAGAAAGGTTAGTGGTGGTTGAAGTTTACGTATACTGGATGTCCTAAGGGACAATGTGCCAACCCTTTGAATATACGTAAGATATGTAGAGAACAAAGGAGAGGAAGGGTTTTTGGCAAATAAAAAAAGTATTGTATTCAATGATATATCTCATTATTAGCAATACATCAATTATCAGTTCTGGTGAAGTTGTGATCCCGTGTGGTGAAGTTCAGGCCCTAGGGGGCGCTATACATATGCTTCACCACACGGGACTATAACTCCCATGGTGGTTCACCAAAACTGATATATAATGTATTTTTATTTATGGTATGTATCATTGAATACGATACTTTTTTGTTTGCCAAAAAACCCTTCCTCTTCATTGTTCTCCACATATCTTACTGAAAATGATCTACAAATACTAAAAAAACAAATGCTGGATAAATGATACTGGGCACATTGCGCTATAACTTTTCTGTTTTATTTGAAAAAAAAAACAAAACAACAAAACAACTTTTATTAGGCAATTAGAACACTAAAACATCCTAAACACTATATTTTGTATTGATTAATAATGTGTATGAACAGGAAAAATGATTACTATTTGTTTAGGGGTTCATGGTTAGCTGTTGCAGGTTGGTACTATACCCCTTTTATACTGTAGCATGCTTGCTGAATGAAACCTTAATTGTGGTGTGATGCTTTACTGAGGTTTTTTTTCAATAATTAAAACAGATAATTGCAAAGCACTATTATGGCCTCTATTTCAAGGCATGGAGACAGCTGGTAATTTGCATGGTAGCTTTTGCAACTGAAAAGTTAATGGATAAAAAATAAAATTAATTTCTAATGTTTGGCTTAAAGTTTATAGCCTCAGATAAAATATTAGCACATTGTATGAAAGGACTAATAATCTAGCGATAGTTAGCACACTGCAATTTTGAAAGCATTTACATTGCAACTGCTGGCCAATTAATAGTAGCTGTGGTTAGGGTGTTTATGTTATAAAATTATATGTTTGGCTTATTTTGAATATGACAGTTAAAGCGAAACTCCATTTTAGCTTTAAAAAGTAATGTTTAAAACTTCTTTGAGCTATTCTATAATTGAATGCCAATTAGGTTACATTTTCATGACAATCAACAGATTTTTTTTAAAGCTGTCACAAAAAAATAAAATGAGAAGCAATTTCCTGCGTACAGTGGCTTCAGAATATTTTTAGACTCCTTCACGTTTTTCAATTTTGTTATATTTTAGCCTAAAGCTACAATCATTTGTTCGTTTTTTGTTCTTTTGTAATAATCTACACTCAATGCCCTATAAGTGAAACTGAATTTTAGACAATTTACTACATTTGTTAAAAAGAAAAAACAAAATATGACATTTACATAGGTATTCAGACCTTTTGCAACAACACTTGAAATTTAGCTGAGGTACTTCCCATGTTTCTGCACCTTGATTGGAGTCCACCAATGGTAAAAAGGCCTAATACAAAATTTACCACCAATGGTAAATTAGGCCTATACAAAGGCCTAATAGCTGACAATGCATTTTAGATCAAAAACCAAGCCATGAGTTTAAATAAACGTCCTGAAGAGCTCAGAGACAGGATGGTGCAAAGCAAACATCTGAAAAATGCAGTTGTACCTCACTTTCTTATTACTACACTGAAAATATTAAAGTTGTGATAATGAAGACAAACATTCTATAAACATAGTTTCATGGATCATTCAAGAACATGGGAAGACAAATTTTTTTGTTCACAAAAAAGAAATGTTAGAACCTTATCAACCATAACCAGGGAAAATGTTAGACATTTTGGCAACCATGACTATCATAATACCAATCCTCTTAGAAAATAAATGTCCCTCTATCACTTTAGACTTGGTACAAAAATAGGGAGAGCTTCACTGGGAACTTTTCTTTCCCTAACTTTCCTTTTTCCTCCCTAAACCACCATGCTTCTTCATATATTCTTTTTTTTGCTATACTGTTTTAGACTAGCTTCAGACATGCAGTAAACCGCTGCAAATTACTTCTAAAAATTGCTTATGAGGCATTCTGGAGCCGCTAACCATGCAGGTTTACATATCTGAAAGAAGTTTTACACAGGTTTACCTATTTTTTCCATCCTCATTTTATCATCTTCTGTATCTTTAGGATCCAGCAGATGGAGAGCTATCCTTTATTTATTGCATGGCTTAATATATATTTTATTACAAAATTGTATTACATCTGGCCTGATTTATTAAGTTCCAAAACTCTGCAGAATATAGAGTGTCAAGCGAGAACGTGGGTGATTCAGGAAACCTGGAATTATTTTCTTAAAAATCATTTTCTATCATAACACCTTCTCAGTTAAGGATACAACAGGGCCATCCTCAGGCACCTTATTACAGTAGCCATTTAATGCACACCCACCTGTTGTCCTATTTTCTCACCAATGGTTTATTATTGTTTGTTTTATACTTGAAAAATCTTTAAATAAGGAATATTTAAAAAACAAATAATGCTGAAATAAAAAACAAATAAAAAAAAAATTATCTGTTTTTGCAAATTTTACAATCTTACTTGATCACTTAGGTTCTCCCATGATAGACTATAATTCTCCAGTCTTGGAGAGCTTAAAAAATCAGGGCCACTGTGTATACCCTAGGTATTTTTTTAAGCTGACAACTGATAAAGTGAGGTTTTATTTAACGTTTTTCAAAAATATGGCCTCATATTTTAAATGTCTTTAAAGATCTTTTTTTGCATATTTTAGTACTGTTAACATAATTTCCGATGCATGGAAAACTCTAGGATTTATATGGTGTTATGAAATAGCAATCTTTTTTTTTTTCTTGGTCTCTACATTTGACTACATACTTTAAACCTAAAAGAAAACAACAGTCTAGTTAAATATTACGTCATTTTATAAGATCAGCTGTTCACATCAACAATTATATCTTAGTAACAGTTTTACTTTTTTAATGCGTGGAGTCAGGTAGCAATGTGGACTATGCACTGCGTTCAAGGTCCAATTTTATAATACTGAAATCCTGCCTAAAAGTGCCTAAAATATCTGTAGGGTGTAGATAATATATTATCATTTCCTTTGGCTTCAATGGTGCAAGAAGTGGTGTTGTCCTTCTGCTGATGAGATCCTGGGGAATGGAGATTGCTTCAAATCTTATGAGAAGATGTTGTTATGTTTAGCATTAGAAGCATCCTTTCAGTGAGATTTTACTGCTTTGCATTCACTAGATCTCTATGGGTTTAAGTTGAATGTTACTCTCACTAGGAGCAGTGGGCAGAAGACAAAGCAAAGGACAAGCAAATATATTATCTTTCTCCTACAGGTGGTTTTTCGCCTATAGGTTGTGCCAGGGTGCATGATTAGGTTACACGCATTTTTTTTTAAGTATTTTTTAGTAGGTGCCAAAACCAGTATATAATTGTTGCCAGACAAACCATCATGCTCCTTATTCTCCTGCATTCTTTCAGTTGCAACTTCACATGCCTCGAAACTCAAAACTCAACTTCTTCTACAGGTATGCTTGCCAGCTGGGATGTGGTTGTTGGATATGGCCCACATTCTGACAGAGATTACAAGACAAGAGTGATGAGGTTATGCTTTGGATGGAAGTGGCCACCATTAGTCCCAGGGAATAAAAGGTAGGTTTACCGAAGCCTGTGCCACATGTATTCTTACTGGTGGTTTTATGTTGTAAAACTCCCTTGTCTGTTTCATTGCTTGCCACCTGAAATTTGGGGCACTAAAGGCACATAAATTCACATTTAACTGGATTAGGGAAGTTAATTCTACTTTAGAGTTTTTTTTTTTGTTTTTTTTATATGAAAGGGTGTTATTTTAATAATTGCAAGCAAAGCTGTGACCTGGAAAGACTACAGCTTTCATTATTGTAAACTCAGTCCATCAAAACTACATGAGATATTTTAAAATGGTGTTAAATATTATACAGAATAAATGTAAATGTTATAGTACTGACAGAGCTGACCTTTTCTGCCCTCATGTGAACTTATTAAAAGATAGCCATGATCTAATCATGCAGTAAACTCTTTCAAATTACAATTAGAACTCATTTTGGGTTTTACGATTAGTTCGAGCACTTGATAAATGTTGCATGTGCTTGATTTGAACAGAAATTTGTGCGGTGTTACCACAAGAGAGATTCTTAAAGCCTCCAAGTCAGTATAAAAAGTATTGTATGGTTTAATCAGACCGCTGAGATCAGACAGAAATCAGAGATAAAATGATGGCTTGCCACTGGACTTTTATCTCAGGATGTCCTTATGGGTAAAAAGCAAGAAAATCAATAAAATTGCTTGTGGGTAGTTGAGAGCTACTCTTGTTAAACAAAAAATATGAAATGTGCTGTTACCTCACTGTGTTAGTGATGAAAAGCCTATCATCTAAAGGGAACAAAAAGTCTAGCCAAGAGCTTGGTACTATTATACATAGGCTTGATTCAAAGCACACCTGTTGTATTAAGCTCGCTTTGACATGGGTTAAATGCATTTGAGAAGATGGGCATTTTTAACACATTGCCATGATGTGCAGGGTTTTTTTCACAGCTAGACCCTAAATACATTATTTTTCTATCCTAATGTGGATTGTAGCAACTTGGGCTGCATTTAAATGCAGCATGCTCACCAATCACAAAGCACACAGCACTTTGGTGTCTATAGGTAACAATAGAATTTGCCTTGTATTTGCATTGGGTTTGCCTTTAGGTGGAACTAAATGTAAACATGAAAAAACTGTGAGCAGACAAGTTTTTTTTTTTAAGGGTCAAGCAATGTCCCTTCTCCAATTAAATAAACTTACCTGCACGTTGCAATTTCCTAAATAAACGTAGCTCTCCTCGCTCCTTTGCAACTATCAGCAACTTTACCTAATCTGGGTTATGGACCTTTGGTCATCTTGATTTTCCAGGTCACGATAACATAACTCAAGATCATGCATACGGGAGTTCATTCTTTCCCAAAAAAAAATTTCTGACCTGCCAGATTTCATAGTTTTTATTACACCCACCTGTCCTCATTTGGATCTTCAGTCATTTTGTTTGCCGAGATTAGATTGATGCAATTCTTTCACATGCATGTGTGAATTTAGGGGATGCTGGAATACTCAGCATCATATCCTAAGCTGTGCATGCACATGACCTTTCTGTAATAATGAACCCACCTGTTCACATATTTTTTTTTCTCATATAAGTTTAGTTCCACTTTAAGAGAAACAGGTCCTTGAAATGTATGTAGACTGTCATTTCTGATCTCCTTAAACATTCCATTTCCATTGCTGTTAGACTAACCTCATGATTTCAAAGCTTTCTGACTCGGTGGCTGAGGACAAGAAGGTAGCAAAATGAAGTCATAGGAAAATCAGAGCTTCAATTTGCATATTACTGATAGGTCAGCAACAAAGGAAGGACTAAACCCATTAGAGTACAGTAACATTCAGGCAACAAGTATTTTTAGAAAAAGAGGTCAGCAGTTGTAGCCTACATATATCATTTAAAGGAAACTTGTTCAAGGAAAAACACAGAGCATGCCAAAGTAAAAATCCATTTGAACACTGTAGTTAACCTGCAAATTACATTGATTTTCTTATCCTCCAGTACTTTCTAAGTCATAGACCCAGAAAAAGAACACAGCTTAGAAAATCAAATGGCAAATCAGGACTCCTTATTTGCATTATTGTTTCAGGTCACTGACTGAGGAAAGCTATTAGATCGGCATTTAAGACATCTAACTCTTTTTAAAAAGGAAATGCCACATGGGGATAACAAAACAACATCACAACAATGCATTTCAGCCAATCCTGGCCTTAATCATCCAACTAAAAATGTAAAAGCTTTATTACATTAACTTTCTGGAACTGCTTTTATAGTATGAACTGTAAAGCAACTAAATGCCAATAAAGTAGAGCTACAACTATGGGTTTTTTCAATAGTGATGGACCCAGATTTGTCCATTAGAAAAGTCACCCTGCAATTGCATATCCAGACCAGATCTGGGTGGCCTATGTACATTTGGAAGATGATGGAATAAATATCTACCTGGAATAATCACTACTGAATCTCATTAGAGGAAAACACAAAACAACAGGTATGTTTTTGGAGGTTAAAGAAATTACTTCTTTTGATAAAAATGGTGCCTATATTTAAATTTAAATTTAAATTTTCTGGATATTTCCCAACACTACTGGAAGAATGTTTTTGGATTGATCAGAAAAAAGGTAAGTTTTATGCTTTTCTGCTCAAGGACCTATATCAACATAGATTCCAAAGGGAAATAACGAAATTCAACAATGTCAGCAAGTATCTCTGACACAAATGAGTTTGAATAATATAAAATGGGCCAAAAAATACATTTCACAACAAAGCCGAAACATGCAGAATTTTAGAATAATTAAGATAAACTCTTGGCTTAAATTCCTTGTTTAGCAGCCATACAAATGCCTAAAACTAATTAACAAGGCACCCCCCATAGAATGGTGCCATTACACAATATGCAGACTTCAAATTTTTAAGCATGGGTTTGCTAAAATTTTTACAAACCAAACCTGGGCAGAGTTGATCATCCGTATTTGCAACGTTGCTGTCTCACATTTGTTTAAAAGGAGCTCATGAAAAGATTGTCCCCTTCTTGTATTAGATGCAGTCTATTCTTTATTGAGTGAAATGCAGAATCATTCTTCTGCATAATTATTATGCTAAAAAATGACAACAAGTAAAAAGGCTTGCATTTTAGTCAATAGACTTTTAGGTAATTTTTCTAATGTTCTTTAATCTTTCCATATCGTAGCTTTGCCTTAATAACTCGCTGGTAGGCAGTTTGCAAGTGTAACCTGGCATTTTAAATATGAACTCATTGATTTTCTTGAAAATCTTATTATATTGGCACATTTTATATGTTTTATAACTACATTCAAAAATCATACAATAATTTCATATTACTGATTATGATTAACGTTCAGAACAATGACAATGTTTTACAGCTGGCAAAAAAAAATGTTAATGAAAAACATTCAGTAAAAACAGTTTGTGATACCAAAAATTCATTGCGTCAATTAAGTAGATACCTCCATGGTTGGAAAAAATAAATATTTTTGACTATTTATGTTTTGGAGTAAGAGGACAAGTACTTGTTAGGGTTTTAGGTGCTGCTAGGGGGACACATACATCAATATTAGCCCAACAGGAGTTCTGTCCCTTGTCTGCTCTGTCCATAAATACGTTTTTCCATGGATTACTACATAATAAGCCCAAAGTATTAAATCAGCACTGTCCATTAGGCAGACAAGCTGTTTGCTCTGGGCTTAAAATGTTTTTATAGGACAAACATGTTTCCATCCTGAATATAATATTTCTTATATGAAGAAATAAGTTAGACTTAAAATCTTTTCATTAGCATCCAGTGTGGTATATAATTGTATTAGTCTCATTACACATTCATATTTAATAGCATTACCTTAATAGATTATTTCAGACATAGCAGATTTATTCAGACATGGCGTGGAGAGTACACACAGATAATCAAGCACAGCAAGAAAGAAAAGCTAATTTTATGTCTTGTAGGCACTAAAAGTGACTCACAATAGAATAAATACTTTTCAGCCCCACTTGTGTACTATTAAAAGACAACTTTAAATAAAGTTTCTAATTTTTTTATCTTTATATGTTACAAGGCCCACCATACATACATACATACATACATACATACATTTTTAGCTTAAAATACCTAAACAGTTGATAATTGCTGGTCATAAATAAACACCCATGCAGCCATAATTAATTTATTGGTTTATGAATACATACTGTTTTATGAGCATCTCTGTGCATAATGCTTGAAAATGTGCATTACACAGATACCTGTTAATCAAATGCATGGATTATCATTCTGTTATTCAGAAGCCAATGTCTTGGTCAGCAGCGGAGTTTAAAGATATTACCCATGTATTATTTTTTTGATATGCACTTTTCTTGTTGAGTCACAAGACTCTCTGCAGCACGGTCGATATAAACCATTTCCTTTTTCTCACCTGATCAGTGAAATTAATATTCTAGAGTTTACCCTACAAAAAGAACAGTAGACTGCCTTAAATAGTGTGTTATGGGTGAATATTAAGTATTTTAAAGCATATGTAAGTATATGTAAACCCTGAATTGAGTTGAGTTTTCTAAAGCAGTTTATTCTAAAAAGCATTTATTAAGATAAAAACAAAAACATATCAAGAAAAGGTTTGTGCAGCTGATCTCCTTAAGCCTCTTTACTTCCCTCTTTGCTTCCCAATTCCCATCCACATGCACTCGAGACATAACTATATGACACATTTTAGAGCGTGTTTTCGGATTATGACATCAGTGTACCATGTCTGCACAATGTTTGTGTACATGGCCATTTTTCAAATCCCTCAGATTTGTGACTGATACGGGAACATTGGAGGAGCACAGTCGAGTGAGAATGAGTAAATGCCATCATCCTATAACTGGAAATGACTGAACAAGAACCTTCTTCATAAAGATCATCAACACTATTTAAAGTGGACCTACCATTGAGAGATTATGCAACTGCCATTGTTGGACTCATTGTAAAGAATACTAATTGCCGATATATAAAGCTGAGGTTTTGGTTTTTGTAGTGTCAGTTACACACAGGAAACAAACATGCAGCTGTTTGGCTAGTTGTGCAACTGCTACTTGCTGCATACTAATTATTGCTCAGTTTACAGGAGAGGTGATATCTACAGGATAGGATATGCTAAAATTCATTCAACCAGTCATGTAGGAACAAAAGTTTGTGTGTGGCAATTGGTTCATCTGTGAAATTCAAAAACTAACAAAAAATTCACAGGCATGCAACTAAGGTCAACACTCAATGCCATCTTCAACCCTGACTGTATACAACAGAAAATACCTAAATATGAGAACACAATAATTCATACATTTATTTATATATGGAGTGCCAACACTTATGTACCATTCACAACATTAAAGAAATACTTTACCTGGAATATCTGGTGCAGGATTGAAAATATTTGCCAAGTAATAGCAAATTATTTTTAATAAATCAAGCCCTATGTAGTTTTCTCAATACAGGTTTATTGCAGCCCCTTTAGTCATGGTCCATTTAGTGTCCATTTTTGTTTTTTTAATTTAAAAACTAAAACACAGGGCTCTAATTATAAATTATTCCCTTTTTATTTTACTCATAAAATTTGTTTTTTCCTATTCATTTTCAATTGGAGCAGCACGGTTTTCAGTGCTTAGCACTCTGGCCTTTGCAGAGCTAGATTCCAGGTTCGAATCTCATCCAGGACACTATGTGCATGGAGTTTGCAGGTTCTTCCGGTGTTTGTATGGGTTTACACTTCGTACTCCCACAATCCAAAATAATGTAGTTAGGTTATAGTTGGCTTCCCCCCAAAATTGTCCCTAGACTGTAATAATGACATTTGACTATAGTTCTGCCATTGTTTGTGAGCCAGATAGTGAGCCCATTTGAGGGACAGCTAGTAACATGACTATGGACTTTGTACAACACTGCCTAATAGGCTTAATACTTTGTGGGAGTAGTAGTACCCTGTTTCCCGGATTATAAGGCACTCTCTTATATTTTTTGAAATGCCAAAATATGCCCTGGGTCTTATTTTCAGGGGATGTCTTATTTTTCCATGAAGAAGACTACAGTACACATTTATTGTTGAAAGTCACTCATGA
>NC_092867.1:28132288-28160256 GCF_032062135.1 Pyxicephalus adspersus
GGGTGAGTGTCTTATTTTAATTATTTTTTTAAAAATCGGGGGTGGCTTACTTAATGGGGATGTCCTAAAATCGGGGAAACACGGTAGTATTGTGACAGCTGTGCACTTAGACAATTAGCCACTAGGTGGCAGAATGAGCCATTGTTTAAATAGGAGACCAGTAGAAAAATATGATCATTGAGTTTACCACCAGCGAATTTCAGAGGAACTGACTAGGGGAATCATTTATAAGTAGAGCCAATAGAATCACTTGTAGAATTTTTTTTTTTTTTTGCTAGATGATGATTAGATTTTTTTTCCTTGATGACCTACCAGCTTGCATTTCTAAACCATTTTTGGCATCAAACAAATATCTCATCCAAGTTTTGCTTTACATGCTCTGTACTGATTCGTAAGTTCTTGATAATATGCCAGAAAAAAAACACCTGTTTGGGCAAAGTTTCTGATTTATAAAACAACTATGAAATGCAATTTTATTACAGCAAACATTATCACACATTGCAACAACAAAATCATGACATGCAGCTGGTGCTAGCCAGTTAAACATTTTGATAAAATAATAAACAAAAAAGGATTGGGTATATTTAGAAGACATTATCAACACAATGGTGTTGATGATTATTATTTTTTTATTATGATTATTTTAATCAGAGTGCAAAAATGGGATCTTTGAGGAAACTAAATATTGTATAGCTCTCTAGTATATTGGATAAAATTGTGCCCTTGTGAAGAGCATCAAATACAAAAACCTTAAATTAAACTGCAAGGAAAAAATGTATTATATTGTTTAAACATTTCTATGTGATTCAAGTTAGCTGCCAAAGCATATGTAATTTTGGCCAGCTGTTTATGTAATACATGTAACTCTGCTAGCCAGTAAAAAGGTAATGTTGAAGAGATTGTCTGATTCCCTGTTTCCCCTAGTGTTCTTGTTATTTCCTAACATTTACTGGTGTCTTTGTTCTTCAGTTTATAATGTCCTTAGAAGGGACCCTAGACTTAATAAATACATTAAAGAAGCTATCTTAGGAAGGCACAAGCTTTATGTAGAATATTATCAACCTGTTATTTTATTTTCGTTGTTCTCAATTCTATTTTGCGGTGCTTTCAATATCATTTTAATATACCTTTAACATACATCCAAGCTACATTTATATGTATAGCATTTCTGCCTTGATAAGAAGAAAAGAGCTGCATTATTTTTCAAAACAAGGATAGCATTTCAAATAATATGTGCTATCCTATTCTTTTATGCTAAATGTAAAGAGAAGTATGACAGCAGGTTGCAAGGATCGATATACCAATTAAGTGACAAGATTACTCTGAAGATTAGCATACGGTTCAATAAAAAGAAGAAGGCGCTTCCTCATGCCTATTAGTCGTCGACAAGCTGTGATTTTTATTTATTTGGTTGCTCCCTACTGATCTCTCTCTGAATGTGCTATTTAATACTCACTGTGCCTCCAAAACTGTAATGAGTATGTATACCCCACACTGTTCAACAAGTAAAATAAAGGTATGCTGGGATGCTCAGGTAACTGAAGAAACACATTAAGAACAATCTTTAACACTCCATGTGAAGTACTTGCTCCGAGTTCTAGGTTATAAATTATTTTCGTCTGAACTTTCTTTCATTTTAAATGAAAAAAATTATTGGCCCAAGCCAATAACAGATGATTACCAGATTTCTCTACAATAAACAGAATACTCTCACTCTTCTGGCAGAGTTAAAAAAGGGTTCTAGCTAAAATAAAAATATTAAAAACATGGGTAAAAAGAACATCTTGTTATCATTAATAAGTCACACACTTTTCCTTGAAGCACAATTCTAAATGCCTATTTTAACTCCTTTACCTTGAACTCTTGCATACCTGTAGCACATACAACACTGTTCTGAAAGCATTTAATGAAGCATCTTTCACAAAGTGGCACTGCCTTTTTTTGGTAGGTAATCTTACGATCAGTTTGTGGTCAGTAATATCAAGGAAACAAAAAAGATGATCTAAAATGTTGAATGCTGTGCAGTTTAGACAAATACAAATATTGTACTTGTTAACAATACAAGAAAGATAAATCTATGGTATAGCTTCTGAGCAGATGTATGATGTGATCATGCAACCTGGGATGTTCTGTGTTGAAAGGGTCATGAACTTGCTGTAGCCAACATCTTTGCCTGGTCCTCTTCTTGGTTTGGCATGTTTGGCAATCCCAACATTATGTGACTTTTTAGGAATGGGCACATGAGGTAATTCTTTATGACACTACGACATGCCAAGATTGCATACTGATTGGTTTCTCAGCATTATTGCATATTGCTGCTATTTGTACTAGATCACAAAGGATGCCTGTGTTGGTTGATGTTTATATAGTAGGGTTTAGGCTTGAAGTGTCAAAAGAGGCTAAATGTTAAGGACTTCCTTAAGGGTAAATGTTTAGGGTTTAGTAAGAGGGAGGGTTGATATTTAAGAGGTAATTTACTGTTAAAAAATAAACTGCAGGAATTATACTTGGTCTTCCTGTTGAACTAGATTTAGAATTGGTATGAAGAATGCTCATTTTGTTTTTCTTTTTTAAAAAGTTGGTGTACACAAATATTTAATACTCTTTAAACCATATGCTATTTTTCCAGTTTCTCCTTTGGGTAAATGATACAGGGCAAAATTCAACCAAAAGTGAATGTAGGTTGACATGACACCAACACCTGAAGTCGTTACAGTTAACGGTGCAAAGAGTGGTACTGCCTGCGTGATGTCAGCATTGTTCTGCATTTTATAAAACCACCCCTCAACAAAAAATAAATGATGAGGAATGGAACTGCATGTCATATGATTAGCCTGAATACTATTGAAAATTTTAAGTATTAAAAAAGAGTTAGGCTTTAAATGGAGATATAGGTCTGAATCAGAAAAATGCAAAAAAGATGCATCAACACCAAAATGTGCAACATACATAAAATATCCACAACGTTCTTGTATTGGGCAGCAGTTCTATATTCATTTATATTTTTATTTCTAAATTATTTCATCTATTTCCAAATATACAAGAAGCAGTACAACTTTGTGTACATAACCTTGAAAATGCAATTTTACTAGATGCCAACAGGAATCCACTAAATCTAAAATATAATCAGCACTAGGACATCTGTAGGTCCTATGATATACAGCAGTAGTACAATTCTACCTATTGCAGAATGTGATATATTACGACAATGAAACACTCTTTCCAGCGGTGACTTTTCAATTATATACAGGTCAGCACTTAAGAACAAAACCAAGTAAGACATCCAAAATAATTTAAACAAGCTTTTCCTAACAAAAAATAAAGTAATGATATACTACATAAGCCTATTTATTCTGCCTATGTTTTTGTAATGGAAAGATTCCCAGATTTTCTAAAAGAACTCCTGACTTTTTAGCATTGGGCACTGGAGGGCACTTATGTACTAAGAAAAGAAGCTGTACAGGGTGGAGCTGGAGAGATCATACCTGGCTGTTTGACAACCAAGCAGGAAGTGTTAAAACAATTATGTATACTTACTCAAGATATGATTTGCCTTGAATGTTATAATAAAAATAAAAGCATTTGTGTGAAGTGCCAGACCAACCTCTACAGCTCCAGCAGTGTAAATATTGTTTCCAAGGGAAGTGTACCCAGCAGTTTTGAAGGTTGTGATACTGCTCTTATGAAGACAATACAATACTAGCCCTGAGGCTAGAATCAGATGAGAATCATTTGACATGCGTACAGAAGCCTTATACAAGTGAAGCAATTGGAGGGAAGAAAGAATACTGGGACTTTTGCTGAATTGTTTAAACATATTTTTGGACATCAGACCATGTTTATTGATGATATTTAGCTATCAATAATGTAAATACATAATTTTCAAGATTTTATGTGCTTTCACAAAATGATATAATTTAATAGGTGGAAGCACCTTTCTATGTACTTCCTTTTTGCAATAACCAATAGCAAAACAGTGATAATGGAACATGCTTGCTCTCACTCAGACCTTAGAACCAACCATATCACATGAATACCTAATAATATTAATCTACTGTAGGCAGGATACTCATTAACTTCAAGTTCTAATGCTGGGAAGACATCATATCACAAGTTATCTGGAACAGTGGTCGCCACCCTTTTGGATGTCACAGACCACTAATTTCATGAACTCCTGATTGCGCATGTGCGGGAAGCTGTGTGTCACTCGAAGGGGAATAAACGTCCACCAGACACAACCTGCCCACAGCCCTGAGCCTGCAATGCATACAGGAGACATGGTCCACGGATCTAGCCGATGCCCCCCCTAGGCCCCAAGTGGGGTCTTTCTCCTGACCCTGATTGGAGGGCATACTGGTTTGGAGACCGCTGCTCTGTGGGATAAAATGGTACTACTAAAACATCAATGAATAAACCTCAATTAAAGTCAAAGTCCATTCTCAAACTGCCTTGCATCTCTAACCCCCACTCACTTCAAAATCAACTCCCTAGATGAAGCTGCCGCCAAGTTAAACCAAGGTCTTTTCTTTGCACTGGATAAACTTGCCCCTGCCACCTTCCGCCCCTGGCACAACAATCACACCACGCTGACTTCATGGACTACAAAGCTTTAACACGAAGCTCACTGTCACCAAGCAAAATTATTTCTCTGCTGTCATTACATCTCAAGCTTCCAACCCACGCAACCTCTTCTCAACAATTGACTCCCTCCCAAACCCCACACCTGCTCCCCCCACAACAACCTTCTATGCCCAAGAAGTCGCCACCTACTTTAGATAGAAAATTGGCAAAATCAAACATGATGTCTCTGCTCATCAAACCACTCCAACCATACCCACCCCTTCCACCTGTAAATCATCACTGGACGAAGTCTCTTCTCCCACCATCTCCCTGGCCCCCGCCCTAACCGAACTATTCAACCTCTCCCTTTCTACTGGTATCTACCAACCGCAAGTAATTTTTTAAAAAATTGTAGTGTTAAAATATAAATAAATATACTTTGCAATACAAATAGCAAATCCAAGAATGTATTTTTAAGGTTATGGTCAATTTACTCTTGAAATCCAGTCTGGCTGAATAAAACAGGAAATCAAACTTGTATAGCTGAGGGACAAAACAGTGTTTAATTTTATGGCACTTATACAGTAAAAACTCCTAGGGTTCCTAAGATGAGAAATTCATTACACAGAAAAATAGGATTTATAGGAAGCCTGTGTAAATGTTTAATTTACATAATGATGTACATAAATGCTACATCAAGATAAAAATCATAGTGCTTTATGAGATATAACAAAGATCAGAAAATATTGTGTTTTATTTATACATACTATGCCATTAGTTTATTAGTGTATTAATTTATTTGCCATTCATTGGCATGACTATCTATTAGGTAGCAGCCTAACTAGGTACTGAAGTATAGCTCCAAGTTTGGATGTTGTCTGTAGGAGCCTGTTAGATTGCAGATCTGTTTTTTTATTACTGTATTTTTTTATTTAAATCCTAAAAGAATATACCTAAATAAAAATAATATTTTAACCAGCTCTTCTACTTTTCTTTTCCTCCAGTTTTTCTAAAGAGGACCAAGTTTCTTGATGAAATACAACCTGCCAAAATATTGTTATATTGTTTCTAAAAGTACATTTGCAAAAAGCAAAATTGTTCTAAATGTAAAATCAGGTAGTATAACAGTATATTGTGTTTGAGTTATAAACCGTCTGATTTCATAATACTTTGTTCATCTGTCTGAATTTCTCTCAGTTGCCTTAAAAATACTGAAGCATAACCAAACAGAGCATAGCTTGTTTTCAGCCTATACACAGCTAAGCAAATGCTATCTGACACTTCAAATGTGAATTTTTTGGTCCGTTTAGGATATTTATATAAAATATATAAAAATAAATCAACATTTTCTGTACATCTCTCTGTGAACAAGCAGCAAATAATTTTCATTACACAGTCCTAAAGACATATTTCTTTAAAAGTAGAGAACAGAATTTGGTCTCCACTTTGTCTTTTAAAAACTTGCTTGTCACTTAATAAATATTAGGTTTTCAGAAATAGGAAGAGATTTTATACTTTCAAATAGGCTTTCAGAAACTCCATTCACTTGAGTAAAATATTACTTTTTAAAAGTAGCAAGTTATCACAATTTATTAACAACCTGACCGATGGTAATCACCGACCTTGGTACGGGCTAAAAAAAGTTACTATTTTCGATAAGCCCGAACTTTTCTCACTGTATGAAAATACAGTGAGAAAAGTTCGGGTTTATCGATCACTTACCTGGTCCCGCTGCGATCGTCCATCCGTCGTGTTCCAGCGTCGTCCTCCAGCGTCGGGTGTCCTCTCCGGGAAGAAGCCGGCCGGCTTCGTGCAATGATCCAGCGTCGATCGCAAAAAAAAAAAATACTCACCTTCTCCCCGCAGCTTCTGACACGGACACGTCTTTTGTCTTCTTTCTTCATCCGGCGAGTGCAGTGACGATCACCGTGGTTTCCCGGTGACGTCGCTGCATGCGACGGTGCGGGTGGGATATTCAAAATTCGTTCGCATCCCTCGACGATTCCTGATGATGTCCGTGCATGCGCCCGTCGATGGGGGTCGTAGCGGGAAATTCAAATATTTTGTATTGGATTCAATACAAAGTTCTGTATCCAGTCCAATACAAAATAATACAAAATATATTTATGTGGTTTTGTCTATAGGTATGTGACGTTGGACACTAGGGAGGTGTTTTAGAAAAATATATTATACAGTATACAGAATTGTCGCATTTTCAGTATTTTTCATTTATTTATATATTCTTGTTTAAGCTGATTTTTGTGTATTTTAATTTTATTAAAAGTATTTTTTTTTTTTACATGATTGTGTGTTTCAAACATTTTTTATATTCATGATATCTACTAGAACCCTGTTCGCACATATTTTTGTAAGGTACAGGTCTACAATTTAAAAAAAAAAAATCATTAAAACCTGTAACGCTTTTGGTACAGAAATCTAGACCTCAGTGCTACGCCCAGGTGGTTAAAAGTGGTGATTAGTGGTAAAATCAATAAACTCAAATACCATTGATCTTCATTGTTGCCTATGGCATTCCTAATTTTCAAAGTGGAGAATGAAGGGTTACATTTATTTCCCTTTTATTGATGAAAATGGATTAATAATGTTGTGATATGCTCAAAAGTAATAAAGCGAAATAATAGCGAAAATTACAAAAATTATTAAAAATGGTGATATTTTTAAGTTGACTGTTAAAACAGTTGATAAAACAGTTGATAAAAACAGTTATTTTACATTTGGTAAATAGGCTCCTAGTGTCAGATATATTTCATGGTGACACTCACCTTGCCTGTTCGCCCTTAACATTTTTTTCTTCTGTCAAGGGAGTGTAAGCAACATGAGGAAGTGACATCACTACCTTGCTGACATGACAGTACTCCAATCCTGCTACAAGCTGATGGGTCCAAGCATAGTCCCAAGTGAGGAAATTAGATGCTCATACCTAGAAAATCTAGGTATTGTCACTAGCTGCAATGGAGGGAGGAACAGTGGGGAAATCCAGCAAAATAAGAAGGTTGCAGAAGGTCCTTTGACAAAGGTTGCCAAGGTAGCATTGCCAAGGTAATACTATTATTGATTGTCCTATTATCTATACGGTAGCCTTCAACATCTTGGTAGTTTCTATGTGGGTTTTCTCTAACAGGTGGCTTTTGAAGGTAAAACTGAAGATCTTATTGTTATTGTCTGCAGCTGAATTAGCAGACGTCATTATTTATCTAGCATAAAACTTTCAGGCAGACCTTGAGTGACTTTTCCTAAGTACAGCCACTCGAATTAAGCTAATACACAATTTCTAATAACTCTGTAAAGTAAAACCTCATTGCTTAATATAGCTCAACTGAAAACATTTCACTGCTGTATCTTTTTATGGAGTAAGAGAAAATAAGATCAGTACAATCATTGGGCTGTTTGCTTCCTGGCAAAAATTCTTCATACAGACCACTTTTAGGTTATTAGGTAAATAATAATATAACAATTGATTTTACTGATTTTAGGAACACATATGAATAAAATGCTTTGAAAAATTTGTAAAGTTTATTTGTTTTAATGACTTGTAATATTGTCATGCACATTGATTACATATTCCATACTTTTAATTTTAAATTCTAACATGTAATGCAATACAAAATTTGACAGATGTCAAAGAAAGGATGAGAGAAAATGAAAATGTTCTTACCGTTTACACTTTCCTCATCTATTGCAACTATAGTTGCTGGTGGACCAGATCTTGCCAGTTCACAATCTACAAGGAAATGAAAAGGGAAACAAAGGGAAAAATTAATTAGCAGAATGACTGGCTCTGAATGTTACACAGTTATACGATGTTGCTGGTATGACTGTTTTAAAATTAGTTGATAATAGTTGATATTCTTTATTGCACAGAACAGAGCACTTTAATGATTGCGCATAATAGTTTCACCAAGTCTACTCCTACTGCCACAATACTGCACTGAACAGAGCCATTGACATCTTGGCACATCTGCACACCTAAAAATGCAAATCACAAGCGCACATCACAACACAGAATAGATCACGTCAAACAAAAAGCTGTAGATGGTCTCACAGCAGTGATACAGCGTTTATATTTAAATGGAATGTCTGAATTTGTGTAAAATCAGTACTGGTTGATAAGGTTTTTTTGGCCTTTTAAGTGGCCATTTGCAAGTTTACTCACTCACTAACTTACTTTGCTTTTAATTGGATAAGAGTGATGACATAAATATCAGCTTTGCCCTCAGATGGGATCTGGAAACTGTTCCTGTGAAGTTTTTCAGGCAAAAATGGCCATGGAAAATTGGTTATGTTGGAACTAAAGAACATATGTTTAACTGTCAGAGGCTAAAGATATTGGAAGCTGGTGGTTGAGTTAACTTGCTTGTGTCCACCAAAGCTGAAATATCACATTTGAAATATCACTAAGCCTGAAGGTTTAAGTCAAGGTTCCTCAAGACTGGAGAAGTAAAATGGCAATTTAACACAAAGTAACAATAAAAAATGAACAGAGAGGAACTTAATTGTGATCACAAAGATCTAATTGAAGCAAGTGAGCTGAATTTGAATAAAGTTGGAATGGATATGAATAACAGACAAGCAATGTTCAGGATTTAACGCTCTTAAGATCTTACCCTCAAATTGCCAGTCTGCAGTCAAAAGTACATTCATCAAAGGAAGCAGAGAAGAATTATGAAAGAAAAGAAATGAGAATACAATCATTCTTTATAGACTTCACATGCAAACAGCTGAATGTAGGAATTAGCAAGAAAACAGAGGGTGTTAAGTGGGTGCACCAAATCCTTAGAAATGTTTTTCTTTTCAAAATGAATTAAATCCTTGTATTTTCTTGAGTCTTGAATCAATTGCATATCAAATGCATATTCAGCTTTTTTTTAATTTCCTTTTTAAGTCAGTCATTCATTATTTCTCTAACAGATTTCATTTTTAAAGATACATCAGCAGCTTGGTCAACATTTGGGGATTTTGTTTGTTATCAATACTGTTTACTTATGTCTGTATAGGCTATTAAAGCTTGCATTGTGCAAAGGGAGAAAAAAAAATCATTTTATTTGTTGCTATTGAATGCTTTATGTATATCTCATAGAAATTGATTGGCATCTGCATATCCTTCACAGCAATAACCAAAATACAACATTGCACCTAATTATTAATATAAAATTAAAAGTATTATTAAAATAATACTTTTAAATGCAGGAATCATAATAATGCATTTTGCAAATGTGTATAAAAAAACTAAAAGAAAGCAAGCCTATACATGGACAGAGTTAAAAACCATGGACATGTGACGTATGCCCTTTGAAAATCTAAATCCTAAGGGTGTACCTCATATTCTCTGATCCCCTTTCTTGCATTATTTCTTCTTTTAGTAATATAATTACAAGTGTCCCAAAAGGTGCTGCAGGGGTTCCTGTTTGAATAATTCCTACAAACAGTGTTTGTGGGCAACACTGATGAACACACTATACCTCATTTATTAAAGCTCTCCAAGGCTGGACAGAATACACTTTCATTGGTGAACCTGGATGATTCAGCAAACCTAGAATGGATCTGGTCCAGGATTAAACATATATGGTAACAAATAGCAAATGACTTTTCACAAAACGATCCCATGTTTGCTGGATCACCCAGCTTCACTGATGAAAGTGTATCCTCTGTAGCCTTGGAGAGCTTTCATAAATCAGGCCCATTTATTCAGTTAATGCAGAGTGAAGGAGTATTCCTTAACACCAGTTTCATCAGTACTAGACCTAACTAGATTGTAAAGTTTTGTTTTTTTGTTATGGATTTAGACTGCTGATCATCAATTCATTTAGAATATAATTATAAAAAATTGTAAAACCTTGAAACAAATAATTAATACATATAATGTAGGCATTTAATGATTTGACGCACTGTCTTTTCATTTATTTTTAGTGATAATTGAAAGCCAGAAAGAAACTAGAATGTGAAAGCTCTTGAAAGTAGCTACATCATGTAAAGTAGGGGTATTTGTTATCTGGAATACATCTGGATTCAAATAATACAGTAAAAACACATTTTAATACACATAAGTATATTAAAGCTTAAAAACAGAATGAGAGAACAGAAATTATCCCTGCAGAACATTTGTTCCTATTCTAAATACCCTGGGTCAATTGGGCACCCTTAATCGACCAACTTCCTTTCAGGCCAGGTTGCCCTTAACCTATGGCCATTCAGTCTGGATCTGGAGTATACAATCCTATTTTTAAAGATAAACAAACCTTACTTTCTACTATCTTTCAGTAAGCCCTAGTACCCGTATGGTCTATCTAAAAGCCACATATGTCCTTTATACTCCCTAGGCATGTAATTTCTATATGCATTTGTCATTGCATCAGTCTGAATGTTGAGGAGAGGATTACCAACCCAGAACATTTTGCAGGAAAAATACTGTGCCAACCAACAGGAATTATATGAGGTATTCTTTACATTAGTTCAGTATAACCAATTAGACAATTATGATAATATTACATGTGGTATGTATGATATGGGATATCCCATGATATGGAGTGTGCCATGTTATGCATAGCATATACTACAATTAATATAAATTACACATTTGCAATGCAACTAACTTATCTTTATTGATCTAGATATTAACACTAATAATTCCAAAACACATGTTGCAAAGCTACTACCCCTGAGGAAGCCTAACTAGGAGAAACGCGTCGGGTACAATCATCAACATGACCATAGTGTTCTGAATTTATGGCATCACAATTACATATATGTTGTGTTGAGTTGGACTATGTCTAGGGCCATATATGACCATTCTAAGAGCTTGCGGACCATCAACTTAAGATTTGTGTGTCCAATACAAAAATAGTTAAGGATATAAAGTTATACCTTAACATTATGCAAATCATTTTCTGTATTTCATGTATACTTTTATATGACTAGTCTGTTTTGTATGACAAATGTAATGTAATTTGTCTTTGACACGTATGAACTGATGTACAATCAATTGATATATTCAATACAAGTTTTCTTTTTGTGCAAAAAACCCTGCTCTCTTCTCTTTTACTCCTATTAAATTATTCTGTAATATTAAGGATTAGCACACAGTTTGTGAAAGAACTTATGTATCTGGAGGTCTCCACCAAAAATTGCCCATTAGCTTAACCTATTCCAGCATATGAATGGACAGTAAAAAGAGAAGCAAGAAAGAGGTTATATTATTTCTCTGTCACTTTGCTTCTCTTCATATCAGAATGTAAAAGAGTTGTCAGGTCTCTTTAGGGGTAGTGAATCCTATTGTTGTGATGCTAGGTTAACCAATAATGGGAGGAGAGAGCAGGAGTGTATAAACAGCCTAAGCTACTTTCAAAATCACCCCTACAGAGTTTCTGTAAATCGGAGGATCCTTAATGCATTATGCAAGTCTATTCATCTATCAGTCTATTCGAATTCGGGTTGTCCTTATATTTGACACGACCCGAAAAAAAAAACGAGATTCGACGGTAAAAATTTGGATTAAAAAAATGTAAAAAAAGTGTTAAAAAAATTAAAATAATGTTAAATAAATTTGAGTGTTTCTGTTTATTTACCTATTTTTTTTTTTTTTTTACAGGTTATCCTACAATGACATAATATCTGCAATCATTGAGAAGAGTGTGCGATCCCTGAGGCACTATAGGTTAATTAACCAGTAGTGCCCTGGGGATTGCACACTGAGCTAATCAATGACTGCAGCAAAGGCTGGATGGTAGTGGAACTGCGGAGTTTATCCGCAGTTCAGTTCCCACGGTCACATGACCGTGGGAACTTTGCGGTCACAGCTGTGACTGCTGGCGATCCCCAGGGCACTAGAGGTTGAACACAAGTTTCCCCATTCATCACATCTAGTGCCCTGTGTCCTTTGGTAGAGAAACTCTATTCAAAAATACATACAACCAGCAAAAGGGCTGCAAAAGCAATCTGATTGCTCTTGCAGCCCTTAATAGTCCCTAAAAATAACCCGAATTCTCCCGCCATTTACTTCAATGGTATTCAAATTTGGCATTCAATCACCCGACCAATATCTCTTTTATAAGATTTTGAAGAACCAGTGAAGCAGCTATTGCTGTTAAACACATTGAGAACTTTGAACTTTGTAGGAGTGAGTGGATATATATGTCTACTTTAGGACTGTTTATGTCATGCTTTAGAGATGTCAACTTGTTTTTAATGTTTTAATTAAGTTTATATATTTTCAAATTTAAAAATGAATAAACTAAGTGACTTGATTAGAATCGTTATTTTTTTGATGACTTTAAAGTCCCAATTCAATTAACCAGGGATGTGTCATTCTAAACAAATTGAAGCATTGGGACTTATCAATATGAGGAAGAATTCATTCACTGTGTAAGCTAAGCATTTTAAGGAAAGAAAATGTATTGTATGATAACATTTCTGAGGTTTTACTGTACAACAGATGCATATTTAAACCTTAAAAAGCTGATGCTGAATCTGATTCCTGTTTTTTACAATTAGATTTTATTTAGGATTCTGTCAACACACAATATGATATATTTATTATTTTTACCTGCTTATTTGTAACTCTCTCCAAACTCCTGTCTTTATTTAAAAAAATAAGCTATTCGGTTTTACAGTTGAGCAAATAATTCTGACCCATTGTAGTGATTTTTTTAATGGGAAAAGTGTATATTTGTGTACTAATAAATTAGTGATCCAAAAGCATAATGACACAGGACAGACTTAACAATTTAGCTTGTTTTGAGCAGCATATTGACCTTAGTGAAGGGAGTTACCTTTCCTTGTATGATTGGAAATGTACTAACTTTAGATCTATTTTGTGATATTTTTTCAGGTTTAAAAGTTTAAAATATATTATAAATTTAATCTTAAGAAGAAACATGTGGCTCCCTAAAGTGTTTCTATGCAGAATAATTCCAGAATGGCTGATCTAGATAAAAAATGAAAAGCATGGGTATAAGTAACCTATTTTACGATAAGAAAATTTAAAAACTAGAGTATATTGGGTCTGATAACTGATTAAGCAATTCCTTTAATACATGTTTTATTTAAATAATACTGGTCAAAGGGGATGACACAGACTGATTTCCCATTGAAGCCTTTTCTTTAGGTAATTCAGTAATATAAAAAATTAACCCCTTCATTACCAAATGTCCTGGAAGCCTGAATGCCTAGACCATATTTAGCAGAATCATCAATACCTCCATAATTACTGGACAAATAACTCCATTGGATCTATTTAGAAGCCAGTGAATCTGACATTTACTAAAATATTCCCCAGTGGATAATCTTTCAGGCCCCACGGGTCTACATAAATGTTTAAACATTTATTGTTTTTCTTTATTTTTTCATAATAAATTGCAGTATAATAGCAGTATGTTTGCTTCAGCTAACCCTGTGCGTTTTTTTGTTGGAGACATAATGACAGCAGCATTCAGCTGGTGTGACTAAACAAATGTGATCACTATGATTAGCTATCATAGTGGTCAGATCTTTGGAAACCTGACAAAATCACGACATGGCAGACTCAATACTTGAATGTAAAGTAAATACACATTTTTTTAATATAATTGAGAATAATACTCTGAAGATTGTAGTAAGAAATCGAATAATATTTAGACACATCATTTTGTAAATAGATTTCTTTTTTTGCTTTTGTAATATTAACGTTTGTCCACTTCACATCTTTTGGTTTTAAATTAAACTTCAGAATTTTCTGTACATAAAACTACAGGTAATGAACTTAGGTGGATGTACTTTATACAAAGTTTACACAAAACAAAGAAGAAAAATTTCCCTTAATTTCCTGTCTCGGGGATGCAAGAGATAGATAGAAGAAATCTGCCAATTAAGAGGAAGGCTCAGCTGTCAGTGGAACACGTGTCAACCAATTAGATGTCTCTTCAAATCCTTTTTTGGGGATAACTCCAACATTCCTATTTCTCCTTGGTTTTATTTCCACTGACAACAGTCACCAGTACAATTAAAAAAGTGAAACTCCCTAGCAATTAAGATTTGATATGAAGGCAGAAGATAAACTAAAAACTCTTATAATCATCAAATAAACAGGTTCATATTATATGGGCTGTTGTTTTTCTTTTGCAAGCCTTTAGATTTGGTTCCGTAAATGACCGCACAGTTTAGCAACTGATTACTTCTCACTACGCCAGGTCCAACGCCACTGATCTTGTTTTCTCACTACTTAAAAAGTAATTCCTGGTACATATGAGAAGCCAGTAAGAAGCAGAGCAGAATATGCCTAAAACTCAATATTAGTTGAAATTATTATCTAATAGTTGCAGAATATTTTGCCTCTACAAATATAATAAAGACTACAATAATAAATTAAATAGTGCAAAAATTTTTATATAACGCAATGCACTACCCTATGAACTCCAAACTAATGTATCCCAAGACTATTTTTTACTTTCTTTAGTAATTCATCTAAATATTATTGATGTTTTACTGTTCTGACAACAAGGAATTTAGAAGGACACACATTCTGAATAAGAAAGCACAGACATCTGCTTCACAAGGACATTGCAATTATGACATTGCAGTAATACACAGACTAAAATTTATACGCTATATTATAATTCATCTAAATGTTTATCATGAACAAAAGTACAAGATCTCTCTGGGTTCAAGTACAAGCAATATATGAACAGAGATCTTGAATTTTACTGGTTTAAAATAATTTCATTGTATTGTAAAATGTATTTCAATAAGCAATGATAACATACTGGTAAAAAATATTACCTGTGAATAAAGACATGCCTGTACCTTTTGACCATGACCAAGCTTTTCAACAAGTAAGTAGAAATCCTAAACAACTGCTGTACCTGAAAAATAACTAATTACTTAACAGCAATAAAAAAATGGGTTGATTAACTAAAGAAACTAAGGCTAATTGCTTAGCAAAGTGAATTTTCACACTAAAATTATTATTTAACTTAGCTTAGTAAATTTAGGGAATCTTAGCTGACTTTAACCAATCATTTAATCCAATGCACAGTCACAAATCCTGTTTATTTATGATTTCAGGTAATTGGATATTCTTTGCAAAGTTAATTTTGACTACATTTTCTAAGCAAAGTGATTTATTGCAAGGAAAATAAATGTATAGATCATAAAAACCTAAACTCCTATAATATTAAATCCAATAAATCCTAATTTATGATTTGTTGTTAAGAGTACCTGTACTACTTGAACAAGGTCTAGCCCTTGGTGTGTCACAGAAAACACTGTCACTGTGTTCCTCACAAAAGTGAATCCATGAGAACTGGAACCCAATGCATGGCAAGGGGATGAAAAACAAACATTGTTTTTTTTTCTTTAACGTTTGTAGCACCTTATATTTTGTATTATAGTTATGGTGCTGATCCATCCTTAAACTTTTCCAAGCTTAGAAAAAATTTGCATAGCCTTAGAAAACAATTTGTAGTCTTGTTCAGTTTAGCTAGAAGGAAAAAAATAACAAAGCTAAAAAATGGGTTGTTACTGCCCCTAAGCCCTTGCTTCTCTGAACTAAGCTTCACAAAGCCATAACAGCAGTTTAAAAAATGATTACACTGATAGCAGGATGTATATACAAAGCATGCGTGCAGTATTTTTACTAAACTGGTTTATGCAGATAACCTTTATTTTAAAATAGATCCTCCAGTTAAGTTTTCTGTAAAAAAAAAAAAAAAAAAAATGATTTATTGAGCATATTGTTGCCCACCAGACTAAACCCCAAATAGTACATGAAGGGGCCATACAGCAGCAGAAGTGAGCATTACCTAGCTAGCTGTGACTGCTCCCTGCATACCTTTTAGGCTGGGTCTACACTGATGCTTTTTTTAAAAACACATGTAAAACTTTCCTACCAAGTTTAGATTTGTTTTTATGCACTTTTACAAGTGTTTTAAAGCTTGTCTTTAAAACGGTAAAAAACTACTATAAATGCCTATTGACCGCAATTTTACATAAGCGTTTTTAAAAGTTTTACTTTTAACCCTTTCAGGGAATGTGTACAGGGGTACATATTATCCCTTATTCCCAGAAAGCGTTAAAATATGTTTAAAAAAATAGGATGAGGCTTTAATCCTAAAGTATTTTATTAAATGTGTGTGCGTTGTGTACATTTTTTTTTTTTACAGGTTATCTCAGTGACAGGATGATTCCCATGGCTGCATTCATTCATGAGCACAGCCATGTGACTCCTCCTGACAGTGAGGGATCCCTGGGCACTAGTTGTTAAATGACGACAAGGCTCCCCATTCACCTCTAGTGCTTTGTGATTGGCTGAGGTTTTCTGTTTCTCAGCCATTCAGCACTAGACTTGAATGGGGAGACATGGCCCCATTCACCTCTGGTGCTTTGTGATTGGCTGAGAAAAGGGAAACCCTGATGACAGCTCAAGCATCATCAGGATTTCCCTTTCCTCAGCCAATAAGGGAGTGGAGCAATCAGCAGAGCTATGCTATGCTGACAGCTCCACTTTCCTGATTACTTCTGCAGCCCTAGAGGAGCTGTGACAAGTTCTTTTAAAAACGCATGTAAACATTCCTACCACATTAGATGCGTTTTCATGCACATTTACAAGTGTTTTAAAGCTTGTCATTAAAACGCTAACTTCTATAAACAGCTATCTGTCACATGAATTGCATTTCCCTGGAAGTATCTATTGCAAAGAGTTTGGGGTACAAAGAAGGATAGTGGCCCCCTATAACTGACAGGATGCATTGTATGATGTAGTTTTTGCTCTGTGGTACAGGAATGGTGAGCAGGGAGCAATTTATCACCGGCCAACACTGTATGATAACTTAAGTTTTGTATCTTTCATTTATAAAATGAGCATCAAATAGTGAGTGCAGAAATTCTTGTTTTGTCTTTTCTTTTATTTGGTGCATGTATATTACGGTAACTATAAACATTTCAATGTAATTTCAATTTAAATTCAAACTATTCTAGTTTTAAACATACATATTTTTGTTTGCATTGTAGCCCATGGGTTTTATCTTAATGTCAACAGCAGCCCCCATATGAAAAAAAATCGGGCACCACTGTTCTAAATCTTTTTTTTTTTTATTATTTGGAAGCCCCTCCCCCTCTGTCTTTACCGCCATGATAGTAAAGACTGAATAGGAGCACAGAATCTGTGCTTCATATATGAACACATTAAAAGCATTCAAAGAACAACTGTGAATTATAGTTTATGTATCATGAAAGGTACAAATAGTCCTGAAATTACCAGTAACGTCCATGGATATAATTAAGACCTAATTTTATATTAAAGTAATTTAAGATTTTTTTTTTTATCCTTTGCAGGTAATTACTATAAAATTATCATGAAGCCTACAAGGCCAAGTGGCATCAGGACTTCTGCATTGTGCTTCACATCTAACTGCAGATGCGAGCAGCAATAGTAAATTCTGGGGGAGATGCCAGCTGGCACCACCCCCGGAATTTGCTATTGCTGCTTGCATCTCTTGGAAGATGGGATGCACACGGCAGAAGGTATGCATTGTGCTTCACATCTCCCTGGAGATGCAGAGCAGCAGCAGCAGCAGCAGCAGCAGCGTCTGGGTGAGGAAGGCGGGACATCCCCACTCGCATCCCCGGGAGGATGTGACATCTTCCGGGTGATGCGAGTGGTGATGTATTCGGAGGCGTGTGGCCGGGCCGGAAATTTAAAAGCAGATTATAATGTAATCTGCTTTTAAATGGTTTTTACAGTAAAAAAACACTATACCTTAAACCTATACATTGTCAAGAAGTGATTGCAGGAAGGAAAACTAATGTGTTTTTGTACATACTGTAAATAACGAAAGTCTATTATTTAAATGTATACTAAACTACTGCTATGGAAAACCAATTTATGGTATATAATGGTAATAAATTTCACTAAATTTTAAACAAGCACACTGTAATTTTCTTTAGACATAATGTTTTAAAGTAGTTTTAATTTTTTTTGTTCTGAGATGTTGAACAGAAGTGGAAGTGGCTCAGTTGCAATACTAATTATTAGCTATAAACAGGAAGAGGTAATTCTGGAAACATGTATAAGAAATGATACGTGACAGAAAAAGCTAACAAAACTAAAACATTCTTGACAATAAAAGCAGTTTGGCATTTCCCACCTCTATTGTTAGGCATTAGCACATTGCTATCACATTTCAGCTCCTACACTTTCTGGCTGTCATAACATGCATAATTTATATCAAAAGTCAGCTACAAGAACTCCAGCTTCTTACCTCTTATGTGGTTTGGTTAGGTAAATATAGTTAAAAATGCTGGTCAGTGTGTTTCTACTGCTCGCTTAGTCTGACTTAGTGTAAGTGGATATCCTCATCTACAGTTTCAGCCAGTTGAAAATGAGCCATTGTCTTAAGCAAAGGTAAAATTTTTCAGTCTTACATTTCAAACCTGTAAAAGCTTTTTATAAACACTTACAATATACAGTGGGGGAAATAAGTATTGAACAGGTTTATATTTTTCTTCAGTAAATATTTTTTTAATGGGGTCACTGACATGTAAATTACACCAGGGAATAAGTATTGACAATACTTACTGAAATGTAGTTTTTACATTTGTTGGTAATAACAGCTTTAGTACACCTCCTGTATAAAGAAACTAGTCACATGCATTGCACATGTTTGATTTTGGCCCATTCTCCCACACATAGCTCTTCAAATCTTTGCATATTTTCAAAGGTTCTTGGTCTCTTCTATGAATGCTAATCTTGAATTTTTTCTATAGATTTTCAATTGGATTTGAGTCGGTGACTGACTGGACCATTCTAGCAGCTTTGTTTTCTTTCTTTTAAACCTATGAGAAACTAATTGGCTGTCTGTTTGGGATCATTGTCTTGCTGAAATATCCACCCTCGTTTCATTTTCAGTATCCTGGTAGATGGTAGCATATTCTTATCAAGAATGCCCTAATACATTTTTTCATTCATCTTTTCTTCAATCATATGAAGTCTGCCAGAGTACGATATGCTGAAAAACGATATGCTGTTTTTATTCGGAAAAACAGCCCCACACCATGATGTTCCCACCTCCAAACTTAACTGTTGGCATGGTGTTTTTTGGGTAATGTGCAGCGGCATTTTGCTTCTTAACATGGTGTGTGCAAAGACATCCAAAGAGTTCAGTTTTGGACTCATCAGACCAGACTATATAGTAGTATACTATATTGTATTTCACTGGCTTGTCCTAATGTTATGTAGCAAACGTTAACCAAGCTTCAAGACCCCAACTGTGCTCATTGGAACATTGAGCTTAGAAATACATCTGTAAACAATGCCATTAATATTATTATTATTATTATTATTATTAATAAATAGGATTTATATAGCGCCAACACAGCGCTGTAAATTAAATAGGGATTGCAAATGACAGACAAGTACAGACAGTGACATAGGAGGAGAGTACCCTGCCCCAAAGAGCTTACAATCAAGCAGGTGTTGGAATTAACACACAATAGGAGGGCAGATATGTAGTGGTGGGAAGTATTGAAGGTTTCAAAAGACAGAAGAAGATGGTTAGGCAAGTTTGAAAAATGGGTTTTGAGTGCTCTTATAAATGAGCAGAAAGTAGGAGCAGGCCGAAAAAGACAAGAAAGACCATTCCAGAGAGTTGGGGCAGCTTTAGAATAGTCTTGGAGCTGCGCGTGTTATAAGGTTATGAGTGAGGAAGTCAGTTGTAGGTCAATGGAGGAGCGGAGAGAGCGGCTGGAGGAGTATTTTTTACAAGGTCAGAAAGGTAAGTGGGACAAGAGCTGTGGAGGGATTTGAAGGCAAAGCACAGGTGATTGAATTTGATTCTAAGGTGAAATGGAAGCCAATGAAAAGAACTACAAAGAGATGCAGCTGAAAAAGAGCGGTGGGAAGGATGGATGAGTCTAGCTGCAGCGTTCATAATAAATTGTAGAGGAGAGAGTCAGGTTAGTAGAATACCAGAAAGGAGGAGGTTACAGTAGTCCAGATGAGAGATAAGAGTGTGTATGTGTGAATGTTTTGAATATGGGGGGTAAAAGAGGGCAGAATCGAAGGTGACGCCAAGACAATGTGTCTAAGGGAAGAGACGAATAACAGTGTTGTTAACAGTTAGGAATATGTCAGGGGGAGATTTGGAATTTGAGGGGCAGAAGATGATAAGTTCTGTTTTATCCAGGTTTCAGGAATCTACAGACATCTATGATGAGATGGCTGACAGGCAACATGAGACCTTTTCCAGGACTGAAGGAGACAGGTCAGGGGTGGACAGATAGATTTGAGTGTGCGCCTTTTCTTCCACGTCCGGGCGAGCCTACACTGCATTTTATTGCTTGGATTCGGATGTTTGAGAATTACATACTTGCTGCTAATGAGGAGCCCTTACCTGATGCTAGAAAACGTGCTTTGTTTATTCACTGCCTGGGAGCGGAAGGACNAGGACTGAAGGAGACAGGTCAGGGGTGGACAGATAGATTTGAGTGTCATCAGCATACAGATGGTACTGTAAGCCAAAGGAGGATATGAGACTACAGAGAGAGGAGGTGTTCAGAGAAAAGAGAACAGGTCCAAGGATTGACCCTTGGGGAACACCAACATGGAGAAGAGTGGGAGAGGAGTAATAAGCATTGAAAGAAACTTGAAAGGAGTGGTCAGACAGATAGGAAGCAAACCAAGAGAGACCAGCGTCACTGATACCATTGGAGCACATAATTTGTATTAGAAGGGGGTGATCAACAGTATCAAAAGCAGAGGAAAGGTCAAGGAGAAGGAGGAGGGAAAAGTAGCCTTGAGACTTAGCTCTGATCAGGTCATTGGCCACTTTAGTAAGGACTGTTTTGGTGGAATGGGCAGCTCGAAAGCCAGACTGGAGAGGGTCAAGCAGAAAGTTGGTGCTCAGGTAATGGGTGAGTCTTTTGTAGGCAAGGCACCAGTATGTTTTGTACCAAAAAAGTTGGGACAGTCTTAAGGGAGCTCTTTGCTTTTACCCATCATGAGAATCTTGTGTGATACCTTGGGAAATGAGAAACCTTTTTAAAGGCCATCAATTAGGACTAAAATAACTAATATTATTTTGCACTGATTCAGGGCCAGATTGCGTTATAAATACTAACAGATTTCAGCAAGTTTCTTGGCTTTCCATGCCTTTTTGCACCTCATTTTCTTTATGTGTTCAATACTTATCCCCTGTGTCATTCCATGTTATTACACATTACTTTATAACTTATGTGTGTATTTGTTTTGATTTCTTTGTATGTGTGGATTACTTGGGTTGTTACAGACATCTAGTGTTAATTTTATGTCAATAGCTCCATTAGAAATATTTTTACTAAGATAAACGTTAAAGTGTTCAGTACTTGTTTCCCCCAGTGTATATTGGTTTAAACAAACCAATATATATCAATAAAAAAATATTATTTTAACTTGTAATTTATTTAGCATACAAAATACAAGTATACAACCAAAGTGTTAAAGTTTTGCCTAAAAAATAATAAAAGGGAAATGTGCACTCTATCCATGCCTTTATTCTATGCCTTTTTCATGCAACAAACTTTTTACTTTTTTTTTTTTTCTTATAATCGCCTAGATAAAAATGGTGTGGGTTTCCTACAGTCATGATACAGTTGTGAGAAAAAGAAGGTATTACCCTCTTTCATTTTGAAAGTTTTGCATAAATCGAAAAATTAAAAAAAACATCTGAACCAAAAAGGTATGACATATCTATATAGGCGTGTTTATCAATAATGTGACACAGGACAGAAGCAGCGAATGAATTCTGAGGTGTTCAGAGACATACTGTCTGCTCAAATCCAGTATCACTGTCTGTATTAGTCTGTCATTTGCAACCCCTATTTAATGTACAGCGCTGCGTAATATGTTGCCACTATATAAATCCTGTTTATTAATAATAATAATAATAATAATAATATTAATAATAATAATAATAATATTATTATTATTAAGAGGACAATCTATATTGGTGTTGTTGTTCCTGCCCTGCTCTGCTCTAAAGATACGACAGACACTCATGTATGTAGTTGGTGAATCCTGTAAATAAACCTAGTTTAAGTTTCCCTGCCTCCTTGATTACCGAACACAACAAAATTGGCGACGAGGATGTCTCTACAGCAACCTGCGCCTTTTCTTCCACGTCCGGGCGAGCCTACACTGCATTTTATTGCTTGGATTCAGATGTTTGAGAATTACATACTTGCTGCTAATGAGGAGCCCTTACCTGATGCTAGAAAACGTGCTTTGTTTATTCACTGCCTGGGAGCGGAAGGACAGCCTATGTTTTACACTTTACCTGTAGCAGATGGATCTTATGATTCGCTGCACCAAAGAATTTCTTAAAAATTCTGCCTAAAGTAAATGTGGTTGCAGAAAGATATAAATTCCGGCAACGTGGACAGCATGCTGGCGAATCTACAATACTCTATATTGCAGCTTTGAGAGAGCTGGTTGGTACCTGTTGTTTTGGTGCTTTAACAGAGGAAATTGGAGATCAACTTGTGTAAAAAAACAAATTCAGCCCATATTAGAGGGAGATTACTTTTGGAACACGATTTAACCCTTGCAAAGGCTATTACAATTTCAAGTCAAAGTGAAAATGCTGTGGCAGAGGCAAAAATCCTCAGCATGGGGACTACTGGTACTCTACAGGCTCTGAATTCAGAATCTACTTCTCCTGAGACATACACTCAGGCTCAATACAAAGGTGTGACAAGAAATTTGCCTGAACTGCAGCGCAGAGCTGTACATACACAAATCAAGTACTGCTTCAGGTGTGGTTCTGCACAGCACATGGCTAATTATGCTGCATCCCCTGCAAAGGACGCACAATACGGCAAATGTAAGAAAATCTGCCATAAATTCTACGGCCTAGATAGGTTCAGGAAGTTGCTTCTCCAGAGGTTACCGTCTTAAGTGTGGATAAAAATGACGTTTTCAGTCAGGATAAACTTTTATGCACGGTTACTATTGCTACTACTAGTCAGAGCCATTCTTTTACCCTGATGCTTGATACAGATTCTGCTGTTTCTATACTACCTGAGGATATCTACTTCTGGTATTTTGCAAATACATCACTAACTGTGCCTACTTTGAAGCTGGTGAGTTATCCAAGAGCCCCTTTTCCTGTGCTCGGTTGCCTGTCAGTGACTGTTACATGTCAATCAACTAGTCTGCAAGCTGAATTCTTCATTGTAAAGAAAGACTCAGCTTTACTGGGCAGAGATCTTTTTGCTGCATTAAATCTACAATTAGTGGATGGCCTTATCACAACAGCTTCTGCACCTAGTTGTTTTTAAAGACTGATGTGTTTAACTCTCAGTAATGTACCTGGTGTACAGTGTTACCCGGATGACATCACTGTATATGGCCAAACTCTGGATCTTCATGACAAGTACCTTCACATTGTTTTGAATTGCATTGAAACTGCAGAAATGAAACTGAGTACTTCTAAATGCTGTTTTGGACAAACCCAACTGTCATTTCTTGGTCACATTATTATGTCACATTATTATGACATTATTATATCACAGGGACTACTGCCAGATACTGACCACTGACAGTTGTGGAGTTATATTATTGTAGAGTTTTGCTAAGAGGAAATACCAGCTTGGTCTGGTCAGAAACTCCTCAGCATAGTTTTGACACTGTTAAGCAGCTCATCGCCAACAGTACATCATTAGCATTGTTTAATCCTTCTCTACCTACTATTGTTACCACTGATGCTTCAGACTATGGCCTGGGAGCTGTCCTTACACAATGCCATGCAGATCGGGTAGAGAAAACTGTCGCTTTTGCATCTAGAACACTTTCAGTGGCAGAACGTAAATATTCTACTGTTGAAAAAGAAGCCCTAGCGTGTGTTTGGGTTACAGAGGTATGCGTATCGCCAGATGGTCAGCAAGACTACTTAACTTCAACTACACTATACAATACAAACCAGGTTTGCATTGCAGAATGTTGCAGCTGATTGTTTGTCACAGTTGCCTTTACCTGCAGCTCCTAATGTACAGGATGAGAATGTTGAAGTTGTGGCATTCACTGATATTGATGCAGTCAATCTGAGTCCAAACAAGCTTGTGTTTCATGCCCCTACAAACACAATTAAGAGACATTCTACAAAGCAAATGGCCAAATTCAGCAACTAAACTGAGCCCTATCCTACAAACCTAAAACAGGATTACATATGAATTGTCTTTAGTTGATGAATATGTTGTTCGTGGATCTCATCGTTTGCTGGTTCCAGAGTCTTTAAGAGAGTCCCTTATACGACTTTAGAGTCACCAAGGAATTGTACGCACAAAGCAGCGACTACATGAATTGTACTGGTGGCCAGGCATGAATGCCCAAATACTAACTGCAATTCAGTCCTGTGTTACTTGTCAGAGTCATGACAAATCTGCTGTACCCCATACGCCACCGCTTAAGCCAGTGCCATTCCCTCATTCTGCTTGGGAAAATCTTGCTAATAATATTGTAGGTCCTTTTTCAGCAGCCCCTGTGGACTGTGGCTTTGCTATAACATTAATAGATTACTACAGTAAATGTCTTCAGCAGGGAAGGTAAGCCAAAGAACTGGTGTCGGACAATGGACCACAATTTGTATCATCTCAGTTTTATTCTTTCCTGTGGGAGGGAAATATTGTTCATGGGAAAGCTTCTGTCTATTACCTCCAAGCAAATGGAGAGATTAGGAGATTCAACAGAAGCCTTAAAGAAGCTCTTCAGACTGCAAACCTTACAGGTAAATCTTGGAAAGTCTTTAGTACAGAGTTCTTACATGTTTACAGAGCAACTGCACACACAACTACTCAAGCATCGCCAGCTGAAATGCTACATGGCAGACATATGCGCACATGTTGCTGACATACAACTTCCACAACCTCTAGTGCCTCTGAGATCATCAGTTGCTAAGACTGTTAAAGTGCAACAAAATAAAAGTAAGCAGTATATTAATCTGAAATGCAGTGCTGGAGAAGTTCACTTTCAGCCTGGATCTCTAGAGTTAAGAAACCTGGAGTACTGAAACAGGGACACTCCAAATTCTCTAATCCGCTTAGAGGGACAAGGCAACGAGGACTTTACTTGCTCCTGTTAGGCAGGACTTTTCAGATGCTTCATTTGATGAAGGATATTTTCGTATTACTACTGACGATGATCAAACTGGAGATCAGGTACCAGAACTGTCCAGACACACTAAAGAGTCAGAAGACCACCAGTGTGGACAAAGGACTATGAGATGTAGTTAACTTGCATAGTACTGTTTTGTGTTCTAGTTTCACATTCTTGTTACTTACATTCTGTTACATATTTAAAATGAAAAAAAAAGCTTTTGTACAAGAGGGGAAATGTGGTGTTCATCCATCTGGCCTGTAGATGTCACTGTTCTAGTTGTTTACTCCTTAAGACAATCTATCTTGTTGTTGAGTCCTGCCCTGCTCTGCTCCGAAGATACTATCGACACTGCTCATGTATATAGTTGCTGAGTCCTTGTTTAAGTTTCCCTGCCTCCTTGATTACTGGACACAACAAACAATAGGAATAGTTGTTGTTGAGATCCTAGTCTTGTACAAGTATTTCTTGTAGAAGTCCAACTTATGTTATTTATAAAATAATACCACTGTCATTCCAAATTTACCTAAAATACTAATGTTAAATGCTGCTGAAATGATTCTTTAAATAAACGTCTATATTTAGTCATTCCCTGTGGAAGTAGCATTATATCATATTCTGTTTATTAATGAGGAATCACGTTACTATTCACACTGTGACTGCAATCAATCATTAAAATCACATTAGGCAGGAGACAGTTTGTTACACATTTCTCTAAGAACATACAGATCTTGCAACTCTCCAAAACAATGCATTCATCATTTTAAATTGAGTTAATATTAATATCTCTAATCTTTGAGTTTCCAACGTTTAAAAATGCTTGTAAAAAGTTTAAACACAAAAACACAATATAAAAAGGATATTTATATTAGGATATTTATATTAGGATATTTATTCAGAAAAATGACTAAAAACCCTGCAATTGATAATTCACCTAGCTAAGAACCTGTGATAAAAAGTGATTTTTTAAAAGAATATCTAGGTTCATGAAACATGATTGGCATGCTGACGTTCACCAAAGAATTTCAGAAATTCACCAATAAACTAAGGGAGGTATATCATGAAGTCAAGTTGTTCTCACCATGATCTGCACTGGTTTTTTTTCAGTAGTCTTTTCCTTAATGTTAAACTAATAATAAAGATATTAAGTAGCACTACTCCAAAGGTTCACAGACTTCCAACATCAGCATCTTAATAAGTAGTGAATCAAAATCATGAACCTGGCAGGGAGACCGTTGATGGAAAATACATTCTTTTATAGATTTGTCTTTTAACTCCAATAGGATGCAGCAGTATTATGGATTGAAAAACCTTGGAATGCTGGCAGGCTGAAGATGAGAAGCTTTTTTTTTATTGATATGCACTGGGTAGTCAAAGTCTGACCAAAGGTGACCATGGTGGCCTAGATATTGCAAGAGTTGTTAAGAATGCTTTTAGACAGGGAAGATGACAAAATTAAAATTTTATTTTAGCAGCACTAATACTAGTGTATTATAACTATTTAATTAATAAAAGTGTATAGGAATAAAAGCAAAATAAAGGTAATGACACACCACCCACCATGTTAAGGCATTTTGCTTCATCTTCAATTGTAATAATCACCTGTGCATACCTTTCATGGTGTTTTTATCCCTGGCCATGTGGCAGCTGCTTCCTTTCTCTCCCCACAGCCTAAAGGTCTGGAGAAGAAGATTATCAAAGACATGCTGTTCTCTGCTATAAATACACAGCAGATCTCCACAAGTCATTTGCTGTAACCTAATGGGCTAAAGACAGGATAACACTGGGGAACGCATCTTTTGTTGAGTTAGATCATACACTTGTTTTTTTTTTGGGTGGTGAATCCAGAAATGACCCCAGTTTTTTGCTATCACATCCAGTTTTTACAATACAGGGTACCCTTCATTTTTGTCAAAAACATACAAATTTTACATACAAAGAAAAAATAATAAATTAACTTGAATGTACTGTTATTTAAATTTCTTTTGTTCATACGAAGGATTTATTGTTACTCTATGACATTTTTCTTTTGTAAAACATTTAAAAATTAATCGGGTAAGCGGTTAAGGTAAAAAATTTACGCTTATAGCTTTTCCTGGAGTGTTCAGTGTTAGGACAATCCCGTCAGATGCTCCAACAATAGTAAGTCATCATATGTACATCCCATCTACCCTGATACTGTCCTTCCATGACCTTCAAAATCTTGGTGGAATCGTTCACTTTGCTCATCACTGACTGCACCAAGGTTTTCCGGGAAGTTAGAAAGATGGCTATGCAGAAAATGCACCTTGAT
>NC_092867.1:28161857-28166499 GCF_032062135.1 Pyxicephalus adspersus
TGTAAATTAGAAGCCTAAAAAAATCTATGCTATAGTATTGGAATTAATATGAGTGGTAGAGAAAAAAACCTGATGTGATAGATGAAAACTAACTGCACTTTCAGAATCAGCATAACTATTTTAGTGTAAATATTCTTAAAAATTGAAGTCAACAAAAAATGTGTTCATATTAGTTCCGAAGTGTACTAGGTGGCTATAAACAGAAACTGCTTTTGCATATTATTCTGATGTTTTCTTTGTTGGCCTAATTGCATCTGTTTGTCACTGGTTTAATGACGCTAGAGGGCATACCCTGGTGAAAGATGAAAGAACAGGGGTAATAACTTCTGCCCATACCCATTGTTTATCAGGTTTTGTCATGCTGTCAGAAGTGTCAGGGTCTTAGAAATACTTGCGGTTATGAACCCCTACTTCCATATGATATCAGGAGCAGAGCTGAAGGTGGGTTTACTCCCTCACTGAACTTATTCTGAACTTATCCGCTTTGGGGTACACTGAACTTATCTGCTTTGGGGTACCTTACACTTCTGCAGCACTGGCACTCAAGATGCAAAGGGAAAGGCCAAATGAAATAAAATGATTTTTAAAATGTATTTACCTTTAAAGATTTTTTAAAACTAAATAAAACTCTATATACAGTATATACAGTAGTAATTGAGTAAAATGAAGTGTGCCTACTTGTCAAAAAAAACAAGTAAACCAGAATTTTTTCTGTGACATGAGTACAAGAAAAAAAAGAGGATAAGGTATACTGAGGCAGAAAGACATAGACTATAATTAAAAGTATGTCGAGGTTTAAATCCTTCCAAACTCACATGTGAAATCACTGAATTATTGGTGCTTTCTCCACTGGGAAATGTCCCATCCCTATCATCAAGTCAAAAATCTGCCCAGTTAGGTTATAGACAGCAATACTACCCTAACATGGAGCTTTAAGGGAGGGTGTAAAAATATGTGTTGACACTATTACTGATATCCATTATCAAATAGATTTTACAAACAGAAATTAAGTCTTGGTAAAGAACTTAAACATTGAAACGGAGCATATGATATAAAATATATTTAAGAAGCTTGACTTTAATTAAAAAAACAAAACAAAAAAAAAACAGTGATAAGGAAATTCTGGTTGATTATTTCATGTGATGGGTAGCACCACTTGGTTGTTCTATTTCAGCTACAGTACAGGTCCTTGTCCAAATCAATAACAGTGCACATGTGGTTAAACATAACATTTTCTGATTGGTGTTTCTACTGTATCAACAGGGTAATTATTTTCTTGGTTCTTAGAGTTGACTTAAATACTGGCACATGTAGATGTCAAAATGAAAAGGGCTTTTAAACAATTGCTACATATAATGTAGCAGAGCTGGTAAATAAGGGAGATTGAAATTCATTCTTGTTTTCCCTGACCTCTTGGGCTTAGGTTCTGCTCAACTTGATGCTTTAGCTGCCTTGTGTAAGCTTAGATGTAACATACCTTTCATGGTCCTTTAATGGCTATTCTCAAATCAGTTAATCAAACAATTTTTTCCAGAAAGCTTGCCATGCCAGTCTCACATTGATTTACAAGCAATTCTGTAGCTTGGCTGTTTTTATTGTGTCACTTTTAAAGGCTAATCCTTTTTGCGTAAAACTTTTTTTTCTTTCCTGTTTAGTTGTGTGTTCCATTACTTTAGCTTTTAACAAATTTTGCGACACGTCAAATAAGTAGAACAGTACTTTGTTCAAATAACTTCTGTATTAACAGAAAATGATGACTTTTAAAAGCAAGAATGCAATATACAAATGCTGACATTTTATTCCTCTCTACCGTAGATCATTAAATGCTCTTATTGATCTTTTATCTGCATATTCCTGATTTTAGCTACTATTTTAGCCTTAAGGGGGCTTTTTCAACTTCTAGATACAATTACCAATGTTATTATTGCTTAGCTTAATGTACAAATATTTTTAACAATGTATTAATATTTTACCACTTTCTGATAAGAAATTTTAATTGTGTATTAAAATGAATGCATTATCACTATAAAAATGTAAACAAAAATAAAGTTTTCTATAACACAGAACTAAACTTTCCAAATTAGGCATCTTGGCAGGTCCTTTATTGCAGAAGTGAAAGGTGATGTGTTTGTCTGCAATAAAATAACCTTACCTGCTTGATTACAAATTTTATTTGCACTCCCTTTTTTCTTCACTCCATGAACACCATCTTTACCTGATGTTCCTGGTTTAGGGTCTTCACCCATCCTGTTTGGCGAGACCCAAAATTCTGCCTATTTACAATTTTTGAGTGTGGAACTCCAACTGTGGTGTCAACATGATTTTAACATTTATAAAACAAATTTTACATAACAGATACATAAAAATAAGCATGAGGGGCCTCTGCAGTATACTTTCTGCAGTAAAGTATACTGCAGAAATTACTACTGTCAGTGGTCACCGACAAGTCACTTAGTATGAATGTTTATGCAAAAGAATCATAGACTACATCTGAATGTTAAAGGTAAATTATAGTATTATACAGTTAGGTTGATAAATATTTGGGCAGAGACAACTTTTTTCTAATTTTGGTTCTGTACATTACCACAATTAATTTAAATGAAACAACTCAAATGCAGTTGAACTGCAAACTTTCAGCTTTAATTCAGTGGGTTGAACAAAAAGATTGCATAAAATGTGAGGAACTAAAGGCTTTTTTAACACAATCACTTGATTTCAGCGATTCAAAGTAATTTGACAAATTGAAAAGCTGAAAATTAAATGTTCATTTCTAAATACTTGGTTGAAAACCCTTGACAGCCTGTAGTCTTAAACTCATGGACATCACCAGATGCTGGGTTTGCCTTCTTTTTAATGCTCTGCCAGGCCTTTACTGCAGCGGCTTTCAGTTACCGTTTGTTTGAGGGCCTTTCTGTCTGGAGTTTAGTCTTCAACAAGTGAAATGCATGCTCAATTGTGCTCAGATCAGGTGACTGACTTGGCCATTCAAGAATTTTCCACTTCTTTGCTTTAATAAACTCCTGGGTTGCTTTGGTTGTATTTTTTGGGTCATTGTCCATTTGTATTATGAAACCCTTCCCAACTAACTTGACTGCATTTAGCTGGATTTGAGCGGACAATATGTCTTTGAACACCTCAGAATTCATTCGGCTGCTTCTGTCCTGTGTCACATCATCGATAAACACTAGTGTCCCAGTGCCACTGGCAGCCATGCACTCCCAAGCCATCACACTGCCTCTGCCATGTTATACAGATGATGTGGTATGCTTTAGATCATGAGCTGCTCCACGCCTTCTGCATACTTTTTTCTTGCCATCATTCTGGTAAGGTTGACCTTGGTTTCATCTGTTCAAATTATATGTAATAATAATATAAATCTAATTAGAGATTAAGAATGTTTATTTATAATATTATAATTTTATAAGTCTCCAGCAACTAAGTTCCGAGTGAGAACCTATTGTTCTGTATGAACACGACTAAAGGAAATTTGTTTTTTAGCCAGACACAGTAGGTAAGCACAATGCAAAATAGGAAAAGTTTTTTTTATAGCTCTTGGTGATGCTGTGTGAAAATGTATAGAAGGATTCATAAAACAAATTAAAACATTGAGGCCAATGTGCTGTGGTTCCATGGCAGTTTAAACTGTTTGATAACAACAATCAAATCCTAACTCCAATGACTTTCATTGTAGTGTCAAGAAATTTTCTGTTGTGTTTCTGACAAATGGAAAGTAATGAATAAATAACTTCAGATTCCAACTTTTTTTTTTGCAAATAAGTATAAGTGTCTAATGCATCTCACATTGTTTTCAAGGTTTATTTTTGTCCTCTGTATACTTACACATAATACTCCTATACATACTACTCTGAGAACTTTCATGTTCCATTAGTGGAAAATTGATGTTAGAAAATGTGACTGTTCATAAAGTGTATCACAAATACTTTAATAGAAATGTTTGGAGTAAATGATAGTGATACAAGGAAGAAACACTTTCAGCTTTGTCATCATACTGTTAGGTCGTGTTCTGTCCTTAAACAAATGAAGACCATTTGTAGAGAACCTTACAGCAGGCGTTTTGGGGTACATAAATTCTTGTCAACCAAAGTAAGGGAAGATTGGAGTATGTGAATCCTGGTCAACCAAGGTACAAGGAGTTTAGAGTTCTCCTTGAAGAATATATAGTAGTATATGAAGAATATACAGTGGAACATTGTTAGCAGCCATACAACTCGTGTATGGAATCCTAACATATTTAGCACTGTGAACTCTATCTTTTCATGCACTTTTTTGTGGTCATATGCATTCAGTGTTTTTCTCCCGATTTTCTGCTTAGTGGCATATGTCTCGTATTCTACATCTCTATTGTTAGAGAGACAGCATTAGAAATGTATTCTTTTTTTTTTTTTTTTTGCGTTCTGGGATACCAAATCTAACCTTTTTCACTTGATGATTTAGTATTTGGATTTGGTTGTTTTTTTTCACTGTAAGTTTGCGTTTTTGTTTTCAGGAACTAATTTTTCATAGGGAACTTCATCTCATGTACAACATGGACAGTGTTGCACCTCAAGATTGTTTATGAATATATAAATAGATATGTATATGTATGTAGAGGTGTATATATATATATATATATATATATATA
>NC_092867.1:28167607-28219783 GCF_032062135.1 Pyxicephalus adspersus
GTGCATGAACCTTCTTTAATTGAATATCTATATGCATTGATAGGGGATATAATTTCCATATTTATGCAGATAATTAGATAAAAATATACCTAAACAGTCATACAAAAAGTTGTAATAAAGCAGAACTAAACCCTGCTATACCTGTTCCTCTGCCGTCCCACGGTGCCACCATCTTCTTTCTTTTTCTCTTCCTAGTTGTAATCTTTTGCCACCCTGACTAGTTTGGCAAGGATGATGTAAGTCCTGCTCATTCAGTCCCAGCAAGCGAAGGGGAAGCCTGGATTGTTGGGATCCTAGCAACCAACACTGGGCATGCACAGCTCAGCAATTTTGACAGTTCCACAGAGAGATCCTACTGTCCCTTTCTGCATTAAAGCCCTGTATGATACAATTTTAAAGTGGAAATTTTCCGCTTTAAAAAAGTTTAGGCTGTTTAATTAAAGCGTTAAACAGTTTGTAAAATATAATTAATTTAGCTTAGTAAATGAGGTAAAGCTCTGTTAATCATGTACAAGAACTTTTTTTTTTTTTTTTTTACATTTTCTTGCATGTAAGTTTTCATCACATTCACAAAGCTAAACGAAGTATATTAAACCTCAATTATTCCATGGGAGAAAAACTTTTCTATTAAATTCACCCAACTATTTTATGCCCTTTCTCGCTGGCATTTGCTTTTGCATCCATTCCTTACAATGTTCCTCTCCATTTATTTGTTGCACAGTGTGCTTTGTTATTCACTGTTTTGCGAATTACCTTTACCTTTACATTTAATGTCTCAATAAAACCACCTCTGCATTTGGTCTCTTGTTTAAGATATTGGGGTTGATTTAGGAATTTTGTCTGTTCACTTAGCAAAGTAAACGATCACTCTTCAAGGGATTTCTAATCACATGCAGTAAATCCAATAAGCACAATGATTATAAAGAACATCATTTTTTTCTTTACACCAGAGGTTGGAACTCGAGTCGCGCGACTAGGACTCAAGTCCGACTTAAGTCGCCTAATGATTGACTTGTAACTCGACTTGGGGATTTTGTCGAGCGACTTGCAACTCGACTTGCGACTTGCTTTCTCTGATGACAGCTGAAGGGGACAGGGAGGAAAGCAGTGAGGCTTCTGTAACACTGCCTCCCTCCCCGCCTTCCTTACATTCTAAAGTTACAGCTTTCTCTTCGGACAGCTGAAGGGGGCGGGAGGAAGGCGGTGTTACAGAAGCCTCACTGCCTTCTTCGCTACCCCTTTTAGCTGTCAGAGGAGAGATAGGTGGACTTAGAATGCGATCCTGTGCTCAAGAACAGGATCAGAGCTCTGTTTGTAAATGGGGACAAACGGGGATAAATGAAGTGACTTGACTTGGAAGAATTCTTGGTGACTTGAGACTTGACTTGGGACTTGAAGGGTGATGACTTAGTCTAAACTATGCTTCACACTGGACTTTGCTTAATCTTTTGCACTGAAGTTGTTTTGGATAAATGAGGGAAGGATTAGTGTGTATATTAGAAATTTACTACTCTCTGTTTTGCTAGAGATAATTAATGGACAACGATAAAAAGATGACAGGTATTGTTGCCTTCTAGCACTCTAGCTAGAGCTCTAGAGTTAAGAACATTTTATTTCTATTTTTTCAGTCAACATAGCCACTAATGCATCATACTTACCTCGTCAGGTGCTTATTGTATTAGGCAAAAAGCTACCAGTCCTAAACCAAAATGTACAATGCCAAGATCTTGGCTCCTAAATTCACTAATCGCTGGTTTGTTGTTAATAATAGTAATCAAGTGAACTCAAACCTGCTGCTTAATTGATTGAATTACATCAACTAATCACTTTTTACAAATTGAGTAAGATTAACAGTACATTTTGAAATAATGTTTATCCATACTTAACCTTTACATTCTATATTTGCTGTGTTGTTTAGTAGACACAGGTCTTTACTATATATTTAAATACAATAAATATGTAGTTGATACAGAATAAGATCGTTTAACAGGGACAACAGGTCAAATCCTTTAAGTTACACTACAAACAACTACACTACCTATATGACAAGGTTAAAGTTTGGCTTCTAATTGTTTTTTTTTATTAATACTTTTGTTTATACTCTTAAGGGCTGAGAGCGACAAAATGTTTTATTATTTTTATTAATATTTGTAGAAAATCGTACCAATGCAGGACACAGTAATAGAGTCTCTGCAAAAAAAAATTCCGTAACCCTTTGATATCCATCTTGTATGCACAGCCTTGCAACTCCTTGCTCTCTTGTAATATCTAAGTTTTATTAGAAAGCCCTGATGCTGTGCACCTGATCAGAAAGGCCTGGAATTCTGGCATAGCAGTAGGGACTGCCAGCTGCTGCTGTTCCTAGGGATGCTTGTACTTTTTATTAACTTTATTTTAAAGTGACAGGAGCACTTAGTGTCTAATCACTATAGCTCTTACATAGAGAAAAAAAAAAAAAAATCGCTCTAAAAAAATCAGATGATTTAAAGCAACAGTCCAATACATATGCACTATAAAAAAAGCTAAAGCTGATGGTAATGGGTCACATAAATCCTCACAAGTCTAGGAAACTATATTGTTATGCTGGTGTTTTTCTTAACTTTTTTTTTTTAGGTATATTGACTATATGGAGTCATTTTCCTTATTTCATTGCAGCAAGGGGCACAAAGAAATAGCAGCAGCCTCAGCATCTCTTTAGCTGTCCAGCCTGAGATGTACTTTACTTGCTTCTCCTGTGCATACTTTGAGGCTGTGCACAGCTGAAGGGGATTTTAGATGCAGATTAGTTTTTGCCTCTATTCTGAGCTGTCATTAGCTGCAAGGGCTTTATAGTCTTTCTGCTCACATTCCCTAGGTCCTGTAGTGTTAACCTAGGCTGACCTGCTGCTGGTGTGTGATTTTGTTGTTGACTTTGTCTGTTTCTGACCATGTGAGCTGCCGGGACTGACATTTTTCCTGTGCCCTTGACTCTGCTTGTGTCTTGTCCTTGAATACCATGTCTGTTGGACAAATTACTTGTGAATGCCCTGGCTCTGTATTCTGAACTTGCCTCTGCTGAAATCTTGGTACTGCGTTATCTGTGGGCTCCTAGTCCTTGGTCAGTCTTTTGCCAGACACCATCCCTTTCGCACTGGGGCAACTGTGTGCTGGGATGGCACAACTAGCCTCCCAAGGCTGTACCGGGGGCTTGCTATAGGCAAAGAGTGCAGTGTTAGATTGGAGGACTGGACTGGTACCTGAACTACAACCTTACACCTTGATTTTGACTTTTTTTAGTCTTTAATAAAGGATGTCTCCAAATGTGTTATCGCTACCAGATAAAGAGATATTCCACAACACCATTTAAGTAAAGCTTAAATTCTTGATAAAGAAATGTTGGAAAAATCTTGCATTTAACTGATAGCTCGACTGTACCACCTGCTGGCTGCAAGATTTCAAAAGCGAAAGAAATATATTATATCTAGATCCTGCATCATGCTAACAAATGTAGTATTGAAAAAAATGTAATCAATACAATCATAAAAAAGCAATACAATAGAGCCAAACCAAGATAGAAAAAAAAACATACAGTCATATAGAAATCTAATATTTTGAACATTATTTACTCATATTGATAAACAATAGAAAGATAAAATGTTTTTGGCATACAATCAATAGCTAGTTATAACCCAGAACATTGACACATTCTTCTAATTCCTTATATAGATCCTTAGGTAACTTGGAGAGAGTAATGGACTCTCTCACAGCAATGCATCGAAGCAGTTTTAGGTAAATGAACTTCAAGCTGACACTATGCACCACTGACCTAATACTAAATACTACTGCATTAGGGTTTGTCACAAAACAAATAATTACCAGTTTGCCCAGTCAATTTAACATAAGTCCATAGTACAGGTCTCTTCAAATTCAAACATTTGTAGGTGTTAGATGGCACGTACAATAAAAACATTTTTTTTAATCTAAAAAATAAATATATAGGTATGACAGATTTTAGTAGTCTGCAAGGTTTGTATGTGTACCGAGGCTTCTAACAGGTGGATCGCCCACTTCTGCCAGCTAAAGTAGGTTTAGAAAGTCTTAGAATCTGAACGTCTTGTACCTCTTTATAAATGAATGAAATATATCTGCAATAGGGACTTTTCACTTAAAGGGATTAAGGAAAAGGTGCCAGTGGTTAGTGGGAAAGGTAGTTCAACTACCAATACATATAAATAGTAAAGATATATAATTCTGTGAAAATCAGATTCAATGGCAGCTTGCCCATTCCATTTACCATATCCAAGTCTTGCAATAAGAAATGTGTCTTCTTTTAGACAACAACTGATATAAACTTACAATTTTAGTAAGAAGGTGGAGGACTTCAACCTTCTCTGCAGTTCCCTGCTTTGTCTATCTAGACAAGTGTTTCCAATCTGTGTCCACTTATATTTCATTGCTATCTGACCTTAGGGCAGACTATAGCAGGAATGGGAAGGCTTTCTGATGCTACCCAAGAGTAAAAAATATTTTTTAGCAGCGTAAATACAAAAAATTCCTGCTTTCTTCCTGCCTGACTCTTCCTAGTTTGAGGAAATATTAAAATAGGCATACCCTGGGGTAATCCAAGTCCTGTGATTTTGCTGTTCGAACTTACAATATAAAAGATATATAAAGGAGACGATTGTCAGCAGCCAGTCAGAAAAGGGACAGCTTTTTCTGTCTGGCTGCTGACAATTGTCTCCTTTATATCGCATCAAATGAAAATCCTTGACCACAGGTACTTCCGAGGAAACATATATGGAAGCCTTCTGTTTCTGCTTAAACTGTTCAATAACATTTGTGAGTTAAATTTGGTGACTAATATTCAACCATATTAACATCTAATGAACTAATTTGAACCAAGTTAATTCGTCGTACTACACCTCATTCATTCCAGATCAATACCTCTATGGACAGTACTCTAATGGAACAGAAACATATCTTCAACTAATACGAGGGGGTGCTGAGAAGTTCCTGGCTTTGCCCCTTTTAGATGAAATAGAAAAATGCGTGTGGGGGCATATGACAGCCTTATATCTTAGTATGTAACTGTGCAAAAATCAGGTCTTTGCGACCAGATTTAAAACTGTTTTTTCTTTTAGTGAAAAGCTGTGATGGCAGAGGCACAAGCAAGTTTAACGTCGTTGGAGTTACAGGCCGCCATGAAGTTTTTGTTTCTCCAGGTAAAGTAAGCAAAGGGAAAAAGACATTCACACTGAGAAGCCACAAACACTGGGGGAGAAGTGTCCTTCCTACAGCAATGTCAAAACCTGGATATCTCCTTTTAAGACTGGGCATTTTACCGTTGAAGATGAGCCCCGCAGTTGGTGCCCCCCAACCTCAACTGACCCGGCAACCTGCGATGCTACCCATGAGCTGATTATTGAGGACCGGCGAATATCTGCAAAAAAGATAGCCCAGATAACTTGACATCTCAAGGGAGCGTGAGACCTCTGTTAGAACACAGCTTTTTCTTTTCTTACGGTGAATACTGTCAATAAATTCATTTTATAAGCATTCCTTTCTCAAGAAATCAATCTGCCTTTAAAAGCCTACTTTCTGCCTTTCTTCCTTATTCTTACAAATAACTTCAGGCTTGGCAGTTATAGAATATCCCTCTAGTGAATAACCATTATTCTTCCTATCAGTACTTATAGCTTTGAACATTCATGTTCACCAATACATTTTTTATTTTTCTAAATTTGTCCCATGTATCTTCCAAAACCACCAACATAACATCATTTTCAAAACATTGAAGTTTAAAAGTTCAAACATCAGTGTTTCCTACTCCTTTTAAGTTATATCTTGTTTAAAATCAGAAAATTAATATGAAATGTGTACTGTAGGGAAAAACTACATAGTTGAGCTTGACATACAGAATGGAGGAGCACAATCTTAAATTTAGTAGGACAATTGGAAGGTATCCAAACTTCAATTTGAAGTGCCATAATTATCTTTATCTTCTGGCTGTGCCTGTGAAGGCCAGAAGTGCTGAACACAAATGAAACATTGGGGGAACTGGCTGGGAAAAAAAACCTAAATGGGGCTGCATTATGTCGAACCTGCATAAAACATAAAAAAGCAAGATTTTTTTTTTTTTTTGCGCTGTTTGCCGTTAGGTTTTCCATGTCTCTTCTGTTGCAAAATTAAAAAAAAAACTCCCGCATAATATAAGTCCTAAAATGCCTTGGTATTAGTGGACCGAGGCATGCGTTTTAGTAATGAGAACAAAGTGGTCATCATCATCATCATTATGTACATATATCAATATATTTGTACATACAAAATAAAACTTACATACATAAACATTTACATATGTTTATAAAAATATATATTTGCCATTAAATGCAGACAGTTGCAAAAAGGTTTAGAAATAATGGAGGGAAAACTTGTATTCTTTTCTTTTGTCCAGAATTTGCTTTGATTTTTACTTTGACTTGTTTTGCTCACATAGAAAGAACATGACATATTGTATTCCTCTCAAGTTTAGCTAAAACAAAACACCATGATAACCAGCATATCTAAAATATCATCAAAATATCAAGTGGCGATGTGCATAGGAAAAGCAAAGAAAAATAGGCATAAGGCCTACAGAGAAATAATACGTTAGGTTTCTGTCTTGTTGTTTCTTTTCTATTCTAGACATCCTCGGCCCATTTACAAGCAAATTCACAAAGCTCCTGATGATCTGAGACATAGTTTGCCTGAGGAAGGAAACTGAACTACAAAGGGTTTGGGGAAAGCTAGCTATCTCTTCTAAGCTGCTCTGGCATATTTGCTGCTGGCATTTGGCATAAACACAGAAACAGATTTATTTAAAGCCTGAAAATTCCAAAAGTTCATTTGTGTTACCAGAAATAGAGGCAGAGCCATAAAACGACTCTCTAAGAAAAAATATGAGGAAGCACCAATATTTAGTAAAATGTGTGGCAGTCTTTAATCTTTAGGCTCAAGCGTAACCAAGGGCAAAATGTTTACAAGATTTGGAAAGTGGTGACTGCCACTTTGTAATTATTAATGTATTCCTCCCAACCAAGAGATTTCACCAGTTGCAAAAACTCCAGGATTCGGCATTCCCACCTTTCTACACTGGTTGCTCTTACAATGAAGCACAGCTTTTTCTGACTTCACTTCCTGGACTGCTGTCCAATCATGTGTAAGTAAAGACAGGGCCAGGGAGATTACACTTTTAAAAACTGCTTGCATTTTTGTACAGATATAGCTTTAGTGAAGCCTGCGATGATCATGGTGGCATTTTAGATTACAATGCAGCTATGCAGAATGATGCAGGAGACCCTCTTAGTGTAATAGTTATGCTTCTAGGTGTGGGGTTAAAACCACTATCAGGTTTTATTGTTGTGTCCCTCATTAGAGATTTGTTCTCACTAGTCTAAAACAAAAGCTTCATGATTTCGAAGGCAGAGACACCCTACAATTGGCGATTTGGAACTATAAACTCAAATCTGTCCCGTTTTTCTGCACAAAAGAGTTAATTTAGAGAAGATAAATTCTGAATGGCTGGTTTTTCTTTCACTGTCCCTTGCCACCCGTAGGGGGTTGCTGACTCATAAAAAGTCCAATTTAGAACCCAGCCTGATAGATGCTTAAGGATAGTAGTAGTGACGATAATATTAGCGTCACTAAACTTTGTTGTAACATTATTTGTGGGGAAAAAAACCCAGTCTTCTGTTCAGAGTGTGGATGAGCATTTATGTACTTATGACTGCAATCTCTGTGTTCTTTTTTTGCAATAACATTCCTGAACACCTGCAGCTTTTTAGGGACCAAAAACTTTTTTGAATGAGAGCAATCTGTAAATAATTGCAGAATGATTGCAAACATATCCTATTATCAGTCCAATCTCTCTAATGAAGGCATTTGTAGGTTTAATGGTTTTGAGGCATTTTTCTAGATTAAAACAAACCTCTATTTTGTCTATACTATGCAAAGAAACAGCTTCTCTGTAGGGTTGGGATAATAAGGAGCTTGTTGTTAACTTAGTGCCCTGACAGTGGGTTATCCACTGCCAGCCAGCCAAGTGCTTAGAGAACAAACACAGGGCCCAGACATAGTGTAAACTGCATAGCTTGTATTTTTACTCAAAATGTATTCAGTCCTGATACATTTTCCAGGCTGCTTGGCAGAAAGTTAGGGTGGCAGTGGAATATGAAAAAGGGTAGTAGCAGATCTGCATTTTTGGGGTATTACAAATATTAGAGAATCCTTTACTGCTTCTATTAGATCTATGGTCTTGCAGGGTGCCTCTAAACATCCCAGAACCTCTAATTAGGTAGTGAATATGCATTATAATAAGTTCAGATGGAGCCACACACTCAAAAGGTATAATTTTACATTCCAGTGACAACAAATCTAAACAATAATAATAACTGTGTGCAATTTTGTGCCCTAAACTTATAATAGAAATGTTTTTATGTGCACCTTGAATACATCCTCCTTAGATTTAACAAATCTGATCTAAGTAATTGTTAATGAAAAAAGTAGCCCTATTATACCTATAGCAGCTTGCATTCCATTTCCAATGGTCATAAGAGCACTTTTACAGTCTGAATCAATATAATTAGTTCGCTTTAGTCTCTAGAGAACAGCGCCAGCTATTCACTCTCTCTCTCTGCTTAAACTCTGATAATTGATAATAGGAGAAAATCCTACAGATAAATCTGTTAAACTGCATCTAGAACAACTCAACTGCTGAAAGTTCTCAACCAAGCTTAAAAGAAAAAGAATAACTCTGTAGCCGATTAATTTGAACTTCATACCTGCTAGTAAACGTTGCTGTGAAAATTGCCAACAATGAAATCAAGATTCATACCTGCTGTAAAACCGTGAGCTACACTTTTGCTATTAATGTAGGACTCTAAATCAGAAATGGCAGAGAGTACATATATGGCCAACAATGAATGGACCCGTTAGGATCTGCTCCCATGATATGTGCTGCCATGCATTTTGCTGTTTTCTTTTATACCCAATATGAATTGTATGAATACTCAATATTCATTTAAGGGAAAGCTGTAGGACAAAATGCCTGCCTGTTGCTTTTTTGCCTGCACAATAAATATAATTCTCACCGAGAGTGGAATGCAAAAACAGTGCAAATGAATTTTGGGTGTAAATCTAAAACTTAAAAAAATAAATAACATTTATATACCACTGACATATTAAGCAGCCTTTTGCAAAGTTCAAAATCTATTGCCCTTACCGTAGTCAAAAGTCATGTAGACAGTCTAAGGCTAATTTTGAGGAAATACCAATTAACTTACCTGAATGTTTTTGGGAATGTGGTAGGGCAGAGTCCCCAGAGGAAACCCACGCAGTGTGCACTTTACTAACCTTTTACACATTTACTATCCTTACATATGCAATTTTCGGGCTCTGAAGGTTAATGGGTGTAAGCTGTGGTGTGAACTTCACCATCCCAGGAGGATGGATCCCTGAGGCTCAATTACAAAGTGAACATTTGTTGCCTAGCCTTGGCCCTTGGGGAACCATGCATTTTAAAGATTCCCTATAATCATTGTCTTCCCCACAACAATTCAATTCCCTACTAGAACAGATATGTGCAGCTGAAGGCCCAGTGCCCTGAGTTCTGCCATATCCATAGCTAATGTCACAATACTCCCTTCCAGCACCTCCATCCATGGCCAGCTGGGAAAAAATGTTCCAACTGACTTTCTCAGAGTAGCAGAGAGAACAACTATTCAATTATGGTCAGAAGGCCTCCATCAAAAATCAATATCAAGAAACATATTATAAACTACTTTTGCGGGGGTATAGAACACCGACTGTTTTAGCTAAGATGTACCCTCATACCAGTTCTTTTTATTGGTGCTGTGGAAGGGAAATTGGTACTATATTACACATATTTTGTAGCTGTCCCCTACTGCAAATAGTTTGGACAAAGGTAATATTATCAACAATCTCATGGATGTATCCATCCAAAACAGACCTGAGTTGGCTCTTCTGCAAGTTTCCACCATGTCCAAAAAGAAGTTTTGATCCATTATATTTCATCATTTGTTAAATGCTGCAAAAGCTTGCATTCCACCCTTATGGCTTCCATATCGACTTGGTGGCTTCTGAAGATTTATCCTGAACAAAAAACACACTCACCTGGTTTTATTGGGAACAGTTCATTTGGTCTGCAGAATATCTCGCAATCCTTAAACAATAACAGCCTTTTTGCCTATCTTCGGTACATACAACCATAGCTTGGCCACATACCACGTAAGACTGTAACCTCTTTACTTTCCCTTCTCTGTGTCTCTGTTAAGGAGATTTACTGGCTTTAATTGACCTTATCAAAAGTGTCACTGGGAAGGAAAGTGTCAGAGATCCCCGCAAGTGCAGGGAATCTATGCCATCTTCAGGCTCACTACTCATCTTGCACTCCCCTGTTGCCAGCACCAACTAAGCTTTATTATCCAAGTCCCTGCTCACTTCCTGGTCCAGGCCATATGACTCTCCATCACCTGCCCCTTTACCTCAAAGGCCTGGAGTGTTCTGCAGATGCACTCCATCTGCTCGCTGGCGTTCAAACAACAGTTGAGAATGTCCTTTCACCGGTACTCCCTCAGCTGGTGGGTTAGGAGTCCATGACTCACATGATTCCTTACCATCTCATGACATTCCCCTTGTAATGAAGTGGCTGAGAACAGGAAGTTGCCTTGAGTTCTTTTAAGTTCTGCTCCCAGGTTCCCGCGGTTCCAGTCTATGTCTGCTGTTCCTGATTTGCTTGTGTACCGACCCCGGCTTGATTCCTGACTATTTATATTGGCTGCTGCCCTTACCTTTGGCTTGTCTGACTATTCTCTGTCTCTCGCTCCAGCACCATGCTTAGTCAGAAGTCACCTGTTTTGGCGGGCATGGGGGCCGCAACCTGGCAGCAGCTTGCACCACAACATCCTCACCTTTAGAGACTCTGGAGAAGACCGGGCTGTTGCTTGGACTCATGCCTTGTGCACGTTTATACTTACTGGGCTGGTGACACAGAAGGTTTACCCACATGGAGTTGTGACAAAAAGTGAGGGTAAATCACATTTTTTGAGTTGCCACCAAATGAGGAGTAGAGCAAAAATATACAATTGGAGGCTTATTTTTCTGAGTTTGCCCAGATCTTAGTTCTTTCGAGGATTAATGGGAGTCCTACAGAAAATAAACTTCTATATACTACAAAATTATGACCGAATGAGTCCATTATAAAAAAAACAAACAATAAAAACAAACCTTTTAGTTGTAATAAATCAAGCAGAAATATGTATCCCATAGAACTGTATAGAAATCTTTACTAAATTAAGCTAATTAAAAAAGATTTTTTTTTTTTAAAAAAGGACAGTCTCTGGAGTAACACAATTATGACTGTGTGTCATCACAGCCATTGCTACTATTAGTTTAACGGATAAAATTACAGATAAGAGTAGCAATTGACTTCAGCAGGTTCCCGGAGGCAAACTCCTGCTTCTTGCTGATTAGATTCATTCAATTATGCTCTAATTGTTTATGCACTAAAGCTCATTACAAATATAATCTTGGAAATTTAAAATGTTTTAACCATTTTTGGTCATTTTTACATTTTATGACCATCTATCAACAAAGTAGATTTTTTTTCATCATTTAAACAGTTTTATGTGTTTTAGCATTGTAATAAATATTACTTTTAATAGAATTTAAGTACAATGGTGGTTTGGATGCAGAGGAAAATATATTGGGCATGAAGATCTGTCAGTCATTTTTCATTTTTAAATAGGAAAATCTATCTGACCCCACAAGATGAAATGTTTTACTGATTTACCCAGAAACTTTTTTTTCATACCATATTATTGTAACACTAAATGGCAACAAATATGGGCAACATACTAACAGCTGTGACAGCAGATTTGTGCATTACCATACTGGTAGCTAAAACTGTGGGTAACTTTTATGAAAAAGTATGGCTGTGGGTAAAATTATGAAAAAGTATGAACATTAATAATGTAGTTGAGGCAAAATATGGGCTGGGATAGTCCTGATATTTGAATGAGCAACAAAGTGGAAATAGTGAAATATAAGAAACCACAAAAAAGCAGCTGTGAAAATTCATAGGGGTAACAAATAGATAATTGTGAGAATATTTGGGCATTTACTAAGCAACAAATGAGTAGTTGTTGCTATAGAGGACAACACATTGAAAATCATCACATTGTTGAAACAATAAACCTACAATAATTACAAAATATGGATGAAAACGTGGGTAAAAAACAGTGTGGAAACACATTGGAAACACAACAATCACAACAGTATAAACAAAAAACAAACAAGCATCCCCTATATGATTAGAAGGAGGGGTCAAAGGAAGTACATGGTCCCGAATATCTTCCGAGATATGTTATCTGTCTGCTTTTCTGTCTGCTTTGTGTTTGAAGCAATAACACTAAAGCTACGTACACACTTCCAATTATTATCGTTGGAAAACGAACGACGAACGTTCATGCACGATATATATGAACGATCGTATAGCAACGATTCTGCACATAGAGGTAACGACACGATCGTTCGTAGATATTGTACACACAATAGATACGATCGTTTGAGCGATAGAGGAACTATGTGCACGACAGGAAAGTGAACGGACGTTCGTTCATCACGCATGCTCTGAACAAGGACGATCGACCGTACACACGAACGATGTTCAACGATCGTCGTCCAATCCGATCCGTCGGTCCGGTCGTTCGTTTCCAGCGACTTTCCTCGTTCGTCGGCGTCATTGGTTACTTTTTTACGAACGATTTTTTGCCCAATCGATCGTTCGTCGTTCGATTGGAACGATAAAAATTGGAAGTGTGTACGCACCTTAAGATCACAAGCCTACTAAACCAACCATAAGTCAACTGCAGTCGATAAAGTAGCCAAAGACCTGGTAAACCCATTAGCCAAAGAGTTGCCAGGAATGGTAAGTTACCGTAAACTTTTAACATGGAACTAAAATTCCTGATCGGGCAGGTGGTTTTTGCAGAAATAGATAGTCTCATATGCAATTATTTAATTCCATTATGCAATAGCTGTTCTTTTTTGCTTGATCACTGCCCAGCTTTTAAATGTTGTTGAGATGCACATGCACAGTTCAGCGTTGGTTGCCAGGCAAACCTGTCAATCCCAGCTTTCCTTGTGCTGGGAATGAATGTACACCCATGCACCTGCATGGAAGTCACATCATCCAGGTCTGGTCAATCAAGATGACAGAAGGTCATCTCCAGGAACAGAAGAAAGAAGATATGACAGAACAGGGTCAGGTGGGAATAACCAATTTAGTTCCGCTTAAAAACAGACAGAAAACTATTATTATTGATTGCTTACAAAGGGTCACTGTTTTTTGCATATCATACGATAATTCCAATGCTCTTTGCATTAAATGCTTTTTTCATTCCAAGGTAACATTTCAGTCTTTGTTTTAATCTATTGGGTTGAGTCAGGTAATAGGAAGTATTGTATAGTTTATAGATGCCTTTGGACTAAATCAAATTTAATTTAAAGGATTCACCTTAACCTACAAAAAAAAATATTGGACCTCATGTATACCATCTAGATTTCAATTTAGGTTTATTAAATCATAAAACATTAAGGAACCATAAATTGTGAATCAAATACTAAACAATAAACATAAAAAAATACAGAGGGCACTTTATTTGGAAAATGTAGGTGCTACTTAATCTGCCAATTTAGAAAAAAAAAAAAAATCACAATATTCTTCCAATGTTCTTTTTCCTAAAATCCCCCTCATTTTTTTTCTCTTTCTTCTCCACTTTCTAAAGTTGTTTTCTTTTTGGACACAAAAGTGTGTGTGTGTTTTTTTTACACTAGTCTAGAAAAAAATATATAAAAATATAAAATAAAAATAAAGTAGAACCATGGTCTGTATTCTCCTTCAGTTTTTTTCACACAAGTATATGCTCTAGCGTTACCTTTACTGACTCATTCTGTTGCACATGTGAATCATTGCTCTGGCTTATCATAAAACAGGGAATAGTCTGTAAACATGCATTGTTTAAGACAACAGGGATTTGTTATTGTATGTGACATCAGTATTTCCTTAAACCACCACTTGGGATGACAACCCATGAGTTGTGCTACAGAAAGGTTATAAGTAAATTGTGTATAGATATAGACTGAAAAGTAGACTATAGTAGATTTTCTAAAGAGAAATGCCCTGACCTATTAAAGTTCTTCAAGGGTTGAGAGGATACACTTTCATGAGTGAAGCTCGTTAACTCAGCTAACCTGGAATGGATCAAGTCCAGAATTGAAAACATTTGCTAACAAAGAGCTAATGCTTTTTAGGAACTCCATTCTGGGTTTGCTGGATTACCCAGTTTCACTAATGAAAGTGTATCTTCTCTAGCCTTGGAGAAATTTAATAAATCAGAGCCAAAATGTCTACAAAACATACATACAGAAACATTCCCTGGTAATTTGGGATGAGAGATTATCAATTCATAACCTACAGCTGCAATACATTCAGTATCTCAGGTAAGTGATCTGATCTTATATTGAAATAATTGTAGAAAAACATAAAATTTTAAAAGACATAAAAAATACAGTGTATTCTGTAAATACCATCTTCCTATGTAAATATAAATTTAGGGAGACTTTAATTGACTTTTCTGGTCCTGATAAAAGTGTTTATAACATTCACATGTTCTGAAGGTAATGCTATGGTATGTCAGACAACTATATTAAAAGAACATTTGTCCTGCTATGGAAATGTAGATCACTGATCTGTATAGCAATAGGAGCTCAATATAAACTGAATGTTTGTACACATGTGTTAACTTCACAAATAATTAAGGTATTTGAAAAATGTCAGCATGTAATGCCACCCCATCTAATCAATGTTCATTATTTTCAAAGCAGTTCAAGCTTTACTAATTGCAACTTGGAATGACTTTACAAAAAAATCCAAAACAGACATTGGGAGATGCCACTATATCAGGTGTTTAAAAGAAAAAAATGAAAAAGGTATTTAGTCAGAGTTATTTGGTGAACAGATATTTTACAAAATACCTTTACAAAATTACTTGTCATGTTTTGAAATTAACCACAGAACAGAAAAATGAGCAGCGAAAGCTAATTTTCATAGCATCTTTACTAACTAGTTTACAGATACATGCCTGCAAAATAGAAAATGTAACTGTGCAATGCATATTTGTGTACAGTGTACATCATCATGATCATATAAGCTACACATACTGCTTTCTCTCTAGAATGGGCCAAAGGTTACCTATCTCTTTTTTGCTCACAGAAACACAGCTAAACTTATTTTGTTTGGTTAAAAAACTAGAAATTAGGTAAAATTGGTTCAGATAAGTACTATGAACAAATCTTTAAAATGACACATTTTCTGGCTCGGGTAGAAAACATGCATCCTGGCAACTGTGATATAGTTCTTGCATTGTTGCTCCTGTGGGTACATTTGGAGTCCTTTTTTATTTGCTAAGTTTAAAAAAAATTATTATCCAATATGTCTATGTGGGGCATATGACTAGCAGGTAACTTGACCTACAGTTACAACACTTGGAATATCAAGACATTTCTATCTAGGTTAGAAAGCCGTGAACAAGGTGGTTCATTGCCTAGTATCAAACCTCATTTTATTTAATAAACTATCTTTTTTTTTTTTTTTGATGAAAGGTTAATCCTTGTACCAAGTTTTATTGGCTCTTAATATCTTCATTTCGAATATTGTGAATATTAAAAATGTATTTGTTCTGGTGACCATTATCACCAAAAAAGTAAAGCAAAATTCTCCTTAGCCAAAGAATTAATCTCTTTTTAAGAGTTTTTCCTTTAACTTCCTGTTGCATCTCCCTGTTGCAACCCCAATAATAGCAGATCTATGCATAGCATAGAATTAAAGCTTCCTCTTTGCATGGTATTTGGATCTCTTTGAATAGATTGAGCAAAACAGTGGCTTAGTGCAGTGGTCCCCAACCTTTTGCCGGTCGCGGACCACTAAATGCACGGACACTGGACCGAGCATGCACGGGGAGCAGTGTGTCACTCAAGGGGGAAAGTACTTCCCCCCAGAGTGACGTCATGAAGCTAGAACCTGCCAACACTCTCGTCGCAGGTCTGAGCCTGCGATAGAAAAGTGGGTGGGTTGTGTCCAGAGACACAACCCGCCCACTTTCCTGAGCCTACAATGCCTTAAGGAGACGTGGTCTGCGGCTCTGGCTGGTGTGCCCCCCCCAAGTGGGGTACTTCTCTTGACCCCGCTGGTGGGTGCACCGGCCAGAGCCACGGACCACCTGGTAGGTGCTAGGTCCTAGGTTCAAATTTCAGCAAGGACACTGCCTTCATGGAGTTTACATGTTCTCCCGGTGGTTGCATGGGTTTCCTTTGTGTACCCCAGTTTTCCTCCCTAATTATGGTAGAGACATTATATTGTGAGCCCCTTTACAGCCTGTGACATGACTATAGACTTTGTAAAGCTCAGTGTAATATACCACCGCTTTATAAATACTGTGTAGTAATAATATAATAATAAAAATGAACTTTAATTAAGCCATATTACTATACATTTACAAATATTAAATCTGGTAGTTTAATTAACCCTCCTAGCGGTAATCCCGAGTGTGACTTGGGGTGGATTCCACTTGCAAAAAGCGGAAATCCCGGTCGTCACACTCGGGGTAACTTTAGAAGCCCCCCTTACCTTTGCCCCGCGCTCCAGCGGCGATCTGATGGTCCCGCTGTAATGCTGGGGTGCCAGTCCGTCAGGGGGCGTGGCCGGACGGGAAATTTAAAAGCAGATTACCGAGTAATCTGCTTTTAAATACCACCCGGGTCCCGGCCACGCCGCTGCTCGCATCAGCAGTGAGATGCGAAGCACAATGCAGGACTTCTGCATTGTGCTTCACATCTAACTGCAGATGCAAGCAGCAATAGTAAATTCTTGGGGTGATGCTAGCTGGCACCACCCCCAGAATTTGCTATTGCTGCTTGCATTTCCTGGAAGATGCGATGCACAATGCACAATGTGCGATGCACAATGCAGAGCAGCAGCAGCAGCATTGGGGTGAGGCGGGGCGGGACATCGCCACTCGCATCACCCGGGATGATGTGGCATCTTCCGGGTGATGCATTTGGGAGGAGTGGCCAGGTGGGAAATTGAAAAGCAGATTACAATGTAATCTGCTTTTAAATGGTTTTTACAGTAAAAAAACACTATACAATATAAAAAAAAAATAAAAGTACAGTTTTAATTTTATATTTTATTTTAAATTACATTGTTGTCTATTTTTTCAAATTTTTTTAATTATTATTTATAATTAGGTATTATTTTAAAATTTATGATTATAATATATTAAATAAATATAATTATCATACCCGGGAGTTAATCCTAAGAATTACAGGCCCACAATATAAACAAAAATTTCTATGCAAAAAAATTAAGATCACTTTTTGCATAAAAAAACTAACAGAATTAGAAAGCTAGGGGGGTTAACCACTCCTCAATGACAACCTTTCTATTGGGTTTTTCTCTCTTAAAAAAATCAAATAATAAGTCCAGGCAGAACAGATGTATAGATAGGGACAAAAGGGTTTAGGAAAGTAAACTGCACTGTTCCCAGTGATCCTAGTTCAATGACAAGAGATATATTAGATGGCTGGCTGTGAACTAACCCAGTTCATAACTCTTGCTAAGGAGATAATATTATTTTAACTGGGCACAATGCTGTTAAGAAAGCATTTCTTTATGTCAAATGTAAAAAAATAAATAATTCGACTTGGATCAGTTTTGTTTCCGAGTTCCAATTTTTTTCTTTCAAATAGACTGCTACATGGTTTCCAGATTGTTGGCACTCTAATTCTGCAGTATTTTTGTTAAATGTGTTTTAGTTTTCTATTTCACAATTAGCAGGAAACACTATATTTTTATTAAGGGTAAATGAGGAGGATTATATTTAAAGGTTCGCTTTGTGAATGTTATTTCACTAAATTCATCAATTGGCATTTCAATTCTAATTGGAAACAGCGAAAATAAATGTATGAATCTTTCGTACAATTTTTGTAAATCTTTTAAGAAATTATGAATAAATGCATTCCTAAATGTTTGCTGAACAACAACCTAAATACACTGAATATAGGGTAGATTACACAAAATATTAGCACTCTTGGAGTCCTTTGTTTTCCGATTTTTTTCCCAAAGTGCAAAATACAGGTATCATGAAGCACATTCTGACTTATTAAGGTTGTCCGAGACTAGAGAGGATACACTTTCCACAGTAAAGCTAAGTTACCAGCAAACCTGGAATAGATTTTTTAAAAGTCATTGGCTATTTGTTACCAAATGTTTTCATTCCTGGACCAGATCCATTCCAGGTTTGCTGGATCACCCAGCTTCACTTATAAAAAGTATCCTTTCCAGTCTTAGAGAGCTTTAATAAATTAGGCCCACTGATTTAAAGAATCTTAATTAACAGAATGTTTACATCCTCCCTGCATTAACACAGGTTTCCTCTAGATGCTCTGATCTCTTCCCACAATACAAAAGCATACTGAAGATGATAAACTCTTCTCACAGTCACTCTGCATACCTATTTCCTTGCATTAAACACCTGATTAGTTAATTGAGTGAATTCTCCTTTAGCCTCTGCTGCACAGTAGATTCTAGAAGGGTGGCATCAAGTCAAATGTAATTACTTACAATGTTTGCATTTGAAAAATACTTTAATTAATGTATTGTTATATAATAGAAGATGTTAGATAGTACTTAGTTTATACCAAATTGAATCCAAGCTATTCTGACCTCAGAATGGAATAATTTTAGCAATCCAAGCCCAGTCTAACATCACTTTTATTGACAGCAAAGCCATTCCAACAACCACTGCCATTGCTCAGATTGGCTCTGTCACATTATACCTGTCATTGACAGGTATAGAAGGGCTTAGCCAAGCAGGTTGTTCACCTATGACAGTTGGCATGAAATCTGAATCAGAATTTCAAAATTTCTGACCAATCAAACAAGATGTGAGCCAAGTTGGTTTTTTTTTCAAGTACATCTGTTAGTGAAGACAATAATGAGTTCAGCTTCCATTCAAAGCTGTCTGCATATAAAGATGGTAGTCATATTGAAATTATTTTTCTGAACCACATAAATAAATTCTGAACTACAAAACAATTTAGGGGATATATATGAGAATGTAGACAAAATAAAATGTATTTCTTAATACAAAGGAGGAGGAGGAGGAGTTTAGGGTAAAGTTTGCACTTCATAAAAGTTAATATTTAAAAAAGTTCTCTACTTGTTGGGTCACCATATCTTAAGTTTCTCTAAAGATGTGAACATTTACTACTAGTTTGCTTTTAGTATTATATTAGTATAGTGGTATATTAAGTGATTTTGAGCAAGCTTAACCAACTTACATGATTGTTGGTGTTATCATTTTCCGTATGAAAAACAATATACATTTTATTTGTGTGTACATGCCTCCCAATCCAGGATTGATTATTTATTTTGTTCAGAATCATTGTTATCGTTAATTGAGAAGCCAGATATTTTGACTATAGCATTATCTGACCATGCCCCCATAGCAGTGTCTTTGAAAGAAATACAGCTAAAAGGAGAATAATGTATATGGAGGTTCCCAACATGTTTAGGAAATTATATAGCATTTCAAGCAGAATTAAAATCAGCCTGGTATACTTATACAGCTACCAACTTGATGCAGAAATCTGATATGATCCTATTTTGGGAGGCAGGGAAAGCATAAATGAGAGGTCGCAATATATCTTTTATCGCAACTAGTAAAAAACAGAGTCAGAAGGCCTACATTACAGCTTTGCAAATGTTGCGTCAAGAACATAGTAATTTTACGGAGAAACTCCGGAAATAAACAAATTCTGTTAAAAAATAAAACAGAATTTGATAAATGGGCAGAAAACAAGAAATATTTTTTAAAAATATTATGATTTACGATTCCATAAATATGGTAATAAGGCTGGAAAACTTTTGGCTAAACTCACACAATACCAAAGAAATCAAACATATATTTCAGCATTGTATGATATATCAGGGGAACTGGCTACGCAACCTAAAGATATTAATAATATATTGGAAAGGTTTTACACTCAGTAATATAAGAAGCAAGTGCTTAAATTAAATGAAGAGGCAAGGGAAAGGGAATTTCTTAATGCTGATATTACCGAACAGTAATTAAAAGGAGCCGTAATCGATTTGGTAAATGGTAAAGCCCCTGGCCCAGATGGGTTGACAGCGGAATATTAAAAAATTCTCACAGAAGATATTATGGGGGATTTAGGTAATGTTTATAAATTGATGTGGTAGACTGGAACATACCTTCCTTTGGGAAAAGAAACATTTATTAAAGTTCTTCAAAAACCAGGCAAAGACCTTAGACAACCTTCATCCTATTGCCCAATATCGTTGATAAACCTAAATGCCAAAATACTCTCTAAAATATTAGCAGATAGGTTAGCAAAATATTTACCATCTATATGTCCTATGCAAGTGGGGTTTGTTAAAGATAGTAATAAATATCAGTAGAGTGCTCACGGTCCTAGAATATGCTAAATGATATAATAATTTAGACTTGGCAATTATAAGTATAGATGCAGAGAAGGCGTTCGATAATGTGCATATCCCTTGGTTTGTTTAGGGTATTAGAAAAAATAGGTATACAAAGTCCTTATTATAATTTACCAAAAGCTATGTATCTGAATCCTCAAGCAAGAATTAATACACCTGGCTTCCTATCAAGTTAAATACCATTAGGAAGGGGAACAAGACAGTGGTGTCCTCTATATCCACTTCTATTTAATGTTGCTATTGAACTATTTATAAAAGATCTAGAGACAGTGGACTTTTTACATGTGATAAAAATGCATAACAAGGAAATCAGAGTGGCGTTATTTGCAGACGAAATGTTATTGTTAACCGCTGAGCCTTCAAGAGATATCTTTAATATACAACATATATTAACACTATTTAGGGAAATAGCGGGTTTGAAAATTAATTTTTTAAAAAGTAAAATTCCTCCATTGACTAATATAAGGGATAGACAATGGAGACACACAACTCCTTTTACTGTCGTTTAAGACCATATTACTTATTTGGGTGTATGTATTGGAAAAACACCTGCGTCCCTTTATAAACTGAATTATCCACCGTTGTTTCATAAAATATTTAGAGAATTATATTTGTGGGAAAAGCTGCCTGTATCATTGATGGGGCGTTGCCATCTCACTAAATAGATTTCTTTCCCTCATCCTCTGTATCTACTACAAACTATGCCGCTTTTGTTAAAACATACGGATGTACAAGCTTTAAATAAAGCATTTATTAGATTTATATGGATGGGAAAGAGGCCTAGAATTTCACCGAATACTTCCAGTATTGGAAGGTGGTATAAATTTCCCCAATGTTAGATTGTATAGTCTAGCTTGCAATCTTAGACATGTTATAGATTGGATAAGAGGTGCATCTTACCACTCAAATCCTACTAGTTGTTTTTTTTCAATATTAAACATAAGTTCATAGGTCAATTTTAAATATCATGTTTACATTTTTTTAATAATGAATTCATAATATACCATGAATCTTGTTTATATGTATTACACTGAACCATGCAGATTTTCCATGAATACATAAACCATTTGCTGAATTCCCTTATGATATATTCCCGAATAATACACGCATTTGGTTACTTAGAAGAGAACATTAAAAACAATAGAAGGAAAAAAACAATTGAAGAAAACATGTAATGTTCAACATATATTGAAAAGTAGAAAAATAATATTAAAATTTATAAAACAAGTCAAATTATGAGATAGTCGCAAAATTTTAAACTTGAGTGTATGCTAGGGTAAATATTTTTTTTAAATAAAAAAGGCGAGGAGGCTTAAATGTTTCCCACCTTATGTGATCATAGGGTTTAACCTCCCTTGCGGTTCATTTCTGTCCGGTTTTTTTATGTCTTATATGTTTTATATGTATGAGTATAATAAAAGTTTGACAATATCATGTAAAAATAAATTAAATAAATGTTAAAAAAAAAACAAAAAACAGACAGGGATTGCGGCAATGGACAACGCGGGACGCTGGCGGATCAGGTAAGGGTGTATTAACTATTACTTCCTATAGGTTTACCTCCCCCGAGTGTGACTCGGGGTTACCGCTTTCAGCAACTTTTTTCTACCCCGAGTCACACTCGGGGTTACCGCTAGGAAGGTTAAATAGCCACATGCAAGAATTTAACAAATAATAAACAGAAAAGGAAAGCTCCTGTATGTTCCTTACATTGGAAATACTCAGAAAGCCACCAGGGTAAAAAACTTACTGGTTTACTCTCTTTATCAGAAACTTAAACCTACTGAAGCTGAAGGAGGTTTATATGTTATACTATGAAAAAAAATAAATAAATAAACAAAGATTGCAAGTCCCATCTCTTTTTCACCAAGACTTCTGTCATTGAAATACTTTGTATCAAATATGCAGATTCCTAGATTGTAAGCTCTCGGGGAAGGGTTCTCTCCTTTTGTGTCACTGTCTGTATTCATCTGTCATTTGCAACCCCTATTTAATGTACAGCGCTACGTAATATGTTGGCGCTATATAAATCCCGTTTTTTATTATTATTATTATGAATACCTTGCTGCAGGAGTTTTTCAATTACATACAAGAAATTAGTGAATATTTTTTTTTTCGAACAAGTTTAGAGGAGTTACAAATAGAATAAATTTCAATTTACAGAATAAGTGGAAGAAAACAGATCTTATACAAGCATTGGAAAGTTGATACATTATACAATTGCATATGTTATAAGAAAGACATTTTATCCCTGAGTTTATTATCTTTAAATATACTGTAAGAATATGCATATTGTGGAATGAAAGAATGAATAATAATTGTCTTAACTTCAAAAGGATATTGTTAGGAGGAATTAAGATACATGGAGAGGTAAATATGGATACATTTGGATAAATTGGGGTGGGAGGGAAGGTAACGTAGGATATTTAAAAAAAAATTTAATAGTTTTTTTGGTGACAGGGGATCACAAGAGGGTGACAGGAGAGTATAGGATTACTAGTTAAAAGGAATACAACTCGGTCTTGAGACAATGATTGGCAGGTGTTGATCCAAGATGACCAAATGGAATAAAGTTTGTCCATGGTATCGTCCCAATAAATTTGGTAACAGTGACATCCTAATTGCTGAAATTTTACCAAGGCAGCATAGTTAAAAGGAAGACCAAGAGGATACTAATTTTGTTAGCTTGTAAAACATGTACAAGTGTAATTTGTTAATTTGTAATACCGAGTTTGGTAAGATTTGGAAATATTTACACCTAGATATGGAAAAAATTGGGGGGGGGGGGCCCATTGAAACTCAAAATGTGTTTGAAGGGTGGTTATTATATTATCCTGTAGGGTGATGTTTTGGGCTTTAGATGTGGATTGATTTATAGAGAGACCTGACATTTGACTAAACTTTTGAAAAATGGTGAAAAGATTGGGTAAAGAGATTAATAGATTTGTTATACTGAAAAGGGCGTTATCAGCGAATAAGGAGATTTTATGGGAAGTGTTTGCTACTTTAATACCTGTACTATCAGGACTGGATCTGATAATATGTGAAAAGGGTTCAAGGGATACAGCGAAGAGAAGTAGGGATAGTAGGCAGCCCTGACAAGTTCCTCTGTGGATGCTAAAGGTTGCAGAGGTGAAAATGTGCACCTGTTCTAATATGATTAAAATTGTTTGTAAGGAGGGGGACGAGGATGTGACAACATTTTTTGTAATATTTAGCTATGAAACCATCTGGTCCCGTTTTTTTGTTTGTTTTAAGTAATGAAATGACTTGCTGTACTTCAGATTCCTGGATGGGGGCTTCAAAATTTTCTTTTTGTTCTGGGTTTAGAGTGGGAAGTTTGATGGGGGCGAATGTTTCAACCGCCATTTGATATGGAAAAGGAGAAGTAGGACTGTATAGTTCAGCAAGGTGTTGTTGGAAAGCATGTACTATCGATACCGGATTACTGGATATCTGTCCTGAGGTGAGGCGTAGTTTTGATGGGCAGCTAAATGCATGATGTGATTTTGAAGTACAGGTTTGTGTGCCTCCCAGAGTGTGGTTGGAGAAATGTCAGGATGATTATTAGTGAAAAGGTGTTCTTTTAGGTGAGATTGTATGTTGTTACTTATGGAGGGGTTACATATTGAGTCGTTGATAGACCAATTTTGGGAATTGCCTCTGAAAATAATAGAAGAAAGTTGGATCGAGACCATGGAGTGATCTGACCATGGGTATGGAACTATTTTGGATGGAGTGACTGATGAATGATCTTGGAGTTTGAGGAAAATGTGATGAATTCTTGAAAAGCTATTGTGGGGGTGTGAGAAAAAGGCATATTTCTTGCTTGATGAATTACATTCTCTCCAACTGTCTATGAGGTTGTGTTTATTAACGAGGTTGTGAAATTCCTGAGGGGAACTAGTTGGGGATGAAGGGATAGGGGATTAGTCTAGAAAAGGATAAAGTGTAAGGTTGGAGTCCCCACATAAGATCAAAGAGCCAGTTTTGAGTGTCATTACCATATGTAACAGATGTGACATAAAAGGTTATTTGAGAAGTATTGGGGCAATTTTGTGACAATAGTTATTTCTGAATCATGTAGTGTACCTGTAACAATAATATAGCGTCCTTCTGAATCTTTAATCTCATTTAAAATTTAGAGACCGTCTAAAGCCCACCAGTACTCCTTTGCTTTTTCTTTGGCCATTAGCCAAATATATTTGGGAGAATATATTCCCAAAATAGGTTGGACAGGAAGTTTGTGAAAAATGTGTTTCTTGGAGACATATGATATCTGAGTGGATTAATCTAAAATATCTAAAGGCATTTGTCCTTTTTGTGTTATATTTAAACCCTGGACATTGAGATATGATTGTCAGAGACATTAGATATATAGACATATAAATTACATATATATATTACATATAGATTACATATAGATTCAGACTGTATATGGAGAGATGTTTTTATTTGATATGTGGATCGATGAATATTTGTCACTAATAATGTAGAGTTAGGGAGGGATTTGTGATAGGGGGGAACAAACAGGGGGAAAGTAAAATAGAACAATTATCTAAGTAATTGTAGAGGGGGTAAAACCCCATCAAACGCCGAGCTGTGTGAGAGGAGACACAGAGACTAGCTTTGCCAGGTAATACCTTGTATCATAACTGATGAATAGTGACTATCAAGAAAAAAAAAGTTTTACAAATAACAACATGATATCTAGTAAGCAATAGTTAAGTAGAATCCATCAGAAACATGTCTAAATTGTGAAAAGTAACAATGTGCAATATAGAATAAATGTATTACAATGTAATAAGAAACATTTACATAAATGTGCTCTCACGAATCAGACCTTGTGAAAAGTGTAGGAAAAAAGATAAAGAGCAGGGGAGTAAAGAATTAGGTTTAGGAGAGTCTTACTACAATGTGATTTCATAGGATTCAAGAAGAGAGAGAATGCTATGCTGTCTCAGATCTCTCTACACTTGTGGGGTAAGGGAGTAAGGGGGGGGGGAGTGACTGAGAGGGCGGGAAGGAAAAGACAAAATACAAATGTTACTATATATTATACCCCATCCCCCCCCACACACACACACACTTTTTTGTTGTTGTTTTATAGTTCTTATATTACCATACAGAGGGGCAGATGAAGAGATGTACTTATTATTTTTTGATGATATTTAAAGGGTGATATCCACTCATAAGGATAAGTTGAAATTGTGTAACTTGGAAATTTTGGAGAGCCTGGATCGTGATTATCCAAATTTTTTGTTTGTGGTCTAATATCAGCTCTTCTGAAAAAGCAGTATGTCATTACTGGCTTTTGCTTTTTGATATTTTTTGTAACAATTAAGTATAACTTCAGACCATGCTGTCATTTATTTTAAAAAAAGACAAAAATATTTTGTGTGTTGGAAAGGAATAATTAATAAGTGTAAGGTGCTAAAAAATAACTGCCTCAAAAAAATGAAACAGTGTACCTTGTATTAAAATAATTTAGATACATGGTGGGAGGTATAGAATCCTCTTGGGGTTTTACTGCTGTCTGGATCCAGATCCCAATAGAGAAAATTCCACTAACTTTCCAAACCCGAGACCATAGTTAGGAAATGTATGTTTTCTTACATATAATAATTAAATGTTTCTAGGGTTTTTAGGGCACCATTAAGAAGACCAAGCAAATGTCCCATTGACACTGTTTGGAATATATGCTGGGGAAACTATTAGAACATGTCAAATCCACTCTTTTTAAATCCATTGTTGATTATGATGGAAAAGTAGAATACATTTTAGAAATACAGACATTTTCTTTGGAGACTGAAAGTTATTTTGACATGGGAATGAATCACATATACAATAAAAATAACTTCATTATCATTGCAGTATATTGTAACATTTCCCATTGTAAAGCAGTTTTCAGATTTGTCTGTACACAAAGTTGAAATTGCACTTGCTGCATCATTTACAAACATAAAATAACTCATCTATGTCATGATTAATGGCTATAGCTTAAAGACATTTGAAGTCATTAACTTCTTATTATCTAGAGAGAATCCACTGATCTTCTACTAGCCAATATAAATCTTTCAATTGTATGATCATAAATAGCCTTAATCTATAACAAATGCAAGACCTTACAATCAATAATTATTTAGTTCATTATACAGCTAATCTGCCACAAGTTCAATTCAGCAAAAACAACACCCTGCAATCAAGATAACAAAATCAGTACTCAAACTACCAACTATTGCAACTCTTTTAAATAATATATTAAAAAAAAGGATATTTATGAAACTGTACAAGTACAAAGAAAATGTGAATCTTTAAAAAGAGGTAAGCGACCTTTCCTATAAGGAACATTTAGATGGCTATAATGGAACTAAACATAACGAAATGAGACAAAAACACAATGAAAGAGACAGAAAGATATAATATTGAAAAGCGCATTCATCATAATCAATTATATATTCAGACTTTGAGGCAATAAAAAGAGCAGTGTTGATTTGCAAAGTATAGTAATCTACAGATACCAAACTCAAACTTACTTTAAACAGATCTGTAAAAAGGTATTGATTTTGTTGCTATAGTTACTGAGATGTATGTGTCATCATTGCTGTTTGGATTGCCTTACTGAATAACCCTAACTGTGTTTTAGTAAAATTTAGGAAGCTGTATAATTGAATCTTTATGAAAACGTAAATAATTCATGTAATACAAGAAATATGCATAAATATAGAAAATCTGGGTCCTAATTTTATATGTGTTTCTGAGGAGCATGATTGTGACTGACCAAAACTCAGGTATCCTGCAATACTTTTGGCACTAAGGACTGTACCCAGCACACCCCACAGTCTAATGTGAGAATGTCTCAGTAGCTTGATGATTTCCCGCTTTTTAGATCAAAAGCATGTCTATCTAGCATGGTCTTGACTCTCTACTTAAGAAGATATTGACATTGGCATGGTACACAACTTTAGAGCTTTATGGCTACCCTAGTAATATGTTAACAATTAGTACACATTGGCACTATTTGGGGCTTAGTGTGTATTTATAACATTTTTTCTGTATGTAACTTGAAAGATTTGCACTTTATGTCCAAGGCTTATTTTCCTGATGTACCATACAAATATGCTGTAATGTCACAGTTTTATTCAGCAGAACTTTCCATTTCTTCCAGTAAGTGAATATATTTTGATATGGAAATAAGTAAGATGACATTATGTATGATTTAGAATAACTTTGTTTCTTTGTGCTGTCAATTAGAAGGTAGGCGGAAATAATGAGAAGAAAAGTAATGTAATGTAATGTATATGTAGGTAGGCAGTGTATTGTTTTGTTAATGCATTTAGTTAGGCAAATATTTCAGCTTTGACAATTTTTTATATAAATTTAAAAGTCAAAGTTTAGCCTAAAACAGAGAAATGTCTGATGTTTTAGGAGGTCAATGTCTCATTTATTAAAGGATAGTGTTGGTGTATAACCAATAACAATTGCCTCATATAATCAATGCAATATTGATCAGCACTTTGCTATATTTCCTAATATTTACTTGACATCTTATTCAGGAATTCACATGGTTTAGAAAGGTATACAGCCATCACACAATATCAGCAATAATAGTTTGGTATGGGGTTGATTTACTAAATTATTATTCCTTCATTTTAATGAAAGATATGTTAAAGAAGTTGATAATTAGTAAATCAACCCCAATTCCTTTATTTATGAACATATCCCCTGTATTATTGCATCTTAGTTTAGAAACTGCTGCTTTTATTAAGTAGTAAAATGATAATATGTCAAAGTTACAACTGCGCATAATAAAAGATACTTAGTAAAATGGGTCCAATATTTCATATATGTCATATGTCTAATATTACACACCCACATGTCACAAGGGACAGCTAAATTTTATATACAGGACATGGACCACAAACTTCAAAATGCCACCAACAGCTTTAAAATGTATGGACAACTGGTCACATCCTAATAAAAAGTGACAGATTGGTAGGGAGATGAACTATGACTGAACCCAGCACACCCAGAACAGTTTTTAACCCATCACATCTAGTATTATTAGATGTCCAAATACATGCTAAAGTAGTAAGCCTAACCCCCTTTACTTGATATTTTCCCTATTGGTTTACCATTGCATTGCGTGTTTTGATGAATATTTTAGTCAATTTAATCTTTGCAAAAGTAATACTTTTGTGGCATTCATAGTGAAACATAGTATAAAATATCAATATTCTACGACATCCAAGAAATCACAAATCTGTATTGATTTATTTAATACTTGATTTCATACATGAAAGTTTGCATTTTAGTTTAAAATAGAAAAAAATGAAAAAAAAAAATTATTTCTGAGGACGTCACTGCACACAGAACCAGCCACCAGGGATAATGTAAATTATGTGTAGTTACATCATTCGATAACAGAGGATCACTGTCTTTACAGAAGTCTGCCATGGAGCCGGCAGTGAAGATAGTGCCTTCCAAGCATGCAGCAATGACAGGTCCTGGAGCTGTGCATACTCTCTGGTTATGGCAGGAGCTCACCACCCACCCACCCATGAATGCATTAATGAATAAGAAAGTCACTTTGCACTTTGAGTATGTGTGCTTTTTAGGATGATTGCAGTAAACAGATATTTACTGCATTTACAAGGCTTTGTCATCAGATTTACTTAAATAAAGTATTAAGTAAATCTTCCTGACTGTGCATTACTAATAGTAAGAAAATATGTGGGCCATCACTGTTCATCGCCTTCTGAAACTACTAGATCCCTGACTGTTGCTGACTGTGCTGAGCCATCAGCTTAGGCATTTTCAAATACAATGTGGTCAGGTAACATGCTATATTATTCAGTGACAGCTCAACATGTTCTCAGGGGTTTCAAATGGTGCATAAATCCATAATAAAAATCCTAATAATCTGTGAGGTATACAGTATTACACAATTTCAATGAAACAGATAGGAGACTATCTTTTCCTGAAATGTTTTGCATATTTGGACATGTAATAAAAGCATTATTAGTATACTAGCAATATGGATGTGGTATACTAACAAAAAATTCTAGATTATATAAATATTTTATATTTTCCCTGGCTTAGAACAAGAATGCTCTGTATGAAGAGAATAAGAGGAAAAAAAACCCTTGGTAAGGTTGTAGCAAAGATACCCGATGTTTCTTATAAATACATAAAGAAAAAAATTGGACTTAATGGTCCTGGTATAATATTTAGATATATTTATTATAAAATTTTTAATACATCATAACTTGTCTATTTAAAGTAGATGATTAAGTAGTTGATGCATATTCAGTTATTTGGTCCAGTACTGGAGCATGTGCCTGCATGGTTCTACATAACCTAATACTTCTTATGTAGGACAATTAACCTAATTTATCTGTATAAGGCAGTGATTCTGTATGATTTATCTTCTCTGCCAGCTCCTCTGTTTTTGTAATATGGAATCTACATTTCAAAATGGCGATGGTAGAACTGGGTTTAAGGTAGAATTGTAGGTACAGTTTGGGTCAGGTTGCTTCAAAGCTCTGTTCAAAATCGATTTATTAGTTACAGATTTAAAGAACCCATGATGTTCTCTAATATATTGAATGCATCAATGTAGAAGAAGTCTTCATCATTATATAACAAACTGATTTATTGATATTATTTTAAACTAACTTTTGAGAACTTTTCCACATCATAGTACAATGTCAAAACAAGTTTATGTACAAGTACAATTTTGGTATCAATACATATAACATATATTAAGCACTTTAACAGCCAGGGTGCAGAATTTAGAACTTTATTTTGATTGTATGCTGCATTTCAAATGTTGCTTTAAAACAGATACCTAAATAATAGATCAATCATCGGTGACAAGTAAAGGAAATAAAAAGAAAAGAATATGGCAAAAAAAAACAAATACCACCCTGGAGCCAGCAATCTTAGTCTGAGAGGTCAAACTCAGTAGATTATCTTTTGCAGTAGAACTTTAAGATATCTGATAGACATCTTTGCTTTAAGGTATACTAATAGGTTAAAACTCCCCAAATAATTTTTTTACTGGCGTATATGTATCACTATTCCAGGTTTCCCAACACACTCAGATTTAGATGAGACTGATATGGCATTAGCCTTGAGCTGAATATAATCCTTGTACGCTGCAACTATAAATGTCACTCATGATTGATTTAAACCTTTTATTGGAACTTCTATCTTACAAAGATCTAGTTTTTCCAAAAAGAAGTACAAAACACATCCCTTTCTATAAGAATAACTTCTAAACCATACTGTTTTATGTCTACTGAGCTATAAAAAGATATGAATTTTAATGATTCCTGACTAAATATTAGCTCTTCTATACCCAGCACTTTGTTTCAAAAGATTAGTGAAAGTGTAAGCATGATTAATCATGGCCTTTACTTGTGCACAGTTTTTCAGTGAATTAGGCTGTAAATATTTTGCTTTCCTAAAGGAAGGCAACACCTCTCAGGCAGATCAGTTAGTTAGTAGATAGTAACTGACAAAAAAAATTTGACAATATATTTATGCTGAACAGACAAGATACAGAAGTAGACCAATGGTCTCAACCTAAAATAAAAAAAGAAATGATATGCATAGCTAATATTTTTTTTTTGTAGCAAATATAGGGAAATATACAAAAACTGGTTTTGTTGAGTTTAGGCTAAAATGGTAATAGAGTATCCAATGGTCATTAGTTTTTCTGAGGTGGACTGAACAATTAAATTTAATTATACATTGCACAGAATGTAGACTATGAATGTATTTAGGTGAAGGATTGAACACAGTCAGAGGGCATGTGGGGAGGAGGATAGAGGTAGAACTTGTAAAATGTGCTTTTTATCAGTCTAATTTTTTTACATAGACTGCAGTTGAGGTGGTTTCCCTGTTCATCTATATCCCCATGACAATATTCTTGGAAAAGAAAAAGTAAAGAAAGACTGAAATATTTTTTTAAGAAACTAGATGAAAGACAATAGGATACAATCTTACAAACTAAATTCCAATGGCAAATTACATTCAATAGTATATTTTTAAGCTCAGCTCAGAAATATAAAATCTGTGGCAATTCCTTATTCAGTAGGTATGCACAATGTTCACAGCACCATTCACAATAACAATAAACAACTCTGTCATGAATATTTATTGTAGAGATTTAAATCTCACCTGGTAAGCAGACTGACTCATCGCTGGCAAAACTATGTAGAGGGAGACAGGTGAGAGGAAGCATTTATTTGACTAAAGCTACGTACACACTTCCAATTATTATCGTTGGAAAACGAACGACGAACGTTCATGCACGATATACTGCCCAATCGATCGTTCGTCGTTCGATTGGAACGATAAAAATTGGAAGTGTGTACGCACCTTAACTCCAATGCCTCTAATCTGTGCTAAAATATTATGGTACCCTCTAAGTACAACACCACTCCCTGATAACACACTTTTACAGGGAAGCTTATCACATTATTTTTATCATCTGTCATTTAGATCATTTATTGCATCTTTCCACAAGGGCCCATTTACTGTTTCTGACAACCTTTACACATCATCTTACTGCCTAACCATGATTTTTATATATATATATATATTTTTTTTCTGCAGGATTTATTAGGGCTGCCCCTAAGGCTTCCCTTAACATTTTAACTATGCGCACAGTTTTATTCTAGCTGCACAGCAGGTCAACACTTGGTTACCAAGTACCTTTTGACTTCTAACATACAGCAGATTATCATTCCCTGTTCCCTTCCAACTGCTATAGTAGTTTATGTAAAAAAAAAAAAACATATCCTTGTACTTTATTATGATCTTTAGATTGTTAACAATGTATCTATACAGTGTGTCCTACTTTAAAGTTCTATTAACCATGATTAGAAAAAAATATATAAGAATATTAGTACTACTTTTCATCATTGTTTTGATTATTGTGTCCCATACTTAGTGTGACCCCTCTCAGCATGTTAGTTTCAAGCTTTATTACAGCCATTTGTTTTAATTTATAAACGTGAACATTTAAATGAACATTTAAATTTCTCCTGAAGGCTACATGCCATATTACACACTAAAGCAAATGCTTCACTACTGTTAAATATTTACCATTTCTAGCCTGGAACCTACAAAGCTGAACTCCAGGCAAAGCCTGGGTAAGGTCCTAAAACACTATGCAGTGAGTACCAGGTCATTCCCCATATTTTAGACAGTGGAGACATCACAGCACACTAATTAGGTCATCCTATGCTTTTACCTGCTATCAGCATTATCGCCTGGTTAACTGACCCATCCATTCACAGTTATGTTGTTATGCAAGGGATGATAGAAGGCTGATAGACAAATTCAAGTGCTTACCACAAGAACTATTAACATTCTAGTTTTCTCTTTACCAGAAATCCTTGTACTTTTGTGGAATAAACGTTTATTATCCTTTATTATCCCTGGTATTCATTAGGAGAATAGATAGCAGTTCACACAGATGTATGTCCTTTTGGAATATAACAAGGTGAGTTTCCAAAAATTACAATTAAGGTAATTTACAGATTATTAGCATTACCAAAGACATGGCGCATTTTATTTTTTATTTTTTGGGATTTTCTGAAGAGCTAAACAAGTTTTTTAGGGAATGTCTGTAAGAAACTGCTTATCGTAAACCGCTTAGATGTTAGCATTTGTGTTGTCTCCATAAGTCCACTTGTTACACTTACAATAAGGGTTATTGTAATACCCCAATTAAATACTCGAGGCCTGTTCTAACATAATCTTTCAAGTTAAAATGTATGTATAAGCATTACCCACATTACCACCTAACCCAAAAGGTTCCAACATTTTATTTATTTAACCTTGGTTACATAGGGACTTGCAGTTTTAAATTTTTTACACGTTTAAAGGTAATTTGTAATATTCTTTTTAAATTCACACTTTCTGGTGGAGTATATAGGTGGCAATGACAACACTTGTGCACACATGTCCCAGCATTGTAACACACCAGGACATGTTAGAAGCAAAAGTCAGTGTAGCAGTGCAAAGAAAAAATAGAAGGCAAGGAAGGGCTTTGAGACAAGCAATAATGTTTTTTTTTTTTTTTGGTAACAAAGGTATATTAATAACTTTGATTTCTATGCACTGTGTACATGTGTGTTCACATAACCAAATGAACATACCAATACTAACACAATCTAAACATTGATAGGGAAGATATAAGGTTTATACATAATCAAGTATAGTTCACAAGAAATATCTATATAAACCTAAATAAATCAGCTCATTTTCAAACTAGTTTTGGACATGTGAGTGTGATGTATATGGCTAAAAATGTAACATTCCCAATTCTGCACTGCCATCCCCTCTGCTGCATTTGTAAACAGTCTTTGTTTTTCATTGTTTTGTTTGTTGATTTTTACAAAAGTGAAACATTGTACATTGCATTTGTAAATAATATTGCAATGCTTTGAATCATATTAACTATTTTAATGTCAATATGAGACCAATCATATGTTTATTTTTTTTTCTGTGGTTTGCAATAATGTTTAAAAAATACAGTAACGATTGTTTCTAATGCTACCATTATTGTGGAATAAGAATATCGCTATTCAGACATACAGATATAGTAGTTAGATGACACACATGGAGAGAGGTAAAAGGGTTCCCAAGGCCTGTATACTATAGAAATAATAAAAATAATCTATAGGTACACTCACACCTAGGCATTAACATATTATTTCCAGTATGTCCTCCTATATTTACTTACCTATATTCCAATTACATGGTGTAAATTCTTAGAAATACTGTTAAGATTGAAAAACCTTGACAGACGTAGAAAGACACTGACATTAAAAAATGGATCTATGGAAGGCATTCTAACTTACAAGATTTTCAAATGTTGAGTAGCCAACAGCTATTGTATGTATTATTTTGGCTGTACTAACTATATTAGTTTCCTTTGCTTTTTGATCATGAATTATTCCAGGCGTCACTATTTTAAATGCATGAATGTGCCATACAAATATAAAATAGGACAGTTTCAGAGGGAGTTGAGCTCCAGGTAAATCTATCTGTGGCCACTTCCTAATTATCTCTCAATTCTCTGTGTACAATTTTCTGGTGGCAGATGTCTTGGAAAATTTTTGCCACTTTTATCCCATATCAATCTAGCTCCAGAATTAAACAAAGTATCATGTACATAAATTCTATGTATTATTTACCAGGAATTATAATTCTATATACTATTGAATTACCTGACTGCATAAATGAAGCACAACACTAGTACTTGGATGACAAACAAGCAATCAGCTTAAATATTAGCTGCATAAAAGCATGGTTGCTTGTGCTTTCTAAAAAAAATGGAAATACTAATGCATATTTGTATAAACTATTGACATTTATGATTTTAATGTAAACAGATATATTTATTTACATGGTTATAAAATTTCTAGAAATGTAATACCTCAAAATGTAAATGAAAACCAAAAAAATATATAATTTTTGAACTCCCTGTAAGGCTATTTTTATATGTCCACTGAGAGACAGAGAAAGCGTATACCGTTGTCTACAGATGGATTGGAAAACTATGTAAACTACCGGAATTTCTTAGTTTTTAGCTCATGTAATCTTAAAAGAAAAGCTTTACAGTAAGTGATTAAATATTATTTTCTTTCTTTTCCATTGGGGGGGCTGGAAATCATAAACCTTTGGGGCATCCAAAAGCATGTGAATGGCATTGCAATTTTACAAGCAACCAGAACATTTGCCTTCTTGTATAGAATTTATGTAAATGGAGACAAAAGGGACCACTCCACCAAGTCCAGCCACAGCTGGATCAGAAAAAGCTCCATAGCAATTGTCTTTGCCAGGAACATACACGTCTGATAAGGCTTTAATATAAAGATCTGCCCAGGACACAATACAATCTGTATCTCCTGCCATGATGAGACTTGACTTTATTCTGATGACTGATATACTCCACCACCATGATGATGTCCAACTGAATTAGGATTGGCTGTACCTCCTGCAGAATGGTATAATACTGCAGAAACAGGCATATTGCCTGAAACTCCATATCATAGATCGGATGACTAGACTCCTTTGACCACCAAGTCCTCTGCACCAAGAGAGCACCCAAGAACCATTCTTAGCTCAACAGGCTGGTATGCATAAGGTGGATTGTTCTGCCACCAAGCAAGGGACATTATGATCCTCTATGACAAATGAGTTAATTTGTCCAGGGAATGGATCAACTGGTCAAACAATTTTATAATATAACATTGCAGAGGTCTAGAGTAAGAATATAGAACTTCCTTAAAAGGAGACCAGCATCAGGTCGGCCCAGAGTCTCATGCAAAATAGAGTCAGATGACTGCTAGACCAGGGATTCTAAATCTGGGACTGGAAAGTCCAGGACGAAACCTAAATACTCAAAAATTGCTGTATTTCTGAGCAAACAAAATCTGTCTGGGCTCATGCCAACTTTTTCTTAAACAGGAGTTCATCTAAGTATTTCAAAATGAGGATGCCATGGGAATGCAGTGGGAACCATATTGGAGTCAACACTTTGATGAACACTAGATGTGTAAATGGAAAGCCAAACGGCATCATCACCAACTTGTAATGTAGGATACAAATAAAGACATTCAGTTATTAATGATAGATTAGATGTTCCTTTTAATTGTAGGAATGGTGAAAGGTTTGGCAGACAACTTCCAAACTCTTCTGGCACAGGAAAATTTAACAATGATGATGATTCAGAACACACGAAAGAAGCATTGGAATTTTGCCAATCTGTGTGGGGACACAGAATAATAGGATTTGAGAAATTGAGGTGTTGGTGCACAATTCTAGATTGCACCCCAGGGATATAGGCTCCTGCATACAAGTGTGAGGGTTAAAAAATGCCCCAATGAAGTCCCTATTAAAGAGTGAGTTCACACTTGCATGCAGAGAAAGGCTTGTCAAGTGGTTTGGCAAACTTTGAATTGCAAACCATGTGGATAGACTTGGAGCTTGGTTTAGGGGTATCAATGAGAAGATAAAGGGGTAAAGAATCAAGAAGAATATTTCTTAATGGTCACAGAGGAAGAACAGTTCAATCTGTTCCTGGGATGGGTGCCCTTGCCACTAGTGGTATCTATGATAACACTGCATTATCAAGAAATGGTTTTAAAACAAATTTTCTCAAATGCAAAGCAAATCAGAATATTTTACAAACACTAGGGTTTCCTACTACAGCACTTCAGGCAAAGTGCTCTATTCATACTGAATGTACTGACAAGCCCATTGAGTTTCAACGATCAGGAAAAATAAATTATTACAAGTTAGATAAATAAAACACAGCCAGGATCGGGTAAAAGGCAAGACCTGTCAGAAAGAACAAAACCCTAGAAAGGGCTTCTAATCATTTTTAATAAAAAGCACATTCTCTACTGGAACAATAAGTGCCTTTTTAAGGTAGGACATAGAAAACATTTGTAAAAATCCTCACTCATTAATACAGGGTTAATAGGCATACAAATAAAGCAAATAATTTATCAGAATGCTTTTAGTTTTCAATAGTTGGAAAAGTTGGTACAACAAGTTCAAGCTGTCTTATGAGTTTGAAATGATCCAAGGCTGGAAACAGCACTGGTAAAAGTAACAGGCTGTTTTCTGTGGCTACAGAACAACACATCAATAAATGCCAAAATGGAATCCTTTAAATTGTGAGAGATAGAAGTACACATCCTTACAAGGAAGCTCATCAAAGATTGTGCGCATGCGCCAGTGTTCATGATGGTCACAGACTAAATTGTGGCACACCCCCCTCAGGATTCTACTAAGCTTTAAGCCAGCAGATTATTTAGGCACTGACATGAGGACTGTCTTCTCAGCACCCAGCAATCCTCTGCGATTGGTGGGTAAAACTAAAGACCGTAATAATTGATCAGAGACACCGTGCTCTCAATCCAAGATGGTGGCGCAGGAGGTTCTCCATGCTGTTTCCACAGCTAACCCCCATACTCAGGTCCAAAGCACAGGTAGGGAGTAAGGATTAGAAACGGGGGGTGGATGTGAATCCCCCCCTGAAGCACCGAATGACTCCATTTAGGGACCCTGCTTACCCATTACAAGATCTCAGCAGCCTGGATCACAATTAATTGCTACCCCCAGCAGCCCCAGCTCCATTGGGATGGAAATACATCCAAACCAGATCTGCTTACCCTGCCTACCAAAATCCCACAAAACTCCTCGCAGACCTCAGATTTGAATCCTGAACTTGAGGAGCTCCAAATAAATGTGATTATCTGGAAAACCATGCCGGTCACCAAGCCCTAAGCCCACAAATCAGATGGTCCACCACGATGCATAAAGTCTTATTTATTTCATATATTTCTCTACCACAGAAACCCTGATGAGAGTGACCAGAAACCATATTTGATGACGGACGGTTTCCAGGTACAAATTTTCTCTGATCGTTCACTCTTCAACTTCAAAGGACTCCTAAACCACTATTGCAGACCCTCATAGCTAACATCATTGGGCTTTCCCAATCTGTCTGATCCTCCAACTTAAAGAAAGACCTTTGTATTTTCCTTATTCTTTAAAGGAGAAAAGCTTCCCATGGGTTACCAAAGAATTCCTCTGCTACTCAAGCACTAGATAATGCATGGCTGTACAAGCATGGCTGTACTATTTGGTTGCTAAGCATCCCAGAAAGTCACCTGACATGGGGGAGTGCTTGTGTTTGCTCACTTTGCCACACCTGGGTAATTGCTCCCTGGTGGGTCTAGGAAGAACTTAGACTACCCTCACTCTTGGTTGTTTTGTTCTTGACAGCAGTTGTTGGGTAAATGCTGAAAGTTCCACCAAAATGACTCTATATACTTTCTTAGTGTTGCACTGAAATTTGCTTGGTATTTATTGTTATCATTTTTTAAGTTCCTGTTACTGGTGTTAATGTTCTTCAATTTGCTAAGCTTACACACGTTATACTGTGGAAGCCAGAGGGGATACACATGCACTTAGTCTTTGTGGATTGGTTGTTGGCATTTCCTATACATTGCTGGCTCAGCAGTTCCTCACTTTATTTTCAGAGCAGATTGGAGCTCCAATTGCTGTGGGGCTCCAGTGGTTGCTCCTCTCGACCCGGGCTATGGTGGCCCTGGTCGATGGGGTTCGGCCCAGGACCCTTCATGGTTACATCTGCGTTAATGCCTTTTTATGCTTTGTTTGGTTCTTAAAGTGTCACACCCACTCCTTAACACCCCCCCCACCTTCTCCAATAGTAGGGGACCCTCCTGCTCTTGGGTAAACCTCCCCACTAATGGATTATACGACTTTGTGGTACTACAGTCATGTCACCTAGTAAAGAGGTTAAATGGTCTTTATCATAACCTACTACCCTCTCAACGAAGGTCAAATTGTTTTTTTAATACTCTCTACTTCACAGTAATGCTCAAAACTCAGGTGAGCTTGTTCCTACTTAGTGATTTTAACTTAGCATTGGACCAGATCCTTGATAGGACCAGTAGGCCCATAAACGGACAATCTCAAAAGAAAAGTCACACATTTTGCTTACTGCTGAAACAGTATGATTTGATTGATATCTGGAGGGAGATAAACTCCTCTTATAGGAATTATACATATTATTCTAAAGGCTTATAACCAATAGTCAAGAATTTACCACTCTTTTTTTCCCCAAGGCATGATCAATTTTGATGCAAACTAGGGGGATAAAAGAGCAGACTACAGGATTTCATTGAAGATTTAATGATAGCCTACTGATCGATCCCCTGGTCTATTCCAGAATCTATTCTTCTATCTTTAGACCTGCAGAATGCTTTTGATAGCCATCTTGGCCATATCTTTTCCACGTCTTGTCCATTATAGGATTTGGCCCCTACTTAGTACACTTGCTGCCTTCCTTATGTGACAGTCCAGGGCTTCCTCTCCTAATATCTCAATTAAATGATGCAACAGGCAAAGCTGACCACTATCACCTCTTTTGTTTGTCCTGGCATTAGAGTCCTTATCATTAACAATCCTCTCCAACCCAGATATCAGAGGAATTCAGTATGGGTCCGTGGAACACAAATGTCCTCTATTTGCGGATGACATACTGATGTATATAATGTATACACTCGTCACCCTCCTGAATCTTTTCAAATTATTGGAGGATTTTGCAATGATGTCAGGTCTCTAAATCAATCATTTCAAATCCCAAGCACTAAACATTATCCTACCAGCCAAGTTCTCTTGGGATGACGGGTCTCTCCAATACGAGGGGATTCAACTTACCCCAAACTACCAACCCAAATATCAGGTTAATTATGCCCCCATATTTAAAATGATCCTGGAGGACCTCCAACTCTAGACCCACCCCCCCCCCTCCCCTTCGTGGCTTGGTCGCATAGCTACAATTAATACAAATGTCCTTACAACAGTGCTTTACCTCTTTCACACCCTACAAATATCTGTCCCAAGGAGTGTCTGAAATAAGTTCTACACAGAAATGAACTGATGGCTTTTCGAACACAGTAATGTACTTTCTGTCATGTTAGATTGATATGTTACATAATTATTGATTTTGTACAGTGTCATGTATATGCGATGTCACTGGTATTGATATATTATTTTACCCTTTCTCACAAATATTACAAAGATTTAAATACAAAGACTGTGGCAACTGAGAATCAGACTCATATACCTAAATTTAAAACACAAGAAATCAAACATTCCCTCATGAGAATCTTCCAGGTCCATGTGTTTCAATATCATTAATTGATTCCTAGGGAATGTTTGAGGGAATGTCAAATTCCTTGTTTTATAAAAAGAGCCCATAGTCTCTGCAGCTGATGGGTTAGAAGCTACTATGCGTATTGACAAATCAGATATATAATCTGCAGGATCCACTCCATTCACAAAGTTTAGAAAGTACACAAAGTACGTTTTTCCTGGGCCATAAAATCTTGCATGAAAATGGCAAAAACAAATTATTCCATGCTCCTATGTCTCATAAAAATGCCCCAAAAAGCTCAAAATTGCAAAGTTGTAGGCTGATTTACTAAATGATTTGCACATTTTTCATTTTCACAGTATCCAATAATGTGATCGAATGTATTCAAGGTATCAATAAATTTGATTTTTAAATGGCTGGACTAAATATTTTAGGATTCTGAAGTTAAATAAATTAACCAAAAATTCATTTTTCCCACTGTAGAAATAAGTCCTTGCAGTTTTTCAGGAATGTTGTCAACTGTGTAGTAATGGTATCTACAGCTATGATAAGCACAATTTACTGTGGCACAGCATACTAAAAAATGGTAAATACAATAAATAGTTTGCATATCAATGTGCAAAATGGTTAAGAAATGATTTAAGACAGACCAGAATAACAAGGCTCTCTATAGTTTTTGAAAAAAAATGGACCAGCAATCTTTTGTGCGTAACTATACCTCAGTTTGTAATTTATGCAGTTTAAGATTATGATTCAGATGGTTTTCCCAACCTCTAGAGATTGACAACGCCAAAAAAACAGTATGAATAACATGATAATTTAAACAGAACAAGACTGCAGAAATTCATTGGATTTGCACGCTGAATAGGACATTTATTGTTACATTAAATATAAAAAAAGAGGTAGAACAAAAGAAAGAAAAAAATAGATATGGTTAAAGAATGAAAAACAGATATGTACTTTTATGTTCCTTAAATTCAAGGAAACCTGTACTAAAATTTTTAGGCTGCCACTGTTGACTTCCTTTTAAAATGTTGTTTACCTAGGTGTTAATATTTTTCTTTATATTTACTTTTGAATAATTATTAAAAAGGATGCTGGCAAGAAGTAGAGTGTAGTTTTGGTTTGGATGTTGAATTTAGGAAGACAGCAGTACTTCAGTACCCATAATAGTAAAACAGGAGAGCGTCCAAATGATAATTTTTCATCAATCAAAGTAAATAAAATTCACCTTATTACAGTCAATGTGTTCTAGCAGTCTCTTTGGTAATCAAGCAATTGGGACCCAAAAGTAGTCAAACTGTTAATCTATTTACTCCCCAGAGTCCATTTTCTTCTTTCAAACACTTACTAAATCCTTATGAAGGGGGTACCTAAAGGCTTCCAATATGTTTTCTATATTAAAGTTTTTTTGGACTGTTGTAGTGGAATTAATGTCTTTTGGACTCAGAAAAAGTGAGGTATTCCTGCACTTTAGCTTGGATCTGAAAATCTGAATTTCAGGCAGAAGGCAAAAAAAAACTTTTTAGCAAAGAATCCAGTTCAGACAAAAACCTAAAAAGCACACCTAGAATCCAATAGTGCTTTACTGGTACCAGCTCCATGTAGCCCAATAGCCATTTTGGGATTTGATAATTGGCTTTCTCAAGAAAACATAAAAACCAACCATTTCGTATGAGTTGTTCCATATTTGTATTCTAAAAAAGGATGTTTGACTACTTGTAATACTACTAAAACATTTTTTTTTTGCTGGAACCTGGGTTCAGACTTTTTTTCCTTTTGGTTTTACACATTCCACTATTGTTGAGCACCCCAACATTTTGGTGTTGGTAGCGCAGTATGGTAATGTGGATTCTAGCATATGTTTAACTTGTAAACTTGACCAAAAAAATGAATCCAGTCCCAGTTCCAATACATAACTTCATTTTTAAATCTTTCTGATTTCACCGTATGCGTTTGAATAATATAAAGTATACATTGCAGCGATAAGGTGTTTTTAGGTCTCTGAAATTATGGATACATTTGAATTTGAGTTTTCAATAAGAATACTGTACTCACTTACTTATCTGTTGCAGCCCTTAGCTGGATATGTAGGCTGTGAATAACATAATTACTATGCTTTAGAGATAAAAATCCTGTAATAATACTATACTAAGTAGCTTATACATTAAAATAAATTATTTAGGAAAGAGGCATCTCAATATACATCTTTACTATGTACCATTCAAGAAAACCTGCAATATAGCCATAATATTGACATTGACAAAAAGTAATGACACATCACTGCTTACTGCACTGGAAGTGCTGTTAGGACAGAATAGTGCCCTAAGAAATGTTAATAAGGAGGAAACAAAATAGGTTACCTTTGATATAAATGGTTGTTGTAATATAAACAAAACAATGTTGTTTAATGTGGATGTACTATTTTGTCCACAAAATATATTAGATAAAGAAATGAGGGAACAATTGGCACAGAAAGAAGAAATCTGAGAGGAACATATTAGTATCTAGTTAGTTGGCTGTCAAAATTGGTCTGTAAAATGGGAAAATTGATATTAATTATCACAGTAGTGATAATTGAACCAAGTCTGAATTAGACCTACATTATTTTACTTTCTCTTTTTATGCAGGCACTCATCTGTCACTCATCCTTCTTTATATAAAAACCCATTAGGTCAAACAAAGAATTAATAAATTATTTAAAAAATTAATACTATCACTTTTCATTTCTTTACACATGTGTATGTTAACATTTAAAGCAAACAAATAGTGATAATTTGGAACTTAAAATCATTGCCAAGTATTTTATGGCTTCTTTACAAGTATCCTATTATATAAAAAGGAAATTGTGAGTGCCAAACCCGATTTACTTTTAAAACGTGTATGATGCATCAAGGTCATCCTGTTTCTGGCCTCACTACCATGTGACTTACTGGCTCAAAACGAACATGCAGGATAAACTTAATTCTGGTCAGTGACAAAGTGCACTGAAGCAGGGGATTATAATACCATGCCAGAGATTATGCCTTTTCAAATCAGTTGTAGTTATCATACATCCTCAGTTTCCTAAAAACTTTTTCTTGTCTATAATCTGCTAAAATTATGCATTGTAGATGATTACCTCTTTTAATTTATATTTTTGCAGTAGGGTTCAATTGGACTTAAAGTGCAGGAAGCTAAAACAGAGTAACACATTTCAAAATCCAAACTTGAAGATGCAGTGCCAAGGTCACTAAGTGTCTGAATCTGTAGAAGTGTGGGATCATTTTTAGTATAAATTAAAACTGTCTGTGTTGCAAAGATTGGTTAGGCCCCAAGTCTTAGGGTTCAAACACAGAACATTTTCCTAATAACTCTCATTATCTCTCAATTCATATTTCTCGAAAGAAAAAAATACTAGAACTTAACAAGCACTTAACAAACCTAACAGGATGTTACTTCCATAAAGATCAGTCATCTGAAGTACATCCAGATACCTAGGACTTTTTAACAGACCTAATAACAAATTAAAAATAATTGCAGGTAGTTCTTTGTTTTTATCTAGTTTGCTAAATATTTACTTACATCATTTTTTTTTTACCAACTTGTAATATGCCTATATTATTGCTAGTTAATCAGATTCACTGCTAGCATACGTAAGTCATTTCCCTTCTCCCAGGTCAAAGCCCCCTTCTTTTCTGAAAATGTCTTATCAGTCTTTGCTAAAAGCTCCTCTGTCTGTCCCCTTGCCTCCCTACATAACCATATTTATTAAGTGTATACCAACTGTAATGTGTTTTACAGGTATTGTTTCTGACAAGCATACAGCTTACTGTATTTTGTAGCATTTATTTCTATGTTTCTGCCCCATGTTCATTTGTCGTTTCTCTATTTCTGTTCTGCTACAACTAGTAGGTGATTGACAATGGAGTAATCTCTGTCTTTGTTTCTATATTTTATTAGCAGTCAGACAGTGACCTATGATGCATCAGGTGTCCTTTTAAATGTTTTACAAAATCTTGAGAACTCACACAGTGCTTAAAGTTGCAATATAACTTGAGCACATTTAATGTATAAGAAAGACGAACAAAAACAAATGTGACAAAAGATATTCCCACAGAAACAAAACAAAAAGCTTAAAATTTGTGGCATATTATCACAAATAGTAACATACTGATACTAGAAGGTAATGTGTTCCAAAAAAGCAAATTATAAGATTACATGCAATGGCACACAGATACATGGAAGTAAAAGCACAGCTATGGCAAGTTGTCCAAAGTCTGCTTTGTATGTTATTTATATTTTTTTGGGACTGTAAAATGGTATTCTGAGTAACTGAAGATATTTGCTTTAACTTACTTACCTCTGTAATCACAAGTAGACTCTAAACTCCAGAATTAAACCTTGAAATGTATCCTCTAAATTTGCTCATGGTAATGCTTGGGACAGAGTGCTGTGCTTATGGTGGTTTCCTATAAATCCGCCTGAAGGTAATTGTGTACTGCTATCATAAGGTGTTTCCCCATGCAGAGAACAAGGTCTTGTGTCTGCCCGTAGGATTAAGTAACCACATAATGTCAGACAGTGGGAAAACATTTTTTCACCATGTATTACAGAGTAACAGTATCCTACAGAAACCAAGACATTATTCCTAACTTAGTTCAGAATTTAGCACTTCAATAACTCAATCTTGAAGCTTGTCATTTCACAAAATATGTCATAATATTTCTCTATAAATACACTGTCATTACCATTTTTGTGAATTACATCCCCAAGACCTTATCAGGTTAGGTTAAGTTTTAAAAGAAATACATTTAGGCATGAAACAACTAAAAAGGCTTATAATACAAAACATTCGCTGGTGGAGAATCATCCTGGTCCACATGTTTCAAAGGCATTGATTCTCTACCAGGGTATGTTAAATTGAAAATCAGATTCACTGCTTTATAAACAGACTGCAATGTGTGGAGCTTGGCATATGCAAGTACTACATTGAAGGCAATGCACTGCTATTGTGGGAACTGCTGTTGTGGGAATAGCCACTCAAGAAAGTTTTTTTATATGTAAATGAAAATTGTATACTAGTTTCCTGCTGAGCTAAGCTCCATACTTGGCTGGGTATAATATGTCTTCGCTGCGGTTTCCTAAAGCTGAGGTACTAGCAATTTAAGTAGTTAGTAGCTGTATAACCCTCCAGAATATTGCAATGCTGCAAAAAAGCTATATGCAATTTGCCTCCTATAATTAGTCAGTAGCAAATAGGAAAATGGAAAAGAAATAATTATTATTTAAGTCAGCTTATTTTAATGAGTGAATATAGTTATTCTGTGCCCTGTAGGGGTAAAATAGAATATTTATTATGCATAACTGCTTCATAGAAATAAACCATCTAATGCTAAAATTACTTTTAACATTTTCATTATCTGCTGCTCACTCACTGTAACCTTTTGATTGTCTGGGTCTGGACATTGAGATGTTCTAACTGATGTGCTTCTATCTAGTAACTTTCACTTTTAACTTTAAATGATGTTACTCCTGCTGGGTTTATAATGAAACTTATTTTTTGTTTAGACAGAACAACAGAGAACTCTTTTGTAATGTTTTTTGCCATGCATGAATAATTGTCCATAAGTTTCAAGGCTCACTGGATATTCTTTGACTCCACTTCAGAAAGAAGCACAACACAGTGTGACAGACCCATAGGTGTTATATACCAAACAGTGGCCAGAATTTTAACCAACAAGAATTGTTAACAGGCCTGTTCTAGATTCACTGTGAATTTTCAAACATTTACAGTTAAGAAGTGATTCCACAGAATAATCAAAATTTCATCTCATATTCTCTTTGAGGTCCCAAGAACAACATGTGTTTCCATTTTACAATAAGGACGCATATTAAAAATTTGTCACAATTCGGTGGTGTGGAGTATGTCAAGTGATTGACTTTTGTCTTCTCACACTTTTTTTAGTGCTGCAACAAAACCGGTTTTGTTGAGGATCAAAAAAGAGGCATACAAAGAGTAACAGTAACAGTGACAGTGATTTTCTTGTTTTTTGTAGTTCTGTAAATGGTAACTTCCTAACAGAAAAACTATGAACAGTATGGTTAAAATCAGTTGCAAAAAACATTGCAAAAGCTTTCATTATAGCTATTTTCCTACCTGTAAATAAGATTTCAGAAGTTGGACAATCTTAAAAGGCAAAGTGTTAGAAAATCAACACCTTCATACTGTGGCAAGGAAAAAAGTTACTGGACAGATTGTCAGCACTTTACCTCATAGAACAGCTGACAATAAAAAAATGCTTTACAATTGTTGCCACAATTTTAGGCCAGGACTTTTGCTGCTGATATTGTGAAAACATTGTACAGGTTAAAGTAAATAGACAGCTTTCTAAAGCTTTTATAAACATGCAAATACTGATAGGTTGTCTGGTGAGTTACAAAATCCATGAAGTCACAAAAAAAATCTGCCTATACTGATCCCTTTTTGTCCAAATCCAAATATTATCTTTCCCTGGCTGCCACTTTTAATGGTTTTTAAATATCTTAATCCTATCACATTTTACAGGTTGTACATATAGCTTATTGTGGTTTTCTTCAATGCACATTGGGAAGAGAGGTTTGTATACGTGTTTTTTTCCCAATGGCCAAGCACAATGTGATGGTAATGGTAGATAAAATCCAGAAACACATCCTAAACTTGAAATTTTGAAAAAAATAAATCTTGTATTACTTCAAGTAAACATATTGTAGTTTACGCAATTGCTTTTTTCTTTTTTTGTTTTTAAGTCTGCACTGAGATACAAATCAGTTATAAGCATCCTCTGCAATACCAAGAATAGACAAGGCATATGAGTCACAGGGTCACTGATGTACTGGCTGTTCTGAAAAAGATATCTTATAGGTACCAAGATTGCAAAACAGGGCTACTGACTATATTATGTTGGTCAATTTACCTTTAAGAAGAATGTCCCTAATATGCCTCATGTGGTTATAATAAACATTTATAAATAACATGCAAGTCTACAACACCCACGATTCATGTCAAGGCCTGAGTGCCCGTTTTCTGCTCCACTGGTCCCAGCTTTGGCTCTTCCTTGATATGCCAGCAAGTATTAACATCCGCTTGTAAACCAAGGAAAATCAACCAGCCCTCTCCAGGCAGGAGGATGAAACTATATGATGCAAAGAGTTAGCCAGTGTGCAGAGACTTTATAGCTTGAGCAGAATCACAAACCACTTCACTAATTAGCTTATTAACACTCTTTAACCAAATGTCCTTTGAGGTCAGGCTACCATATGCTCTCACAGATCTCCTAGTCTCTTAAAAGCATTCCTTTTTAATTACATCCAGTCTGTAATTCACCTTCACCAATTTGCTCATAAATTTATGTAATGTCCACACAATTGGATTGCTTTAAATCAAATAAACTTTATTGTTGAAATGACTCATCAGTACAATTTTCTCTTATCAACATTGTTAAAAAACGTCCTATTAACACTGACATTTTGACTACATATTTTGTCTACAGGGTGTCTTTCTCTCTCTCAGCTACAATCATGTTTACTTTCACATTTCACCATTTCTAGAAGCATACAGTCCCCGAAGGCAGAGGATTCCACAATTCCACAGAATCAGGAGAAAAACAGGTCACTTCCCTCTCAACTTCCTCCAGAAAGCCACTCAACCTTACTACCCATCAACATCTTTTTCATATAATATTATTATACAGTATTTATATAGTGTCGACATAATATGCAACGCTTTACAAAGTCTATAGTCATGTCACTAACTGTCCAGCGAAGGGGCTCACAATCTAATGTCCCTACCTCAGTCATATGTCTTTATTACAGCCTAAGGTCAGTTTTTGGGGAAAGCCAGTTAACCCAACTGCATGTTTTTGGGATGTGGGAGGAAACCCACACAAACACTGGGAGAACTTGCAAACTCCAAGCAAGACAGTGTCCTAGACGAGATTCAAAACTGTGACCTAGCTCTACAAAGGAGAGAGTGCTAACATCCGAGCCACTGTGCTCAGAGGTTAGCATATAAATGGAGGTTAGCTCAAATCAATCAGAATGCAAAGCACCAGCCCTCAATAGTAAATGACTGACAACCATTTAACTTGGTATTTTTGGTTTCTTTGAATGGAATCTTTCTGGTTGGACTATCCAACTACTGTTGGCCTTGGCTGCTTTTTCACCTACACCTGGCAGAGAAGCACAGGATGCGCTATGTTTTATTCAGCCCCACCATTATATTTTTTGCTTACTGGCTCATAGAGGCCTCTTCTATGCACATGGAGCAAGAAAACATTATAGTAGTCCGAGAACAGTAAAGAAATAGGGCATAAAAAAGACTACCCAATGACAAAGGACAGGGGTTTGACAGACCAGAAACAGGTAGGTGGATGATTCCCATTGTTTAGATGCTAAGGCTTTTTGATGGAACAATACAGAAGGTGGCTTCAAAAATGAAAAAAACCTTTTACAGCATTTGTCATTTATAAGATAAGGTAACCCCAACTAACGTTAATCTAAACCTTTTAAGAGATGCTATTGTTACCGGATTCAATAAAAAATGTAAAATGCCAGTCACCAAGCTCCATTTACAATAAACAGTTTCACAATAATATGGGTAAGGATAAGGTTTGGGAAACATAAAATGTGTTTACTTCAGCAAAACACAGTATGCTCCACAATTATATCAAAATATGGAAAATCATTCTGGAAAAACTATGAATTATTACTGGTTCAAATGCAAGGCACAGCACTGAAAAATAAACTTCTCTTCTGTATATAACATCTGTATATTATTAGAAAGGTCAAGGACTGAAATGCAGCAAAAAAAAAAAAAAAAGTGATATAAGCACGTTTGAAGTAAATTTGTCACTGCTATTTGAAAGGGCTCTTGTAAGTGAATACAAATGTGATCGTTAACTAGCCCTCCTGTAACTGCAATCACCACAAGAGTTTTGTAAAATACACTACTAATCAGAGGAATGAAGAAAATATTTCATTCATTTTTGTATTTCATTTTGCAAGTATTCTTTAGTGCTGCAAACAGAGCTAAACTGCAAATTAATTGTTTTCTCATTTTTTTCCACTGTACTTTTATGAAGCACAACTGTTTTAACCATTCTAATTCACTGAAGTAAACTGGTAATGTAAATTGATGAACTACAGTAATGCCTTCGTCTTCAGATCAGTTTAATTGTAACTGGAGAGAGCACTGGATTCTAGACTTTATTGATTAGGTAGAACAATGGACCATAACAGGGTGGGGTATAATAGCACAGGTCAACATGTCATTTTCATCAGATATAATTTTATAAGGGCTTAGTAGTATTTTTGATGCAGATTTTAAATCAGTGTTCAGTTTTTCTCTAGCACATCTAATGTTTGTGATGCAGCTAATTATATATTGTGTGAAATGTTTTATAAATAGCCTTAATATATTACAACACTTAACAACAGTTTTCTTTTTTTAAGGTTAGAGACCGCACTAACTGCGATTGATTTCTTTTGTCATCATGCCTAGAAGTTGCCGTAATGATCCAAACAGTTTCTGTGGGTGTGTGTTGTGTGTGGTTCATTCACGATGAAAGCACAACATCGCCAAAATACCACAGAACTTAAAAAGATATACAAATTTTATTTCAGCTGTCCACTTGGGGACCAGGATAAATCTTGGGCTCCACATGTCATTGTTCCAACTGGTAAAGCAGCAATGCCATTTGCAATCCCATTGGTGTTGTCTGTCTACAAAAGTGGTTTCTCAGGTAAAACTAGGCACAAAATTGAATATTCCAGCCTTGATTCTGCAATTAGGCCTGTTCCCCATGATGATTCATTGCCAGTTGTGGTACCACCACATGATGGACTTGCTTCTTTAGAAGGTGATGAAGAATGCGCTGGAGTAGCAGCCAGTTACAACCCCAAACGATCTGATCCTGACTACTTGGCCAATGAAGATTCAGAGTCAGAGACCTTTACACAAGCAGAGCTGAATGATCTTGTTTGTAATCTAAATCTCTCTAAAGACAATGCAGAACTTCTTGCTTTAAGGCTTAAACAGAAGCATTTGCTTGCAAAGGGTGTAACTGTAACTCACTACAGAAAACAAAATCATAACTTGACAACGTTCTTTACTAGTGATGGCTCACTGTGCTACTGTCATGATATAAATGCAATCTTTAACAGTTTGTCACAAGAACATGTTCCATCTGAATGGTGTATATTCATTGATTCCTCTTAAAGAAGCTTGAAAGCAGTCTAACTGGATAATGGTAATTCCAAACCAAGTATACCAAATGCCCATTCAGTTAACTTAAAGGAGTCCTATGACAACATGAAGCTACTACTTGAACAATCCAGTTTAAAAACACACCAGTGGAACATCTGTGGGGATCTAAAGGGCATTGGCTTGCTGATGGGAATTCAAGGAGTATTCACAAAATATTGCGGTTTCCTATGCCTGTGGGACAGCCAATCCACGGGAGACCATTATGTCAAGGGTGATTGGCTACAAAGAGATACCTTTAAGCCCGGAACAAGCAGTGTCAAGTTTCTGTCTCTGGTTGAACCACATAAAATACCTTGTGAAGGTCATGGGTAAATCAAACCTCATGGGTTTTCAGTACCTTGTTAAGAAGTTTCTAAACATAAGCAGTGTAAAAATGAAGGAAGGGATATTTATAGGACCACAGATCAAGTCTGTTTTGCAGGATGATATTTTCAAACAATCTCTCTCAGCTGCTGAGCTAGAAGCTTGGAATGCATTCAAGTGGCTGTGTGAAAACTTTCTGGGTAACCATAAGTCTCATGCATACAAGGAAGGAGTTCAGAATCTACTTGACTCATACCAGAAACTGGGATGTCAAATGTCATTAAAAAATACATTTCTTGCACTCATCTAGAATTTTTCCCGCAAAATCTTGGTATGGTGTTTTCACCAGGACATTCAGTTAAAGGAGCACCGCTACCAGAGTTTCTGGAATGAAAGTATGATGGCTAACTACTGCTGGATGCTGTACCGCGCCAATTCAGACAAAGAGTACACAAGAAAATTATATTCTAAGCATTTCTGAAGAAACAATGGTACCTGGCTGACACTGTTCAGAAGATCTATACCACAGTGTGCCTTATTTTACTTCACACTGAGGATGTATTAACATTCACTTCAATGGTGCTTATGTTTTAATACAAAATACATGCATGTACAATGTTAACTATAATAGTACTCATAACTCAGGAAGTGTACGTGTTAGGGAAAAACTGAAAACAGATCTGAAATCTACTGAAAACTGATTTAGAAATGTTTGCTGTGGTTTCAGATGATAATCAAACAAATTTTTTGTTGACCTGTGTAGTCTTTCCTTGACAAAAAAGGAGCTAAACAAGCCAAATATAGGTATTGCTTTGCCATCATTTTACTAGCAATCTTAAAAAATACATTTTGGAGGACCTGTCAGATTCACTTTAAGTATCAACTATTTTATAACCACAGTACTAGAACAGACAAACAATGTAACTATGTTTTTCTTTAAGCCATTTTGAACTAAACTGAGACTTTTTTTATCCTGAAAAAATTTAGTCTGCTGTCCATGTGTAACCTCTATAACATCTGCCAACATACAGCCACTGGAACATAAACAAAGGATAAGGAATGGGGCCTTTCCCTTCTCATCAACTGCCATTAACCACCTGGCTGGTAAACCCGACCTTGGTTCGGGTCTATCGATTTTGCAAAAATCGATAAACCCGAACTTTTCTCACCGTATAAATCCCAATCACTTACCTGGTCCCCGCTGCGATGATCCAGCGTCGATCGAAAAAAAAAAATACTCACCTCCCCGCA
>NC_092867.1:28220685-28234095 GCF_032062135.1 Pyxicephalus adspersus
AAAAAAAAAAATTCATGAAAAACAGTGTACCACTTCTGGTACAGAAATCTAGACATCAGTGTAACGCCCAGGTGGTTAAACAACCAGCTGTTAGCACATATAAATCTGAGAAGAGCACAGAAAAACAGTGATGATGTTGGAAGTGAAGTACCTTTAGCTGTGCACCCCCCTTTTATGAAGCATAGGTATTGCCAAGATTACTAAACGATCCTGAGCACATTCTAAACCAAACAAACAAAAAAAAAAAAACAAAGGGCTGCAGTGAGTGTTGCCCCAGTGAGGATTAATATTGGGTAGTTATAAGTAACTGCTAACTTTCTGTGATCCTAATTAACTCTGTAATGAATACTTCCAGAGAAATGCAATTCATGTGAGAGAAACCAAGGCAAATATGTTCCTACAACTACATCTTCAGGTCCCTACATCTCCCCATTCACATGACGTGGGCTCAAAGAAGTTTGGCTTTATCAGTGCAGGCTCAGACCTGTGGCAGGGGCAAGCAGTCCTGCACGTCACCTAGCAGCTGACCCCTTACAAGCCACTCAATGCTTGCACTTCTCTACTGGTTCTCAAAGATTTGACAGCAGGCGGCCATTTTAGGGACTAAAAGCTTTGAGTTTTCCCTGAATACCCTAAAAATTCAAACTCAGCAGCTCAATTTCGCCATCTACAAGCGTGTCTTAAAACCACAAGAACAAGGCACTTAAAAGTATTGACTGTTGTCCTGACACTTTCAGAGAGGTTAGGTGTGGGGGCAGGGGAAGCTAAAAAATTATTACCATGACACAATAGAAATGAGAAATTGGGCTCCGATTATAATATTAGAAATGTTTCTGTGGTTTCGTCTAGTGCCGATTTAGCACCATCTATGTCTAAAACATTTTGGGAGCTTACCACAGAGCAGGGTTTGCACACTATTCTCCATAAAGTCATAGTAATGTTATACCCTGGAAGACCATGAAGTATCAAAAGGGACTTTAAAAAAAAAAAAAAAAAAATTTCCAGGAGTTATGAAAACGAGTTTTTTTGGCAATGTACATTTTTTTCAAGAAAAAAAAATAGCAGACACCACAAAAGCTGCTATTAGGAAATAGCACTAAAGGAAATTGGGGTTTATATCTACAAACCTGAAAACTACTGCTAATAGTCCCTCATCATTCTGATGAAATTCGCTTCTATTAAAAAACCTATTAAAAAAATGATTTTTCATGTCCCCATTTTTTGCTATATTGACTACATTTGAAGCTAGGTAACAATAAACCAGCTATTTTTGTGGCAGCACAATATAATTCAGGGTAAAAAAAAAAAAAAAAAAAACATTACAAAATGGAGATAATTATTTCCAATAGTTTTGTCTATACACAGTATTGCTCCGGTCAAAGCTTCCATTCTCTTCCATATTTCAATAGAGAGCTGGTTCTAACAAGATCAACCTTATTGATTTTGAATTTTTTTAATTTTTTAAATGACCCTAAAATGTCTTACTATTACCATCTAAATTTATTTTAGAATTTAAGACACTACAAACTTGACGTATAAAAAAACCTAAATGTATTTTGCAGTATATTTTGCATTATGCCTGACTGTATATAGTATTCCTGTGCAAATCATTTTTGTAAATCTGTTTTTCTATCTGCAAATTCTGCTGTCAACACCACTTTCTTGCAAAGATTTTTAACCATAGCTAAGCAATTCTCAGCAGCACCGTCTGTCTGCCTACTTCTTTTACCCCTTTTGTTGGTAATTTTATAGTCCTAACATTATGACATACTTTGAATAAGCAGTAGTCCTAAACTGTAAGTGAGACCATGGAAGGCTTGCCTCAAGGGCAGGAGGAAGTAAGCAGCTCCATCAACTCATGTACTAGAGATAAAGAAAAAAAAAAAGTGCTATTTAACGTATTGTGATTCACACTAAGGATCAAGTATTAACTGCAAATTCTTGTATTTTAATTTGTCACTTTTTAAGTGTACCACAAATGTTTGGTAGTGCTGGAAAATGTGTATTTCTTACTGTTCTTTCCTCTTTCAATGCAAGTCCATTAGTCTTATTTTACTTTTGTGCAATGTAAAGCTGTTAAGCAGAAGAATTGCAACGATAAAAGCAGAACTAAACTTAAAAAACTGTATGCCTCCTTTAGTTTTAGATAACGTGATGTGGCATATTTCAGTGTGGGGCAATGGTTATCACATAAAAACCTGGTGAAAAGATACTGTGTATTCTTCAGGTAAAATACTCTTTTTGATTATGGCAGCATGGCCAAACCAAGAAATTAGCTTAGAGGATAATCTGGAGGGATCTCAATGGTAATGTCCCAGTTAAAGGTAAAGTTTTGTTTTAATAACGCTAGCTGTGAAATGGGAGATAGGAGCAAAACGCTTTGTGTAGATAATTTTAAAATTTGATACCCATCAGCATATCTCAAATTCCTGCATTAAAGTGGGGAGAGAGCTGTGGGGTGGAGTAGAAAAATAGCAATAATCTGTCAGCCAAGGCTACAACTTTATATCATTTGCCCTCGATTTACAGTCTCTGAATTTTTTGGTTCTGTTGCACCTTCCTAAGAAGATGTTCTAATGTGGGAATGCATAATAAATGGGACAAAGGCATTTTCCTATTCTTAATTGGCTCAGAGAAGATGTATGCTGTTTATCTTGACTTTGCACTGGGTTGATAGTACAGAGAAAATAACCAGCAAATCATGGATGACTTGAGACCAAAATAAGCAAACATATAGCAAACATATAATCCCCAGCTACCCTGTCAAAAGCTTTTTCTGCATCTGTGGAGAGTAGCATGATGCATAGAAAAGGTATCTTTAAGTTCTGATTACTATGTGTTCCTGTTTGACCAATCTCTCCTCACTTCCTATATGGTAGGGATAACACTACAGAGGAAGTTAGGTTAAAATCTTCCAAATACGGTTAAGAGTAGCATTCTACAAACACAGCATTTTATTGCACAGTGTTTGTTCCTATGTTTTCATCTATATTGAGAACATCAGACTGGTAACATTGTGCCTGTGCATTTTTTATCTCAAAAAAGAATAAATGGATTGTTGACACATAAATGTGTGGTTAACAAAGAACAACTAATTAAATTACAATATTTTCCTTACTTAACCTGTACAGGATTGTTAACCATAAAATAAGCTCATATTTTGGATATCTTGTTAAAAGTTTTTGGTATATCATATAGTGTAAAGTATTATTGTTTGTGGGAGAATCCCCGCTTGTTTAGAATACCTTTGCTTTAAAGATATGCTCCCTTAAGAGTATAATGGCCTTGGAGAATTTGGACTTTTTCCATAAACCTGTTTTATTTAAACATCTAAATTACTAGCCCTTTTTCTACACCCTTTTTCTCAAGTCCTAATACATCTCTAACAATCAGATACTGAGCAAATAAAGTGGACCTGAGCCTGCTGACAAAAAAGACATACAATCAGAAATGAAAGTCTTCCTCCTATAATTGTCCTACTGCTTTCTTCAGCACTTTTATGACACAAAACTGATCATGTGATAAGGCCCACGTCCCACTAGCAGGTTGAAGGATGTGATTATAATCCACATGTCAATTGCAATAGGAACAGCAGCAGGTAAGCCAATAACTTTGTTAAAAACTTTACAAAGCATCCAACTAACCGGGAGATAATTTTTTTTCAGCAAAAGCAGTTAGATTTTATTTTTTTTTTTTTAACAAGTTTCCCAGAATGAAACTGAAAAAAAACACTCAAGGGTTTTAACGTGTCTGAATTGGTTAATTATTTCTAGCATAATTCTCTATAACTGTAGAGCCACACACTGTTCATAAACAGGAAAAATAAAGCTGAAGCTAAACTTGGGAGCTGCTATAAATGAAGTTAGCAGATTCCCACATTGATAAATGTGTCTCAGTACATCTCTCGAGTGAATACAAATTTAATGCTCACTGACACAGTACTAAATGCATTTTGAACATTACATGCTGTGTCTGAGATGCCACCAGCCTTCAAAAAAAAGTGTTATTTAGTGCTAACATTTGCATCTGCCATGGTGCTCCTTGTTTCTATGAGAAATATATATTTATACTCAGGTTATCCCAAGATGCTGAAGGAAGGGCTATGGCAATGGGCTGTTTATTGTTCAGGGTTCAATATAAAGGTTTAAAGGCACCAATTCTTGCTTTAATTGGGCCTGTACCATGTGAGGAAAGGAGCATGGGGGAAGACCGACATGACTCGGCAGACAGGGAGCAGACAGCATAGGGTTAAGTTTTTTGGTCAGAGGAGAGGTAAAGGGGGAGGGGGGGAGTAAGGAGGAGGAGATATAGGAGGGGCAGAAAGAGTTAAACGGTCAGGAAGAAGAAGTAAGGGTCTTTTCGAAGAGAGACAGTGAGGGAAGGTCTTTCCCACCCTCTCTCCCTCTTGTTGTTAGTAGAGGTATTGGGTGGCAGTGTGGGGGTTTTGGTTGGTCATTAGTGTGGGCAGTTGGGGTCCTCGGGGGGAGTGTGCTGGTTGTTAATAATTATAGTTTTAGGGACCTATCTATGGTATGGAGTACCTGGTTAATGATTTGGTGTAAATTGTTTTTTGGGGGTCTGCAAAGGAAAGAAAAGTATATATTCATTCCCAAGCTGGGAGTATGGGTAGCTGGGAGCAATTGTGTTTTAAGGTGCAAACTCCAAAAAAGGTATGATGTGGTGGCCTTTGAGGACCAGCAACCATTAAGCTAAAAAAATTTTGGAATCATTATTGGTATGGTATTGTTATTGTTTAATGGGTATTTATTTTTTTAGGTATTCCATGTATACTATTTTGTTTATATTTGATTGTATTCATGTTATGTTTAAAATAGTGGGTATTTACAGAATATGTGTTATTTATAATGTTATTTTGATAATAAAAGTATTTAGTTAATATTTTGGTAATAAAAGGCCTACAGGCTATTTACCAAACATATGGTGTGGTCCTTATTGGGGTAGGGGTTAAAGAGGAACTAAACTGAAAACGGAAAAAAAATACACTTACCTTCAATCCCGCAGTGCAGTCCGATTGCTCCTGGGGGTCCGGCATCAGGTCCTGCGTCGTCCCGACTTTCTCCCGCGCAGCTATCTTCTGCTCTTCTTCCTAGTTCTTCATCCTACATCACCCGACCCAGGCATGACGTAGGATAAAAAAAAATTGACGATCTTTTTGCGCATGGGTGAGATCTGCAAATTTTTCTATTTGAGCGAAAAGGCTCCTTCTGCGCATGCCCGAGCATTTCAGGAATGCGCAGAAGGAGCACCCAAGAGCTTCCTGGAATGCCTGACGTAGTTATCTCGTCTGGCTTTGCCCCCTCATTCATTCTCGATCGCCTAGGCGGTCGAGAATTAGGGGGCGGTGCTGCACCCTTTTTTTTTTAAAAAAAAAGCTGATGCACTTAAAAAAAACAAAAAAAGAAAGACAGAATTTTTACTTTACATAAAAACTTAGTCTCCCCTTTTATGTAAAGTGAAATTTCCGAGTTTCGGTACGCTTTAAGTGTTAAAGTTGTGAGTGGGGTAAAAAAAAAGGGGGGGATTAAGGATTTTTTGTAGTGTGGGGGGGATGCAAGTCTGAGTAACTATGTTTTGCCACAGTCATGTATTTTAAAATCAAATTAAACATGTATGTTTTATAAGCTGCAATTATGTAATAAAAACAATTTATATTTATTTATTCACTGCACAATTGAACAGGATTTGCTGTACAAGCTTCCATTAGATAGTATCAAAATGACTAACCAAACTTCCATTATTGCTCCCATTTGATATTTATAGAAAAGTAAATGTGCTTTCCTCCTACCAATAACTCAGTGCCAACGTGTGATTAACAGTATGCCCTAAAATCAATGCCTGTGAAAAGGCAGGGCATGACAGAGCTCCCACTTCTGGCTCTAACTAAATGAAACAACTCCGGAGCAAGTTGATTCATCCCTCTCCTGACAGCAAGGTTGAAATGAGAAGAGGCACAGTTACTATAATGACCACTAATTAATTATGCTTCAAGCTACCAATGTAAAACGGGAAGGGGAAGAGGAACAGGAGGGGGGTGGAGAACATAAAAGTATACAAACATCCATTTATTTACTAACAAATGTTTATACCTAAATTGTCTAAAATAACTCTGAAGGTAAAATATTGAAAAGCAATCCTATCAGCTGACTTATATTCATGAGTTTCTTCTACATGCTTTACTTTAAATTAAGTGTGCTCTTAATTAGTATGTCTCTCTCATCAGTGCTGCACATCTAATTTTTCAATTAAATTGCAAAGTCACAAATAAGGGTAATTAAAAGAAGCTTGGTTTTTATCAGCCTCTTGCCCTATAGTGACCAGAGACCTGTGTTTGGAGGAATAATGGTAACACAACCCCTCTTGTCGAAACCAACTTATTGATAATATGTACCCCCAACCTTGCTCCAAATAAAAATATGTTTACTTTTACTAAAATCTTTAAATTCTTTGTGCATTTCTTGCAGATCTGTACAGCATAAAAGGCTACTGAACTTTGCTGCTCCCTCACCTTCTGCCAGGTGGCCAGTCTTTTATCCACTTCCTGTAGTTTTCTACAGGTATCAAGTCGCACTTGCTGCTTTGCAGATGTCTTTACTAAGAGACCTCTCTTTTGTTTCCCCAGCTACTCTGGTGCCCACAGCCTATAAAGCCTAAGTTGACCTTTTATTTTTTTCTAGATGTCTTTCTCAAAATGTTCCTGCTAGTTTTCATAGTGAGTTTATCTGTCAGACTGTTTCTTGAACTACGAAGCTTTTATTTTAAAATATTTTTAGCTGCTAAAGAGCTGCAAAGATGAATGCACAATTGTATTTAATATACTGTACTCTCAGAACTGCAATTGTTTGTTTCTCCAACTTTTGAATTTGAATCTCAATTTCGAGTACTGTACAATTTAGGTATAAAATTTTTCATATTTATATAACCATCAGTTAAATATATATACTTTTCAAAACTCAGATTTTGTATGGATCTGATTTTATATGGCCTCATATATCTGTACACATGGTAAAAGCTCACCTCCATTAACTGCACCTAAAGTGGTCGAGAAGTTCCCCTCATTAATAACAATGTGATCTTTAAATCAGATAAATCTTAGATCTTTAAATAGCATATCATTTTCGGTATCTGGAATCTTCATTGGACTGCATCACAACTGTTTAGGTTCATTTGTTATGTAAGGACAGCATTACTATCGGCTTAGAGAAATCTCCTAACTCATTTAAGTGGTTTACTTCTTCAGCTGTGCTTTTATTGGAACAGAATAGTATTCTATGTAAGACTTATATTTAATTAGTCAGCAAAACAAAATTATAAATATGTTGCCTAGTAATACAATCTACTGTGTATGTGAAATGAAGAAAAACAATTTAAAGAAAAAAAACAACAGCTTTCAGAAAAGTTCTATGATTTAACCTAGGAATATATTTCCCCTTGTAGACAGAAAAAAGCAGCTTTATTATTCTTGTTGAGTTTCTGGAGCAAATAAACTATTGGGTCTTGAATGGAACTTTTATGTATAGATTATTTTATTGATGACTGCCTTCCTTGGGGCATAACACAAGAGACAACTTGCCATTGGCATAAACTATTTATTTGTAACGCCATTAATATAAATTTAAAGTTTTTTTTCTTTGACCAATTATGTGTTAACCATGCATATATATATAACAGTCTGCAAATGTTTTCTGCTCCAATGTCTGATAATGTGTAAACCATATAATTTAAAGATAATATAAAACTTGTTTCTGGAACAGTCTTTGCATTGCAAATCCACGTTTCTTAATTGATACCTCTCCCTTTGTATACATCGTAGTTGCAGCACATTTTATAGAGGTTGCAATTCATCCCTATGGACGATGTATTTTACTGTAAACCACACTAAAATGCAGAAGCTAGATTTTTTTTTTAATAATATTTAAATACTGCAGAAAAATGGTGAATGTAACCCAGTGGTTCATTAGAAGCCCACACAGCAACTGTAATGAAAGCTTTTGTATTCAGAAATGCTTATCGCTTAAAGATATTGGTCAAGTCCTACATACCTCCATCACTCTGTGCTTGGTTAAAGCAATATCCAAAAAGCATTGCAAAAGTTATCAAGTTCCAGAGCTTCCGTATCATTTTCTGTCAAACTTTTCTAGGGGTAAATCTGAAATGGGAAGAGTAAAAAAAGTGAAGTTGTGATGTGCACATTTATCATTCATTCAATATAAGTCATGTTGTGAAGAGCTTTATTTAGTTTGTCATCAGTCACTTTTAACAATAACAGGGTAACTGCTTGTTCTCTGATCTCCTGAAACAGGCAATGCCATGACTGCACTTATTGCCATTGGGCATGAAGTTTATAGATAACACTGTACACTGCCTTTTCAAATTTTATTTAATATTTTATTCATTCTTTTATTTAAAGGTAAAATGTGTCAGCACTTTAGAAGATGATAAAAAGTAATAAGACTGACTGTAAAATGTTATGATAGCTACAGCGAGCATCAGTCTTAAAATCAAACTTGTCCTTTTTGTCAGCTTGAAAGATTCAACCTAAAGGTATTAAAATACAAGTGCAAGCACCTATTAAAAAAAGAACACCATTCCGAACCTAAAGTCCATCAAAATTCAACATGGCCAATTCTAACAGCGCCCATGCGCACAGTTAAAAACAAACCACATAAGTATAGTGGTAGACAGAATATCTGTTCAGTGGCTCAAACTAATTAAAAAAACATATGCTATTTTGATATATTGTTAGAAACTACATTTACTGTTTAACAGAAAAAACAATAAAATTCTACTTATTAGTAATTAGTACTCCTGGTATACATTGTACTTTAGTATACATATATATATATATATATCATCCAAGGCATTTCTATAGTCACTTTGCATCACAAATCATATACCAGAAGGCATTCTTGAACAATTCATAGAGCGGTTAATTGAGGTTTTAAACTGTTGCAAAGCAATGGTTGTGAAACAATATGTCAGTACATGGGTACATCTACCGTTCATTGCTAACATAAACCAGTGTATGATAAAAAAAAAAGCTGAATATCTGAAATAATTCACATGCAAGTAGGATCAGTGTAGTGTGCTGAAATATGCACCTGAATTTTGGATTAAATGTTGCATTTACTGTACAGTCAGAACACATGCAAGCACTTTAAAGGACCCTAGGACACAAGCTGAATTTAAACTCTTTGTGAACAATTACGGTCAGTTTTCAGGACTAACCCCTCAAACTAGAAGTATAAAAACTGTTGGTTGGTATTACTTGAAGGTAAAAAAGTGCTAGCTCGTTGTTCACCCTGGGAAAAATAAAGCTAGCACATGATTTTTGTATCAAACAGGACAACTATAAGATCCAAGGCAATAATTTTTTAAAAGTAATGCAACATGATAAAAAACAACATTGTAACAATATTTTTACACCTAACCAGATCTTGTTTAAATTAGTCAGATATAGCATTAGACACAATAGGAAAGTGCTTACAAGGAGTGAGAGAGAACAGATGGTTGACTAGCCACAATTTTCCACATTATCAGTGAACATGCCCTAAAAAGTTTTACATTTTATTAAAAAACTGTAAAACCGGTTAAAAAACAAAAACACTTAATCTATCTGCTTGATTGATCAGACATGACCGCTGCGCACTACTATGGAGCAGATCACAGTGAGGTTCTGCTCTTCTTCCCTGTGTAATCTCTATTGAACAAAACAGTACTCAGTGTACAGCACTTGTTTGTTCAAACGTCACTGGAAACGGTCATGAAAGATTTCCGGCGATAATCATCTGATGTCTCTCTGATGTCTGTTCACAGGAAAATTACAAAAAGTTAACTGAATACAGCCTGAAAATGTGACCAAAGCTGCACTTAAATTTTATCCTATTTATAAAACCAGTCTTCTTCCTAGTCTGCCATTTCAACAAGTCCACTAGTTTCATCATTTTACAGTTCATCTCATTATTAGGGATGAGCCTAGACATGTCAACTTTTTTTACATGGTCCCTGAACATAGTATTGTTACCAAAAGTGCTGGGATTATCTGGGGACTTGGGTAAAAAAACATTTTTATTTATCTTTTTATACTAATAGCAAAGCCCTTGAATGTAGTATTGTCAGCGTAGGTAAAAGTAATAGGTATTTATCAATCAAGGGTTCAGTCAAGCAATATAATGTCACTCATTGTCGTTCATTAGCATCTTCATTCTTGCATATACAACAGGTTTTTGACTTTTGAAAACAAAAACTTTTGAAAACAATACAAATAAATAGAACATTCATAGTATGGTTGTAGGATGTTTTAAAAATGTAGGAACTGTATGGCCCCTTCATCACTAAAACCTTGCCCCCATAATCTCCACAGTTAGACAGCATTGCCATAGGTACAGTGCCCAGATATCCGCCCCTTCGCCCTGAGGAATGAGTACATGGGTATATAGTACAATTTACCCATTCCAAGAAAGCGGTAACTCAAACTGAGAAATAAACACACAACACAATAGATAAAAACAAAAAAGATATTCTTTCTTTACCCATAATTGCGTTTGAAGGATCTAGTGATGTCCAAAGGTAAGATCCCAATGGGATCCAACCTGTGCTGACAGCTGCCTGGTCTCTGTCAAGAACTCCATCCAGCTGCTAAATAAATGGGTGGTATTCTGCATTGTGTACAAGAGACTGACAACTTCTTCTGTTACAATTTATCATTCAAGAGGTCATGGTAGTGTTTTCAGGTCCTCAGTGAGTGACCCCTACACCACCAGCTACACTTCCTTCTGCTCTAATTTTCTGAACTCCATATTCACATTATCTTTTAAAGGCAAGGAAAAAATTTGCAGACCTAAGCTGATTGTCTCACGTACATTATCTTTGAAACAATCATATATCTTTGAATACACCGATTGCTTTAACTTGTTTTCATTGAAGGTAATGTCTATTTTTATCTAGGTGCCATATGTTTGAACTGAACAAATTTACTTAATCCCACATTATAACAAAGCAGCCATGTATTTGATGTTGTTGGACAAGTAATATTTGTTTCTTATCCTGGATGTTCAGTGTTAAATGCAACTTATGATGATGTTGCCCGAACATATAAAAAATATAAAGAGAGGGTGAAATCCAATATGTATATGCTTACCTTCAATAAGTGTTGCTATAGATTTATGTGGACTGCTGGTTTTGTCATCCTTATAAATACCTATAAATTTCTATTCTAGCCACTATTAGATTTTATTCTTTTCCATTCTATTGTGCACCAATGCATTGTATTCCAAGCCATCCATTTGTTATTCTCAGAAAAAAAAAAAACATTTTTACAAAATGCTGTAGGTAGGGATGAGCAAACATTTAATATGTGTAGTAAAGTGTGCTTGTAAGGAACTTACCCATCCTGCGAGCCCGCGGTGTCCCTGGGGATCTCAGCCATAGAGGGAGACGCCGCTGTAGCAGGCAGCATGGCCGAGGCTGCTGCTCTGCTCGAAGCTTGTCTCGTTCTGCAGGCGGAGGGATCCATCCTGGCCAAACTATAGTTCAGCCAGGTTGCAACCCCTTGCATCCCTTCGGACGTGGTTACTGAAACTCCTGCTCTCAGCACTCCTTTGCATGTGCAAATTAGTGCACGTCCTAGGGGTGCTGTGGGAAGAGGTGCGCGTGCTACCATGCGTCCCTCTTGTACTCGGCTGCCTCGCCGCGGGGCAGGACATAGTTTAAATTCCCTGTGGCCAATCAGCCACAGGGGATTCAGTTAGTCTCCTATCAGACGGTGCTAGGTGGCGCAAGGTCATTGGTCACTCTGGCCATTTAAGGAGAGCCTGTCCTGTACACCCTTGCCCGCTATAAGCCTCTGTTAACACAGTGTGCTTGGGTGCATCCTTGTGTTGGTTTAAGTTTATCTGCTTTTGTCATCTCCATAGTGACCTGTTCTGAAGCTGACTCTGCTTCAACTCTGCCTGCCCTGACCTCGGATTGTTCTTGACCTGTCTTTGCCTTACCCTCTTGTACTTCGCTTGTTTGGACTTAACCCTTGTTGTGCTTTATGACATTGAATAAAGCCTGATTGAAGGATATCTGGAGTTGGTTGTGGTTTGTGTGCCCAGGCGCATTACAGTGCTTTCCTGAATCAAACAAGTTTATCGTTGGAAACGAACGACTAATGACTGTTCGTCCAATAATCGTTAACAAAAAAATGCACAATGACGCCGATGAACAAGGATTGTCGCTGGAAATAAACGATCGTCCTGGCGGATCTGTTTGGGTGACAAATTCTGCAGTAAACTTTCTCCTTTACATGTCACTTCCTGCATCGTTCAAACGATCGTATCAAGCGTGTGTACATTGGTGGAATATATTTGAGCGATCGTATCATTACAGCATGTACGGAATTGTGCACAATACGATCATTCAAAGTAATCGTGCATAATTGTTAGTCGTTCATTTTCTAACGACAATTATTGCACGTGTGTACCTAGCTTTAGGCATACACCCTAGTTTTTCATTAATGAAAAAAATTTCACAAAAAAAAAAAATAATGCTAATTACACAGGTCAACAAAAAATTAGTGTTGATAATCATTAGAAACCACAGCAAACTTTGCTAAATCAGTTTTTTGAGCAGATTTCAGATCTGTTTTCAGTACCTTTAAAGTGAATGTTAATACATCTTCAGTGTGAAGTAAAATAAGGCACATGTACCCTAACATGTACAGTTCCTGAGTTATGAGTACTATTCTAGTTAACATTGTACATGCATGTATTTGTACTAAAACGTGAGCACCATTGAAGTGAATGGTAATACATCTTCAATGTGAAGTAAAATAAGGCACACTGTGGTATAGATCTACTGGACAGTGTCAGTCAGGTACCATTGTTTTTCAGAAATGCTTAGAGTATGATTTTCTTGTATACTCTATGTCCCGATTGTCGCAGTACAGCATTCAGCAGTAGTTAGCCATCATACTTTCATTCCAGAAACCTTGGTAGCGATGCTCCATTAACTGAATGTCCTGGTGAAAACATTCTCCTTGTTCGTCACTCAACCTACCAAGATTTTCCCTTTCCGGGAAGAATTCTAGATGTGAGTGCAAGAAATGTATTTCTAATGACATGCAACAACCCAGTTTCTGGTATGAATCAAGCAGATTCTGAACTCCTTCCTTGTATGCATGAGACTCATGGTTGCCCAGTAAATTTTCACACAGCCCCTTGAATGCATCCCAAGCTTATAGCTCAGCTGCTTTGTTTATAATTTATATATTTTGTTTCTTTAAGTCTGGATCGTTAAGGCAATTTCTAGGCATGATGACAAATGAAAACAATCGCAGTTAGGGCAGTCTCTAACCTTAAAAAATGAAAACGGTTATTAAATGTTGTAATATGTTAAGGCTATTTATAA